>NC_138186.1:59786149-60334301 GCF_964194105.1 Spermophilus citellus | reverse complement strand
CAGGACCACAGGTCACAATGTTCTGACTCGGAGGAGCTTCAGCCTCTTGGCGGTCAGTGTGACGTGGGTAAAGAACAGAGGGAGTGGTCTCAAAAGAAGCCCCTCCCCTGGTAGGAGGTGGAAGTTAGGGTTAAATCCCTATGGATGTGCCCCCTGTTGGATTCCCAGGAGGGCATCTGGGACTTCTGAGTGTGGGGTGACACAAATAGCCCAACATGTCCCACCCAGCCTCCATAGCATTGACCCCTACAAGTCAGTGATATCAAAGTGTCCCTTGTGACAAAAGTAAAGACTGAGACAGTCAGGGTCTTGTGTTGGAGTCGATTGTTAAACTGTGCTTTGTGTTATAAAAGGGGCATTGAGTTAGGAAGACTAGATTTGAAGAAAACAGCAGGAATGTCACATATCTTGCTTCTTATCAGAGGGGTGGTATTTTAGGAATTTACCAACTAGTTATGTCAGGAGAAGGCATACACCAGCAGATTGTGTTAGCTCTCAGCATGGGTGTCTTCGAAATGCCAACAAATAATTTGAGGTCTTCATTACAATTCATCTTTTATTTCCAACTCAAATGTCCACTGAACCCCCTTGATTATTCCACACCCTCCCACCATGGAAACATTTCCCCCCCCTGATCTGGCATGGAAGTACAGCCGGACACCTCTACAACCTTGAATCACTTCTACTTCTCATGGTGTTTATGGGTCCCTGTGGGCAGTTTGGGGAAAGTCCTCGTGTTTGATTGTCCCCAATTCCTAGGTGCCTCAGGTGGCACCCAGTGTGTGAGAGCCACCCTATACCTGTTCATTGAATGAATGAATGACTTCCCAGATTGCTCTCTCTCTCAAGAAGAGCAAGCCTTAGCTTCAACGGCTGGGCTGAAGAGAGCAGTAAACCCACAACAATCAGCCCAATCTGTAAGTACTGTCCTTACACGTATGCACCATTTGGGAAGAATCCATGATTTTTATCAGATTTTCAGAGACATTCCGTTTTCAAAAGAGTTAAAAACCATAGCTCCAGGATTGTCTGGGGATGGTCAGATGAGGTGACCCCTGTAAGAAAGCTTTGGATTTCCATCTGGGGGAAATGTTTGGGGTTGACCTTCTGGAAGTTGGCAGATAGGTGACATTTCTACTATGTCCCTCTCCAAGTCTCACTCAACAATAATGCCATCCATCTTAAGGACGTATTGAGTGTCAGACTTTGCTAACATTACAAACGAAGAACCCAAGGCTCAAAGAGGAAGGAGAATTGAGGTCACAGAGATGGTAGGTGCAGGTGTGGAATCCTTATAGCACTTCTGGGGTGGCTTATAGGACACAGACAAGGAGGACTTCAGTAGTGTCCCTGGTGTGATACGGCTTCCAATGAGGAACCCCCAGAGTACCACATATATAAAGTATGTGTGTGTGTGTGTGTGTGTGTGTGTGTGTGTGTGTAACAAGAACTAGACAGATTAGTGGGTAGATGGATGGGTGGGTGGATGGATGGTCCGACAGACTGAACACTGAATGGAGGGGGGAGAGAAAAGGACTCTTGCCCTTAGCTTCTTCTAGATGTTAGTTTTCCCCTTCAGAGGTGGCCACAGACTGTCACCCAGATACACACTGACGTAGAGAACAATAAATTCAGACAAGAATGTATGTTCTATTAGGAGTTGAGTTGTAGTCCCCTCCCCCAAATATACTAAAAGCCTAACCCTCAGAACTTCCAAACCATCATCCGATTTGGCAATAGGTTCATTGTAGATATGATCAGTTAAGACGAGGTCATACTAGAATAGGTGAACTCCTAACCAATATGACTGATGTCCTTATAAAAAGGGGAAATTTACACACACACACACACACACACACACACACATACACACACACAATGCCATATGAAGGTGAAGGCAGAGATCTGTACACAAATAAACACCCAAGATTGCCAACAAACCATCAGCAGTGGGGAGAGAGGTGAGGAATGAGTCTCTCCTCACAGTCCTCAGAAGGAGCCAAACCTGCCACACTTGACCTTGGCCCTCTAGGCTGCAGAACCTTGAGACCACACACTTTCTGCTGTTGAAGCCCTCCCAGCTTGTGGTACTGTTACAGCAGTCCAAACAAATACACTCTCTTCCTACAAAAGAAGTGTGAAAATGTGAAAAGGTGCATGTGAGCTGAACTCTCCCTCTGCCTCATGTGCCACATTCCAACCCCTAACTCCTTTGGTCCCCTGCAGAATGGGGACACACAAGGCAGGCAGCACCAGCTCGGTCACGGCAGGAAGACCCAGCATGCATGGACTGATTTGGCCCAGCCATGCCTTGGTTTTCATCAATCTTTTCTTAAATTTTGGACACTGCTTCTGAAATCAACCCACTGCTTATTTGCTTGTTTATTTCCCAGGGATAATTGACCAAATCAGAAGCCAAAGGTTCTGGAAATCTGGCTGGAACACTCCTTCTCCAGTTTCTAGCCTTATGATTTCAGCTCCAACTATGACCCAGGAATACCAGGCCCAGGGCAAAGCTCCTGAAAGGTGGGCAAAGAGGCCTGAGGACAGATGACCCTGATCACAAGGACCTGAAGTCCAGCCCAAAGGACAATACAGAAGGGTGCCACACTGTACAAGGTCTACATAATGACAACAGGCGGGAGTGCCAGAGAAGTCATGGCAACGACCAAGTGTAAGACACTAGAGCCAGGTGATGGGTTTGGAGAAGGAAGGAGGAGGTTTGGGGGAAGTTGAGAAGATGAAAACATAAATGTGCAGTAACTTGAGATTCAGGCTTTGTCCAAGTCAAGGGGAATTGAAACTCCATTGTTATCGGATCACAGCTACATTTAGAGCTGGAGTTATAAGTGGGTTTGAAACCTGGCCAAATTGCCTATCTTTTTGGCCTAAAACTCTGGGTCTATCTGAGGCCAAAAACACAGCATTTCAAAACAGAGGAACCAAAAGCAGAGCCATCAGCTGGGTTGGGCCCTTCCTTGTGGTTAATGTGCCCCGGTCCCAAAAGGAGAAGGTCTTCCCCCCATTGAAGGTGCTTCATTGACATTCTCTTTTCACTTTGTTCACCTTCACTTTGCCCAAGGACTAAGCCATACACAGTGTGCGGCACCAAGCCCAGTCCTGCAGGATGGGGCTACAGAACGGGCCAGCACAGATGTGAGAGAGAAAGTTCCCTAGGCAGCGGCTGATAGTCCTTGTCCAACTCATAGCTGTCAGAATTTATCCCCAAGATGATCAAATCTTTAGTGAACCTGTGGAATCTAACCATAGAGGACATGCTCTCCTGAGGGATTCCACCGCCACTGACATTCTAATTCTCAGTCCCGGTGAGTTTGATTTGACCTGAAGGAAGCCGCAGACTCCTTGGAGGGGCTGGGGTGGGTGGAGAGCGCTGCGACTCCGGGGCTGGGGTGGGTGGAGATCGCTGCGACTCCAGCACTGGCTGGGAGGAGATGACAGAGGGCAACTGTGCAGGTGATGCGGTGTGGTCTTCCACCAGGTTCTCCCTGATCCCTGGAAGTGGAGACCTAGGGGGTCCTCCCAAAGGCAGGTGTCTCCCTCTTCTACTTCAGCATCCTTCAGGAACACCAAGCAACCAAGGAAAGTAGAGCAGAGAAGCTGCAAGACCAGATGGAGCAGCTAAATGGTTAAGAGCTTGGAGATGGCTGAAGGCCCAGGACTCAGAGTGCTGGTCAGTAGGCTGCAGGCAGCTTTCCAGGGTAGCCCACAAGTTCAGGTTCACACCTGGATTCTGTCCGTTCGCCATGGGTGTATGGGACCTGAGGAATCAGGTCAGGTTAGGACAGATCAAAGAGAATGCCAATGTGCCCTCGCATGGTAGGGCAGCTGGCTTGGCCACTTCCTCCCAGGGGGTAGGTCTACTCAGAAATCAAATCCCCAGGTTCTTGAGTAAGCAGAGGGTTAGGGTGAAGATTAGTGTTAGGGTTAAGGTTAGGGTTAAGTTTAGGTTAACAAGTCTCTCTCTCTCTCTCTCTCTCTCTCTCTCTCTCTCTCTCTCTCTCTCTCTCGGCTCCTTCTTGCTGCATCCTCAGTGGTGAAAAGGCTCAACTTTCTGTTCTAAGAAACCTAGCGCCTTCCTCTGAAACCAGACGCCCACTCATTGGGTACTCTGCATCCTCTCTAAGGAGGGAGACACGTGTAAAATGAGGTGACAGGTGTATGAAATGGGCCAGCTCTGAGTTCCGTGTCCATCACTACTACTGTCTTCCACACAGGCTCTCAGACCCTAGATGAGAGCTTCTCTTGCCCCATTTAGAAAGTAGAACAGCATCACGATGGATTGCTAAAAGTCCAGTACAATCTACGTTGAAGAACCAATGCCTCATCTTTTCAAGCTTTTGTTTCCCCTCCCATCTAACCTGGAGTCTCAGCAGAAACTCAAAAACAACAGGGATAGCATGATGGAGCTCTCTCTCACATGCAGCGAAAGCACCAAGGGTTCAGTGTCATGTTTTGTCCTCTTGCGCTAAACTATGTGTGGTAATGACCTAAAATCTCAGCAGCATGAAGCATCGAGACTCAGTTCTTTCTTACAGTTTATGTGCCTGTTGGTATGGCTCCGCTCCATGTGGCTTTATTCACGAGAGCCCAGGATAATGAAGTAGTTTCATCTGGGACACACTGTACCTACAGCAGAGAGAAGACTGCAGCAGCCAAGCTGGGCAATGGCTTTTGAAGGTTTTGACTCAGGCAGAATGTGCACCACTTCCCTCTCACATTCCTTTGGCTGAGTTAAGTCATCCAGGAATGGAGCCAGGAAGTAAGTTCCCACCCCACTGTGTGCCTCACGACACAGGTAGGGATGTACAGTCCTCCTACAGACAAGTGGCAAACAGCTGGAACAATAAGATCATTTACCACAAGTAACCTTTTAATAATTTCCAAAAGGAATCATCATTTTTTCAACAACACTCCTAAAGAGCAAGAATTAAAATCAAGGATCAATAAATGGGATGGCATCAAACTAAAAAGCTTTTTCACAGTGAAGGAAACAATCAAGGATATGAAGAGAGAGCCTGCAGAATGGGAGAAAATCTTTGCCACCTGCACCTCAGATAGACCATTAATCTCCAGGATATATAAAGAACTCAAAAAAACTTAACACCCAAAATAAATAAATAACCCAATCAATAAATGGGCAAAGGAACTGAACAGGCATTTCACAGAAGAAGAAATATAAATGGTCAACAAATATAGGAAAAAAATGTTCAACATCCCTACCAATTAGAGAAATGCAAATTAAAACTACACTGAGAGTTCATCTCACTCCAGTCAGATTGGCAATTATCAAGAATACAAGTAACAGTAAACGTTGGCAAGGATGTGGGGAGAAAGTATACTCATACATTGCTGGTGGAACTACAAATTGGTGCAACTACTCTGGAAAACAGTATGGAGATTCCTAAGAAAACCTGGAATGGAACCACCATTTGAGCCCAGGATAAAGGAGTAGTTCCACGTGGGACACACTGTGCTTACAGCAGAGGAAAAATTGCAGTGGCCACTGAGGAGTATCCCACTCCTCAGCTTACACCCAAAGGACTTAAAATCAGTATACTGTAGTGTTACAGCCACATTAATGTTTATAGCAATACAATTAGCAATAGCTAAAGACATGGAACCAACCTAGGTGCTCTTCAAAAGATGAATGGATAAAGAAAATGTGGTATATATAAATAATGGAATATTACTCAGCCATAAAGAAGAATGAAATTATGGCATCTGCTAGTAAATGCATGGAACTGGAGATTATTATCCTAAGTGAAATAAGCCAATCTCAGAAAACTAAAGACCGAATCTTCTCTCTGATATGTGGATGCCAACACACAATAAGGGGTGGAGGAAATGGAAGAATAGAAATTCACTAGATTAGACAAAGAGGAATGAAAGGAAGTAAGAGGGGATGGGAATAGGAAAGATAATGGAATGAATCAGACAGAACTTTCCTAAGTTCATATATGAATACACCATGTACAGTCAGAGGAATAGGAAGTTATACTCCGTGTATGTCAAAATAAACATGCTGTCGTGTATATCTAAAAAGAACAAAATTTTAAAATCCTCATTTCATCTGGGCCTATTTAATTAAATGAGATAAGCTATAGTTTCTCTTAAAATGATCGCACATGTGTCTACTCTCAACATTCTGAAGTGTTTCTAATTTCTGATTTATATTTGAGGGTGGAGTCTTGAGAAAGCTTTCAAGATGGACATTCACATGTGTGTTGTCTTGTATTTCCAAAAGAACACTTCTCATCTTGTCCCTACGTTCTTGGACCTACATGCCACTCAACTCCTAAGTGGCATTTAGTTTAGGAAAGAGAAGGCAGGAGAAGGGGTTTTAGATGGTGCCTCCTTCTGACCAGTCACACAGTAGGTGCTCATCTGGTCACTGAGTGAGTGAATGAAGAACGGAATGGATTGTGGTTAACTTTTGGGCATGTCCCTGGAGGATCTGGTGACGAGGAGACTCAGGCTCTGATTTCCATAGGAAGAATTTTCCATGTTTGAGCACACTTTCTTGTTTGAAGGTGTTTGAGGTGGCCTGTGTGACTGTCACCTCCTGGTTGTTGTTCACATCCTGGTGTGACCTCACCCCTTGAGTGTGGGACCTGTAACTTGCTTCTAACCAGAACATGATGAACACGGCAGGAGCTGTGATTCCACTTATGTGGTACAGGATTCCACTGTGTAAGACTGTCACACCACCATGCTGTGGGCTGTCTCACTGGAAGGCCCATGGAGCAAGGAGCCCAGGGTGGCCCTAGGAACTGAGGGCAGAGTCCACGGACAGCCAGCAGGAAACAGCAACCGGCCCTGCTACAGCTGCAAGGAACTGAACTGCACTGATGAAAGCAACCTTCCCCGGATGAGCCTCAAATGAGACCAAGCCCCACTGACTTCTTGATTGCAGCCTTGAGAGACATTGTGGAGAACCTACTCAGCTAGCCCCAGACGCCTGAGCCACAGAACCTGAGATGATAAGTGAATGGTGATTTATTATGCAGCGATAGAAAATGAATGCAGCACTTAATCTTTGCAAGATTCTCCCCACAGGGCTGTGGAGAAGATATCAACCGCCTGTCCACCCGAAGGCTGCACTCGGGGCAGAATGACTTCACCTGAAGCCACACAGCTTGCCAGTGTCACAGCCAGGATGAGAATTCCCCTTTCCCACCTTCTTGCTCTGTGATTTGTCAACACTGGAAGAGCTCCCTGTTTGGGGTGGATCCTGGGACCTTCTGATGGAAGACAAGTCACCCAGCAGAGGGGGATGCTCCGCTGTGGCATTTAGCCTGCTGAGCCTGGGAACAGAAGACTCCACCTAACCCAGCTCTGGCTCTGAGCTCTCTCCCTCCTCAGCCACAGGAGACTTAGTGGAAAACTACCAATTAACCATTCCCCAGAGCGCCCATGAGGTGCCTAATAAGGCTTAACAGTTAGGACCTGAGCAGCTTTGATCTACCACAAATTCCTTAATCACCCCACCAACTCCTCAGGATGACCTAGTCACTTCATTCAGACCCCTCCTGAAGGACAGTGAGGATGGTGGCATCGGGAAGGTACACAGGAACAGCCTGAAAAAAAAAAAGTGCATGTCATAGAGCAAAGGAGCCAGGATTGTCAGAACTTTTCTGAATAGAAACTGGCCATGGGGGAAGAGGTGAGCTCGGACCACCCCTGAGAAAGAGGGACTCCCAGCTCTAAAGCTCAAGGACCCCCCTTTAATGCACAAGTAGTTAATGGTAGTTACGTTTTTCACATCAGTGAAGAAGAAAATTCTTAAAGATGAAAAACAATTTAAAAAATCAGTATCGTTTTTAATCAACAGGACCCACATCTGTCATGTACCTAAGCCCAATATCAATATTTCTCTGGTCTCAATCAAGACATCAGCTGGCTTATATTAGAGTCACCTTGTCAACTCACTGTACTGAATTGTAGGTCTTTGTCAATTAGAGGTTTGGTTGAATGATAAAAGTTTCTACCTTAAGTCTAGTCACACACCCAACTTGTTTTCGAATTTAATTTTGGTGCCCTCCTCCTGCCTTCTCTTTCCTAAACTAAACCTGAGCATCCCTTTACAACAAGCAGCCCAGCAGTTCAGAAATGCTTGAAATTAACACCCTGAATGGTAAAAAACAGGCAAGCTATCCCATCACAGATAAAAGAGAAAGATAATATCATTTCCAAAAGTCAGAAAAAAATTGTTTGTTAGGCACAAATGAAGCACTAACAATAAAAAAAAAATCAAGTCCATTTGGGAAGCACCAGATTGTCACGATTGCAACTAGTCAGATTTGAAGTGAGACCTCAGTGCGCATCCCAGCTCTCTGACCTTGGCCATCATCCTGAGTCCCAGTTCTCTCAAGTAGAGATGCTCGTTTTGTGCATAACAAGTTACCACAAGCCACAGCCTTGAGCAAACCCATTTATTATCTCACAGTTTCTGTAGGACAAAATCCAGGCGGGGTCCTCTGCTCAGGATTCACAAGGCTGAAATCAAGGCGTGGGCCAGTCTGTGTCCTCTCCGGACCCTGAGGAAGAATCTGCTTTCTAAGCTCCATTCAGCTCCTAGCAGAGGTAAGCCGGGGTCTTCATTTTCTCTCTGGCTATTGGATTGGATGGCACTCAGCTTCCAAGGATGCCCTTAGCACCTTGCCATATGGTCCCTTCCATGGGCACCCCTCAGCACTGCAGCTGACTTCTTCAGGCCAGCAGGAGAAAGAGGAAGTCCTGTATCTCACCTAACCATGGGAACAACTATCCTGTCCCCTTTGCCTTATGACCTCACCTAATCACTGGAGTGGTGTTCCAGCATATGAATAGGTCCTGTCCACATATTCAAGAGAAAGGGTTGATTCATTAGGGCATGTTGGAATTCTGCCTACCATGGAGATACCATTGCCTATACCTTAGGGTTACTGTGATGTTAAATAGACATTGTAAATAAATCTCTTAGCTCAAAAGTCTCAGAAATGGCCATTATAATCCCCACCATCAAAATGTGTGGGAGAAAGAATAATTAACTCCCAAAGATGCCCACAGAACCTACGACTATGTCAAGCCACAAGGCAATGAAGTTTTCAGATGGAAACAAAGCTGTGAGTCAACACCTTAAAATAGGAGCTGATCTGGAGTTAGCTCCTTGTGTAAGCACAGGACCCTGCAGGAGAAGAGTCAAAACCAGAGGGATGGTGGCATGAGAAGACTTG
This sequence comes from Spermophilus citellus, assembly GCF_964194105.1. NCBI lineage: Eukaryota > Metazoa > Chordata > Mammalia > Rodentia > Sciuridae > Spermophilus > Spermophilus citellus. The sequence continues at coordinate 60,325,065 of NC_138186.1, read as the reverse complement.
GCCCAGCTTTGTTGGCTTTGAAGATGGAAGAAGAGAGCCATGAGTCATGGATGATGGGTGGCCTCTGGAAACTGGAAAAGGCCAAGATGAATTTTTCTTTAGAGCCACCAGAAAGGAATGGAACCCTGCTGTCCCCTTGATTGTAGTTCAGTGAGACCCATTTCAGACTTCTGACCTCCAGAACCATAAGGTAATAAATTGGGGTTGTTTCAAGCCACCATGCTTGTAGAAGCTCATTACAGCAGCTATAGAAACTGATACAATATCTTATCAGTTGTGTTGGGTCTAAAGATTAAGTCCACAGCATTCAGGGTGCATATTGACCATTTGTAAAAAGCTGATTGAGAAACTTTGAAGTGGAAAGTCCAAAATGGAGTAGGCGACAGTCTCTCTGTGTCCAGTCTGCGTGGCCGGAGTGTACACATGGTGTGAGGCCTGCAGAGGACGAAGACAAACAGATGGAGCACAGATGTGAAGGAGAGTGGCGTGTCCCACACAGAACAGTGGAGAAACCAGAAGCATGTGGCTGGGGGGCTGCCATGCTTATTGGGAAATACCAGATGGACTGTCTTTGGGAAGAAGACTTAGAAACGTTGAGCAGCAGCTGGATGGAATCTACTGGAGCCCAGCACTCAGTTCAGTATCAGTAATTGCTTTCTGGATTATGTCAGTTAAGACTAGATTGAACTGTGAATATCAGAGCCCAACGAATGGTGGCTTAAAAGATGAGCATCTTCTGTTGTGGCCAATGCCTCCTGGAGGGGATCATTCAGGGCTGTTTTGATAGCCCCATGATGTCATGGATCTGGGCTCCTTCTCCCCCGTGAGCTGCCTCCAGGAGGTTGATGGTGTCATCCACGTGGTCCATGCTGCAGTAACAGCACATCCACATACAAGCCTGCAGCAGGGAAAGAGGGACAGCCTATAAGTTCACATCCCAGTAACTGCACGTATCCCTTCTGCTTTCATCCCAACCACAAGAACTAAGTCATGCCCCCACCTGGCTGCCAAGGAAACGGGAAAACGTTTATTCTGGGTGGCTTTGAAACTTAATCAAAACTTGGAGGTTCCATTACCCTGGGAGAGGAAGGGAGAACAGACTGGGGGCAACCAGCTGGCTCTGCAGCAGTGGCTGGGTGATTTCGGAGGTGGGGATTTTCCTCTCTGAGGGACCTGCACTCCTTTAGCACTTCAATAGCTAAATTTCTTTAGATGATTTTGTTCTGAGGATCAAAACTTTATCCCATGGAACCTTCTAGTGGATCTATCAACAGGCTCTTCCACAGCCAAGAATGCTGTCATTCACTCTGACTCCAACCTCAGGGACAGACTGACTCCATTGATCCCATTGAACCACCCAGTTCTTGCCCTATCTCAGACCAGTTCTAAGTCTTTCTTTGTCTTTCCAAAAATAAAAACAGAACAAAACTCCCTTTCTGCTTAGATCAGTTAGAGGAGGTTTCTGTTGCTTGCAACCTACAAGCCTGCCTCTTTGAATCTTTAAGCAGATACCAAAAACCTCTTGATGGAACTGGAAGCAATCTGATTGCAGGGCAATGTATATCTTAGTATTGCATTGGAGAATCAGACAGCAAAACACTAAGTTAGATAACTTAAGCTGGATTTATATTGCTATCACTAAGGTACTTGGGGATAAGTGCTGCAGTCTGGCTGGGCACAATTCAGGAGCCACTTGTCAAAAGAAACTAACTTTATTTTTAGAACCACACAGGCCAAACAAAACAGCTCCTCAGGAAAAACCCTCAGAGCCCAATTGCCACCACCAGCTTCCCACAAGCCTCTCATTAATGTTAGAGTCTGTAAACAAGTCGGGATGGCGCCTGGCATTTTGCCAGGGGGAGTGATTTGTGAGGTGGCGCCAGTGAGCCATTAAGTGTGGAGATTCCTTATTGGTTGACTGCTGTATCTAGTTTATGTTAATTAAGATAAGTTGTGTGGAATGTATATATATCCTTCTGGTCCTACAATAAACGGCTCCCACTCCTGCTGTATCAATGTACACAAGTTTCTCGTCACCCTCCGGTTATTTTGCTGCAGCCAGACTTCGGCAAATAAGCAATCCAGAATTGGTATAAGACACACTGATCCCATTAAGAGGTATTGGCAAACTTTCTCTGAAAAGGCCAGATTGCAAATAGCGGAGGTCTTGGGGACTGCATCACCTCTGTTACAACTAATCCGACATTGAAGTACAAAGTACAAAGAGAATACATAAAGAATTGGGCATGATTGTGTTCCAATAAAACTTTATTGACAAAAAACAGATGTCAAGCTGTATCTGACCTGTCTGGGTCCTGTTTTGCTGACTCCTACCATGAAAGACTCCTCTTGCTCGTCCCACTCTGCCTTCACCCATGGCTTTTGTTATTCTTGTCCCGTCATTGGTACAGGAGGCTACTCCACCTCTAGCATCCTTTTCTTGTGGAGGGTCTTGCTAGATCCAACCCAATGACTTCCACCTGCATCTTATTGGCCCAAACCATACCTCATGATCATTTCTACCAGCCACAAAAAGGGTGGGGGGAGATATGTAGGTTTTAGAAGGATACTAAGTAAACCATGTTTTATGGGGAGATGAAAGGAGAGAGGGAAGGAGAAGGGATATGGATTGGATACACAGTGGGGAAAGAGCTGAGTGTTCCACAGGCTGAGACTATGTCTGGTTCGCTCTGATGTCCCCACATCCAGCACGGTGGCGGATGGTAAAAATCTTCACAATGAGCTAACTGGGTTCCATTCACTTGCTTATTTAATCTTAAAAAGAACCCAGGGCGGCATCAATACCATTATTTTTTCAGGTTTACAAATCATGGAGATTGAAGTTAAGCCACTTGCCCAAGGTCACTGATAGGAAGTGAATGGCTGGGATTCAAACCTGAATCTGTCTGACGTCGAGCCAGCTCTCAAAGCTGCTGGATGGCCAAGACATGTTTATGGAAAGACTGAGGCTGAAGCAGCCCTTGGCAGCCCTTCCGCCCTGATGGCTGCAATAGCTACTGTTGCTTACACAAACTGAAATAAGCCTCCCTGTGGCTTCCTTCTCATACCCAGGACCAGGCTCCAATTACTGTCCTTTCCAATTTTTCTTTCGCCAGTTATGCTGACCATATTTTCTGAAAGAAAAATCAGGACACATTTGTCTGGCACTAGCCTGACACGTGGTCTCCCAACACAGCAGGGTGTTTGAAATAAAGACTTTCCTGGAAATTCTGGGATACAGAGTGGCCACCCCAGGGTGCCTCTGACCAGAGAATGTGGGCCCCTCCCAGCCCAGGCACAGGAGCGGGGCCTCTGCCTCCCCCTCTCATGTTCATTTAAGGCCAAGAAGATGCCGGGTAGCTGAAGGCATTTGAGACATTACAGAACCTACAGACTTTTTCCTTGCCTCAGAACAAAACGTTAGCAATCAGGAACCTGGAAAACTCAGGTCTAGAAGATGAGACCCTGCCTCGCTGAGGCAAAGATTCTGAGAATCAAAGACTACAACATCAAAATTACTATTTGGATTCAAGTTTGACACCCAGACCAGGGTTCTCTCAAGGATGGGGAAGGAAACCCACAGAATCCAGTGCAACTGGCTGGAATGGCCCCGCTGGTTGGGATTTGCTCAGCTTGCTGACCCTGGGTGTAGGAGTGAGGAGGGAGCATGGACACTTCCCTTGCTCTGCCAGTGTCCTCTTCCTCTTTGGAGACAAGCCCTCTTCTGCTTCAGTACATCTCTGAGCCACCTCCATATTGTCCTGTGAAGCCAAGTCTCCTCCTGGAAGTTACCTGCACACCTCTCTCAAAAAGCCCTTCTCATGGGCTGGGGTTGTAGCTCAGTGGTAAAGCGCTTGTCTGGCACAGGTGAGGTACTGGGTTCAACCCTCAGCACCACATAAAAATAGATAAAATAAAGGTATTGTGTCCATCTACAACTAAAAAGAAAAATAAATAAAACAAGAAAAACAACAAAAAGTCCTTCTCATATTCTCAGCTGCACTTACACCTAATTTATAGCTGGGAGAAACAGTCACAAGAGGCCAAATGGTACCCCATAGTTGTCCAGAGGAAAGGGCTGGACGTTCTTCCCCCACTCATGGGACTGCTGGTCTCCCTGACCCCACCCAGAGCTAAATGAGAAGGTTTTGTAAACAGAGCAGGAGTTGTGAGGGTGGTGTGGGGACTCACAGGGATCACCACAACCGCACACGCTTAGACTGAGCAATGACAGTTTAATCCAGGCCTTGACCTTCCCCAGCCCTTCTCATCACACCCCAACTCAGACACTCGACTGCCCGCAATGCTCCTTCATGCAGAATGATCTCCCCAGGAAATAGGATCCTCGAGGAAAAGAGGCCATGTTGGGTGATCCAAAGAGCACTGTTTCCATCTGCAAATGGGAAAAGATTATTGTTCTCCTAGAACTGCCAGGAGGATTCGAGGTGACGAGGTAATCAGAGTACCTCAAGTCACGCCATGCATGCAGAAGCTGAGGGGCAGAAACATGGAGGAGGGCTCTGGACATCTGTACACATACAAAAGGACAGTCCAGGGAGAGGGGACCAGGTCTCCATGGAGAGGGTTTGTTTCCAGGCTTCATATAAATTCTATCTGTGGAGAGAGGCTGTATAGCAAGCATGCAGTCTGAGCCTGTCCCTGGTCCAAATCCCAGCTCTGCCACACACTAGCAAGACAGCAAACCCCTCTGTGCTCTGCTACTTTGCAGGTCAGTTCCCTCAACTGTGAAATGGGCTAAGGGGATTGATGGGATGTGGGGTATAAATTGCTTAGCAGGACTCCTGACTCCTGGTGAAAACTGAGGAACCGCTTACCACAGTCACTCAAATCAAAGTGAACAGCCACCATTTTGGAAGCACTGGAAACATGACCAGTACGGAGTCGGGTACAACCGTCGTCTTCAATCCTCACACAGCTCCACCATCTGATCACGGAGAGGGAGGCTCAGGGAAGCAGGATGACTTGCCCAAGGCCGTCTAGGTGGAAAGAGACTGGGCTGGGATCGGACCTCCAGGGGTCTGGCATCAGCAGCAGAAGCCAGGGCACAAGATTTTACGGTCACTCTCGGGAGGTCAGTGGAAACCAGAATCCCTCCGTCCAAGTTCGTCTTCTTCCACCATCTGTTTCTTGCCTCCCTACCAGTAAAATGATACAGAGAGACAACTCCCCAGCACTTTGGGATTAAAACAATAAATTTTTTAAAAGCCGGTTAAAGATGGATTGAAACATCGGGCTGGTTCTCAGATTTTCCTCCTAGCCTGGTCACATCACTGCCTCACGGGGGCTTTCTGAAAGCCTCGTTCTCATGGCTGGGGCGAGGACTCTGGCTCCCAAATATGCCTCTTCTGACCTCAGGAACTGGGCCTGCCCTGCACTGTCCACCCTGTGTCTCCTCCTCTCTGCCCTGCTCTGCCCCCACCCTGCAAATCCTGCAGCTCATCTTGGGCAGAAACCTGAATCTGTAGGGCCACTTGATCAAATTCCACTTGTCCTTGTGTGGGTACCCTCCTTCTGTTAGTGTCCTCAAGAGCTTTCCCAGGAGCAGGTGTGCACGTGTCTTCTCCCCTTCTTCCTTGGCTCATCACCCCTGCCCCCCTGTTCACAGTTCTCTTTCTCCACTGATGAATGACACCTGCCAGTCCCTAAGTTCACCCCTCTACAACCAACTCCCAGAAGCCCTAGTTCAAGGCCAAATTTGAGCACCTGCCCTCTGCGAGGTCTCCCACCTTGCCTATCCTTAGCCCTGCTGGAATGCCTGATAGGTCATTTTAATTAGGCGATGATGCCTGCAGCCAGGACTTTGAAAGGAACAATGTAGCCACATCCCATTCCCTTTCTGCTCTCAGTCACCTCTTTTCCCAAAGAGACACCCCCTCCTCTGTTATCGGCAACCCCCAGCATGGCAGCCTGCCCCCAGCAGATGGCCCATAGCTTGTGTTTATTCTCCGAGGAGAACCCAGTGAATGGAAATCAGCAAATCACAGGCAGAGAGGGCCATCCAACATGGAGCTGGCCCTTAGCAGGTCCCCTGTCACCATAGGATCTACAAGTCCAGGAGAGGAGCGATCCGAGGTTCCAACCTCAGCCCACAACCCAGAACTCCACACAGGCCTTACTCCTCAAGAGACACAGATGCTTAGCCCTGGGAGGGGCTCAGGCACATAAATCTTCTCGCCACCTCCAGCCATGTTTGAGAACCACTGAGCCAGACCATCTTCATTACACGTTTTTGAGGGGCTGGTGTGAGGAGTCGATGGTTAAGTATTGCTCAGTTAAACTAGCATCTGTTAGCAGACTCACAGTTGCAAAAACTTGAACAAAGGCTTGTGAAGAGGAACAAGGCATGACTGTGGCCCTCTGAGGGCCACCTAGAGATCTACCAGAATAAGAAAATGACCTCTTGGCCCTTCCAAACCTGACACCCAGGGTACTTCACTGCACAACACCATGAACTTTAGGGGTGTCCCCCGAGGGTGCCACCAACATAGAATGGATGCATATAATGCCCCACATATGCCTCCTGGAGATACTGCTGAGAGCCCACGTTATTCTACAGAAACCTAAACAGCAAAGGAGAAAAGAACGTTAGTTCACCCCGTAGCTATAGCCAGCTTTATCTTACTTCCCTCATTCTAACAATGAGAGCTGCTTATTTTCTCCTACTAGATTGTTCTCCCGTAGCATTATTACACTGAGGATGAACATATTTGTTGTCTGAGCCAAGGTGCTCCTGAAATTAAAAGGAGGCACTATTAGGAGTTGCTCCAGGACACCAGGTGGGAGTCAGGACTGCCCCAGACAAGTAGGGCCTGTGGCTCCCTGTTTATGCTCTTTCTGTTCTCTCTCTGGACACAGCACAAAGCTTTGTACGTAAGTCCTGTTGAGAACTGTGGAGAATGTTAAATGTTCTCGTAGCCGATGGATTCACTTCCCTTTCTTGACTGAATCAAGCACAGAAATACTTGGAGAGTGTCCTACTTTTCAGCACCAAAGAAGGAAGCTGCCTCCTTAGGCTCTCTCAGTATTGGGTTAATTTTCCTGGTAAACAGAAAAGCCATGCTGCTCGTTCCTTTATCCCTCACAGAATGTTAGAAAGTGGGGAGCCAAATGCCCCCTTCCCCTCCACTTGGAGGGCTTGTGGAGGGCTGCTAGGCCTTGTTCCTGATGTTGAGGTTTTGTCGGGGGAGGTGGGGGCAGGATTTCCACTTCCTTTAGAACCTGGTGGAATAACAGGAGGTCACTGGCAGAAGGGTAAGTGGAAGATCTGTCCCACGCAGTCTGGGACCAGTGCACACCCTTGAATCAGTTGGCCAAGACAGTGAATTTGGTGGAATCTGGGCCTTTCTACCTCTCTGAACTCAACAGTTTCTCCACACTCTGCCCTGTAGACACTTCCTCCACTGGTCTTCTCTCCCAGTCAAAGCTGCAGATATTTTCCTGTACCTGCCTCCATATAAAGACTCCTGTCCTGTAGGACCCTCCCTTCATCATGATCCTCCCCAGCAAAAGCCTGCCTGGGTTTCCGTGGCTGCCGATGGCTAAAGTAGCTTGGCCCTATCTCTTCGGTCATTTCTTTTTGACAGGAGCCTTCTTGTCCCTAACACATGTCTCCTACAAGGAGAGCTTCTATTTCAGGCCAAAGGGTAGTTGGGCATTTTGAAACTCTTAAAATTACATCCTATATAAGTGGACACTTCTCCGCTGACCCACAAAAACTGTGAGGAGAGACGCCAAACCCATCGGTAGCTGAAAAGTGGTGCTCAGGGACACTGAGTCGTGTTCCTTGGTTTTGTCTGTGACTTGCTCACAGCCCAGAGTCTTGAAAATAGACCCACTGTGATCCCTGTGGCTGGTCTGTGTGGTTGTTCCCGCCACAGAGCCCATCTGCACACAGCATGGAGCCGCACAAGGGGACAGACACCAGTCAGGGACCTGGAGGGTCTCCTGGGAGATGGGGGATTGGAGCACATATTGCAGGTATCGTGTTCCCTGGGAAGTCTGAAAAGGAGAGGGGAGAGGAGAAGCGGCGGAAATGGCCAAGTGTCTCCCAAAGCTGGAGGCTGGGGGGTGGGGGGGCCTCTTCTTGTTTTCATGGCTTTCCTCACAGCTGTTTTTGTTTTGTCCAGTGTACTGGAATTAGAATGCTGATTGGAATTCAAGTCTCAGTTTGAGGCTTCAAACAGGACTTTCTCTCTCTCTAATGAGGGGACTGCATCTCATTAGCTACACAGCAAGGAACACGTGGTGACCACTTGCCCAGGTGGACTGCAGAGCCCCGTGCCCAGCACAGGTACGCTGAGGGCCTCCATCTCTCTGCTTGAGTTGATGCATCCAGGACCAGGTAGTTCCTGTCCCTGGCCCTCCCAAGAGCTCTCGTTCCCAGACCCTGGGAGGACCGCCCTGCCACCCTGGCACAAGACCCACTCAGCCCATCTCTGAGTGCCTTCTCTTTCCCGCCTCATCCCTTCCCCCAGAGCCAGGGAACTTCCTGGACACTGCTCCATCCCTCAGACCTTTACAGGGAGAGCTAACATTTGTTGAGCATCTAGAGGTCCTAGACACTCTGCTAACCACCATCACATTTAATCTCCATGACCCAAACACAAAGAGGGAACTTTCTGGTCGCCTGGATGGCCCTTGTGAGAGTGGGCTTTTGAAACCATCTCTGTACAGGTCCCTTTGTCCCCTCTACTATTCTCAAAACTTCACTATTAACTTTGAAAACCCTTTGAGTGTAGCACTCTGATAACTAAAAAGGTACCCTTGACACTCAAATAGCCAAACTCCAGAAAGCGTCTTTTGAGGCCCCAGGCACCAAGAATCCTGAGCTTCTGATTCTATCTTCACACTCTCTTGAAGTTCTCTTTTCATCCAAAAACAAAGTACTGAAGTGCACCCACAAGGGGAGAACAGGGTGCGCTCCCTGAATACAACCCACCCGCCCCCGTGCCCCACACAGCAGTGTCTCAAACTTGAGTCTCAACAGATTTCCTTATTCCTAGTTACTTCTGGGAATGACCAAAGACAGGAACTCCGTAGGCTCTCCCCAGAACACCAAGGGCTGGCCAAGCGGAGGCCTCCTGTCTGTGCCTTCTGGGTCCAAAAATTTCCCAAAGCCCTACTCACAGTCCCCTCCCCGTGGATCAGGCAGGCTGTCTGAGCCCAGGGTGCCACTCAAAGGCCTGGTGGGTCCCAATGTTGGGGCCGGGGGGGATCTCAGATTTCTAATCTTGGGAAGGGGCTAAGCCATGGAAGACAGCTAGGGACCAGGAGCTGGAAACACAATGTCCTGGAGTAGGAAGAAGGGTTCTCTTTGTCCTTGGGTAAGAGGAAAGGGTCTCTGAGAAAGTAAGAGAAGAAGGGAACAGAAACGAGCATGGAGCCACAGAGAGGGATGGCAATCTAATGACCTCTGGATTGCCCTAAAAGACCCATGGCCAACTGGGCTTCACTGCCTGGCCTCAGTGCTGAGATGCCACCCCACAGACCATCACATGGCTGCTTTAAGTGGGCTTCTGTTCCCTGATAATCTGCTCAGGGTTGGGTTGGTGCACAAGGCCCAAGGTTGTATGCCCTGAGCTGCTGCCCCAGCTGTGGGGCTGGCCTGGGCTGCCAGTCTGAGCCAGGCAGCTGGAGGCTTTCAGGGGCAGAGACGCATCCCAGCATAGCAGCTCCCTTCCCCCAGACCCCTGCTGCAGGGCCCTGTCTGCAGGCCTGTACTCTGCCTCCCTCTCCTGATGGGCTCCCAGGTCTCCAACACCAGCCTGAGTTCTACTCCCCTTTTCTGTGCAGTTCAGTCCTGGCTTTGAATTTTTCAACATTTTTTTCTTCATTATAACAGCACTTGTCTTCATAAAAAACCAGGACATTGACCCCCTCTGCGAGAGCCACAAGGAGAGCCTCTGGGGTCCTGGTAAATGTTCTCTTATGCATGTTCATGCTTTTCTATGTTTATGTCACTTCTTGCAATAAAAAGAATACCCAAAACCCAAGACAGCAGCCCGGGCTGTCTCTGCAGGGAGCAGGAGGTGACGCAGGATGGAAAGAGACCACGTGGAGAAGCCCACTCATCTTGCCCTGTCCTGCCCCTGCTGCACCTGCTCCTGGGCCTGGGAACATGCAGATGACCTCTCCTGCTGCTGCTCCATCCCACCTGCCTCGCTCCCCTCCTAGTTTCTCTTCCTCCCCTCCTGCCCACAGGCCTCCCCACAAACCCTCAGCCCTCCGAAGGCCCCCCTTCTTCTTTCTATCTTTGTCTGAGGTTGCTAACTTTCTGTTCTGGATATTCACATGGTGTCCCCTCTCCCCACCTCCAAGGCCCCTTCCCTGGTCTCTTTTTCTAGGTGTTAGTGACAGACCTTCTTGTTCCCCAAACCCCAACCCAAATGCTATGCCAAGTCAATGTGGAGGAGAGTGAGCTTGGGCTGGGAGGGAGATGGGGGAGACGGGGCAGGGTCTCTAGTTGTTCATGTCATTATGAAGAGCTAAGCTCACTCTGGATTTGGAAATGTTCCCCATCACCCGACGACAGCTTTCCACACCGAAGCAGGATGAAAACTGATGGAAAAGCAAATAGAAGCCTCCAGCCAATGGAAAGTCAAAGTCAAGTTGCCCTGAATCTTGGCTAGGAAGACTCAACATTAGAACAGAAGAAAGGAAAGAAAGGATGTTACTCTTTTCTTGATTCAGGTTTTGATTTAATGATAGTTCAGTAAAATGCAAACATGTTTGTGAACTAGATTATCTGATTCTAAATTTCATATGGAAAAATAAATCATAGTCTAGACAACTCTGGAAAGAATAGAGAAATGAGGGGACCGACCCTGCCAGATATTGAAAAGAAACATTCTCCCCGTTGTAAGGACTGACGACACTATAACAGACAAGTTAGCAGATGGCACACGGTGGAAAGATAGAAACGTGTGTTACAATGCACATGGCATTCCCCATCGTTGGTTAAAAAAAATGTTATTCCATAGATGATACTGGAATATCTTGGTAGGAAACTAAATAAAATGTGGACTCACTCTATTAGAAGATTCAAAATTGATCAAAGACTTGGATAAAATAAAACTATAAAAGTGGCTAGGAAAAGATGTGGGAGAATTCTTTTAAGACCTCAGCTTAGATGAAGTCTAACTATAACAGAACATCCAAATTATAAATCTGACTTGATCTGTGAAAATCAAAAACTGTGCACATCAATACTAGAGACAACAAAAAAACACCCTAAGGAAAATATTCTTAAAAATCACATGAACAGGGGCTGGGGATGTGGCTCAAGCGGTAGCGCGCTCGCCTGCCATTCGCGCAGCCCTGGGATCGATCCTCAGCACCACATACAAATAAAGATGTTGTGTCTGCTGAAAACTAACTAACTAAATAAATATTTTTTAAAAAATCACATGAACATGTCAATGGGAAGAATTTTTCACAGCTTGTCTCTTGACAAAGAGGTGATCTCCGGAATAAATTGAAAGATCCCTACAAATTCATAGGAAAAAAGATTAATAACACTACAGAAACAGACCAAGGATGGCATGGATAATTGATATCAAAAGAGAATTATAAAAATATTTCTTAAGCATATGAAAATACATACAACCTTACTTATGATGTAAAATATGTGAATAAAAACTACTTCATTTTCTCCTGACAAAATGACAAGTCTGAAAATTTGAACACCAATCCATTTTTTTTTAATAAAACTACAGAAAATTGGTGCTCCCATACAGGACGTGAGGAGTAAAAATTGGCACAATAAAACTCCCAGAGAGAGCAATTTTGTATCTATCAAAAATGTAAAATCAGCTGGGAGCCAGTGTGCATGCCTGTAATCTCAGAGGAAGGCTGAGGCAGGAGGACTGCAATTCTGCAATTTCAAAGCCAGCCTCAGCAATAGTGAGACACTGAGCAACTCACTCTATTAGAAAATTCAAAATTGAAATACATATAATGCGGGGCTGGGATGTGGCTCAAGCGGTAGCGTGCTCGCCTGGCATGCATGCGGCCCGGGTTCAATCCTCAGCACCACATACCAACAAAGATGTTGTGTCTGCCAAAAACTAAAAAATAAATAAATATTTTTAAAAAAGAAATACATATAATGCTTTTATTTAGAGACCTTGTTTCTAAATAAAATACAAAGTAGGGCTAGAGTTGTGGCTCAGTGGTTAAGTGCTCCTGAGTTCAATCTCTGGTACCAAAAAAAAAAAAAAAAAAAAAAAAATTGTAAAATGCAGCTGGGCCCAGTGGCACTTCAGCTACTCAAGAGAATGAGGTAGGAGGATCACAAGTTCAAGGCTAGCCTGGGCAACTTAGCAAGACACTGTTTAAAATTTAAATAAAATAAACAGGACTGAGGATGTAGCTCAGTGGTAGAGTGCCCTGGGTTCAATTCCCAATACCAGGAAAAAAATGTAAAAATGCATCTCTAATTCAGCAATTTCACTATTAAGAATTTCTCCTTCAGGCATATTTGAATATATGCAAAATGACATATATGAATGTTCATTGTATTATTATTTGTATCAGCAAAATGTTGGAAACAACCTAAATATCTATCAGCAGGAAACTAGTTAAATACATCATGCTATATGTTTATATGGTGATAGAAAATCATACATCTATTAAAAAAGAAAGAATAATATTTATGTTCTTTGTTATTGTACAAAAATACTGCCAAGATGTAGTCAATGAAAAAAGCAAGATACTTTGGCATTTTTAAATAAGAAAAACAAAGATATCCAGGCATAGTGGTGCATGCCTGTAGTCCAAGCAACTCAGAAGGCTAAATAAAGCAGGAGAATCACAAGTTCTGGGCCAACCTGGACAACTTAGCAAAATCCTTTTTCAAAATTGAAAGAGAGAGAGAGAGAGAGAGAGAAAAGGGAAGAAGACAAGACAAGACAAGACTGGAGATGGAGTTCACTGGTAAAGTGCGTCTGGATTTAATCTCCAGTACACCCCACCCAGCCCCAAAAGAAAAGCAAGAAAAAAACACTGCATATCTCAGTTATCTTGCAAATTTACAAATAGAATCTAAATGAAAATAATAAATTAATATTAATAGTTGCTTGTGAGGCGAAATGAGAAGTGAACAGCTGGGGGAGCATGTATAGACCTTTAAATACTTTTTAATGTTTCAACCATGAATATATAATCTATTTAAAACAGCACAGAAAGAGAAAAACAGAAACGGCAGTTAAGTGGCTTAACCATAAAGGATGTGGCTGGTAAATAGGCAAGTCCCAAAGAGGAGCCCCAAACTGGCTTGAGCAATGCAGCCTGGCTAGAATGGGGGAGACTTGGGGCTGTTCTCTATTCTGCTGCCATGACTGCTACTCAAAGATCTGCTGTTTCTTTGCTCCAGTCCAGAGCACACCTGGGACCAGGCCCGTGAGGCTCCACAGATACGCTGTGTGATTCTGTACCCCTGGTGCTGGGGGCCTTACACAGGGCACCCCTTAACTCCAGAAGGTCTTGAATCCACCCTGAGGCTAGGGCTATGGAGGGACAGAATTGAGGCTGCCCTTAAAGTGCTTCCTTCTTGTGGGGCAAGGTGGCACCCTCCTGTAATACCAGCTGCTAGGGAGGCTGAGGCAGGAGGATCGAGGGTTTAAAGACAGCTTCAGCAACTTAGCAAGGCCTAAGAGACCCTGTCTCTAAATCAAAAATTTTTAAAGGGCTAGGGACGTGGCTCCGTGATAAAGTTCCCCTGGGTTCATTCCTCAGGATCCAAAAAAAAAAAAAAAGTGTTCTCTTCTTTCCCTCCTTCTGCTGCCAGTTCCACTCACTTGCTGACCTCACTCTCTAAACCAAGTGGGGTGGTCCCTTCTTCCTCCCTGTTGCCACCTCTGTACTTTTGCTTGATATTCAACAGTCCCATCTGTTATATTCTACCTGCATGACCCTGGGCGACTCCCTGCTATAGTTCATTCCTCCATAAAATGGTAAGATAGAACATCATTGCTTTCCTAGGGTGATTATTTATTTGTTGGTTGGTTGGTTGGTTAGTTGGTACCAAGGATTGAACCCAGGAGTGCTTAGGCACTGAGCCCCATCCCCAGCCCTTTTTATATTTTATTTAGAGACAGGGTCTCCCTAAATTGCTTAGGGCCTCTCTAAGTTGCTGGGGCTGTCTTTGAACTCGAGATCCTCCTGCCTCAGCCGACCAAGCAGCTGGGATTACAGGTGTGCGTGGCCACCATGCCCAGCTCCTAGGGTTGTTATGAAAGTTGTGTCTCTCCACAACTCCTGGAGAGACACTGGTGCAAGGGGTTGAGGTAATCCAGAAGTCCATGCTACAAAAGCACAACAAAGCTGCACGTCTCAGAAGCTCAGCATGATTCAGGCCTCGTGCTCACTTGGTGAGAAATGGGCACAGGTTGGACAGCCTTCCCTTATCTTGCAGTGAAGCCGTGGGGACCTCATGCTCTTCAGTCTTGCAGAGGACAGGATGTAAAACGGGTTCTGGCTTTAATGCCTCAGCCCACGAGCAACCCTTGACCAGAAGGAGCCTGGGCTCCACCTTTGCTCTAGACAGGACACTGTCCTTGGCTCCCCAGGACCCTCAATGGGTCAGCTCCAGCTGCTGCCCACCTTGCCATCCAGGAAATTCCTGCCTACCTTTGCTATTCTGGGTCCGGGCGCAGTGGTGGCACAAGATACTAAAGATGGAGAAGGTCCTTATCCCCATCCCCTGACCGCATGCCCAAACCCCAGCTCATCCCTTGCCCAGCCCTCCAGCCCTCACACTGTTCCACCTGGGCTGAGCTACCACCAGAGGAACCCAAGCAGACAGGGGTGTGCCATCAAGAACCAGAGGCAGTGGGAACGACACGGTGGTGACCAGGGCAGGAAGAAGACGCTGGTCTCTTTGACCTCTGACCTCCGATTCCTTGCCTGCGGTGGCTATGATCACTCGGTGCTTATGTGGGACCATGTGCTAATAGTCCACATGGGGCCATCATATGATTCATGTCACTTTCTTTTGTCCACAAAACCCCAAAGGAGTCCCAGTAGGGGCAGAGTCCTGTGGCCTTTAGTGAAAACCCAGCCAGGTTTGGAGGAGGGGAAGGCCTTTCTCTGTCAAGGTCACTTACATTCTGAGGCCACTGTGGCAATAAGGGTGAAAAGCAAGTCACCCATGTGTCAGGGAGATCAAATGGAGGGAACTAAGGCACATTCATTCCCCGCACCCCCCTCTGACCCCACCCCAGCTCCAGTCCTCACATCCCCTCCTTCCCAGAATAGCCTGGGTGGAGAGGAAAGGAATGGGTGGGGCAGGCACACCCCCCTGCCTGGGCTCTGCAGCTTCTGGCTGCTCCGGGTGGGCAGCTGCAAGGGGCTGCTTCCTCCTGCAGACTGTCCTGGGCAAGCAGCAGTTGCTGTCACTGCCTGTGGGAGCAGTGCTCTCCCGCCCCATGGCAGTCACCCTCTGAACCTGTGTAGCCCACATTTGGAGACCCCCTTTCTTCTCACAGCCATGTGAAGTGGCTCCAATTTCCTCCAACAGGAACATGGGAGACGCAGCTTCACCCCCAAGTCTGGAGACTCCAGGGAGGTGCCTGTTCTCAGGGTCACCCTCTTGTGGCTGCTGTCTTTCTGGAGCAAAGTGCAGATGGGAGAGTTGTCCCCTGAGAGCCTGCTGACACCTTAAGTGCAGCCTTCTGGCCTGCAGAACCATGGAGAACAAAGGTCTGTTTTGTTTTTTTGAAAGATATTTTTAGTTGTAGATGGACATCACTTTATTTATTCATTTATTTATATGCAGCGCTGAGGGTCAAACCCAGTGACTCACACATGCTAGGCAAGTGCTCCACCACTGAGCCACAACCCCAGCCCTATGTCCGTTGTTTAAGACACCCAATTTGTGGTAATTTGATATGGCAGCCCTGAGAAATGAATAGATGACTCAAACAGACCCCGGCACATAGTAAGTTCTCAATGAATATTAGCAACAATTATTATTGGATATATTATTAGATCTGATTATTTTCCAAATCTAACTTTTCATTAAAAATAATAATTACAGGGGAAAAAAATCAGCACATTTTGCTAAACCAAAGAGACCCTTAGCTGTATAAAATACCTGCTGAAACTTTGAAGTTACTTTCTTTTAAGAGCAAATCCTGAAACAGGCTTCCTGTCCCCACAACCAGTGTTGGGTGGACTCTTCCTTGTCATTCTCCAAAACGCTCCAATCCATCCCTTTGGAGCCTTAATTCTTGGTCTGAGTGGTTTCCGATGACTTGTCAATTCCCCAACCCCTTGCTCCTGCCAAATGAGGGGACTCATTGTTTGCCCAGAGTTCCCTAAATCTTCCCCATCCCCTTGCCTGTGCCCACTGTATTTCTGGAGCCTGAAATCACCCCCCACCCCATTTCCATGGGTCCCAACATTGCCCACCTTTCAAGAGCCCACATAGACCCTGTCCCTCTGCAAACCCTCCTGGTCAGGGGACAATATGACCTCTCTTGCCTGCTGCACCTCTGTGGGCACTCCTAACCTTCCAGTAGGATGCCAGCTTCTACAGCTGATCCCACTTCTGTAGCCTGGGTTGATGCCAGCAAATCACTCCTCAATGGCTCTTCAGAAAAGTGGGACTGATCATTTCTTATGCTGTGAAAGGGGCATGAGCAAAAGCCGGTTCATGCCTAGGATCCCACTAAAGGAATGTTCACAACTTCCACACAGTTCTAGTTCTTATAACTGCAAAGTACCTTAACATTACTCCTCAGAGTTATCTTACACATACAATCTTGTTTGAGATGTTTAGTAGTGCTATCAAGAAAGAAGGCTGTTTAAAAGACTAGAAAACGAAGGCCTAGAAAGATTCAAGTTCAACTAGTATTTACTGAATGAACTGTCCATGCAGGTGTTGAACTCAGTTCAATCATGTTATATTTTCTTGGGAAACTTTGAAGCAACTACTATTTCTCCAATGTTATAGATGAGAAAGTGGTTAAGAGAAGGAAAGTATCTTGGCCAGAGTTGCTCAACTAGTTTACATCAACGCTGGAAACTGAACCCAGGTGTCCTGACTCCCAGAGCAAGAACCGGAATGACTCACATTTCCACCCGTAGAGTCAAGTGGCACACTCTGTGGGTGGTGATTTAGAGCAAGAAGGAGAGCAACTCTACTTCTGGGTCAACTCTGTAGGAAAGTTGCTTCCTGTGATTCAGTTTCTCCATCTGCAAAATGGGAGAGCTTGCAGAATATCTGGGGAACACTAGTTTGTTAAGTACTTTGGCATTCACTGTCTCAACTAATTGTCACAGCCATATTATATCCATTTAACAGATAAGCAAACGAAGGCTCAGCTTCCATGCCCATTTAGCCAGAAGAGGTAGATCTCAAACTCCAAACTGCTGTTCAGAAGCAGCTCTCACACCCTAAGTGTTCCAAGGTCTGCCCTCGGAATTGAATTTCTGGGCTGAGGGTGACAGACAAACTGGACTGCTTTTAAGGTTCAAATAGAGAGGACAGGAGGTGAGTCACATGACTCAGGTAAGCCCCCACCCCATCCCCATCCCCACCCCAGGAGCTGGAAGGATCACAAAGGTGAAGGGTGTCATCCAAGGAAGTCACCTGAGGCCAGTGGCATGGAGCCATAGGGCTGGTAGAGAGATAATGCATGTGTCAGACCCAAAGCATTCATCTGGCTCCTAAAGGGTCATGTTACAAGGTTCAAGCCAGGGTGCAGTTTGGGAGCATAGAATTATGAGGTATTTATTGAGCACTTACTATACCAGACTATGAACAAATGGCCTTGGAAATATAAATGGCACATAAGGCTGGGTGCTGTGTTCAAGGACTTTCAGTCCAGTTAGGGAGACAAGGATAAAATATTAAATGGCAGGAGAAATGAAATCTGTGCTCAGTAATAATGTAAACTAGAAGTTGTGCAGATATCAGACCAGAAGACTCTCAAACCAGAGTAGTTAAGAGATATGGGAGACAGAATGAGGAAGATGACGTTTCTAATCAGAGTTCTAGAAGGAAAGAGGAAAGAAGATGGAGGAGAGGTAATTGTCAATGAGACAGTGGCTTCACTTTCTCTAGGACCCACAAGAGAATTGGACCCACGGATAGAAGAAGCACACACTATATCAATCAGGTCTCCTTCTCACCCAGACACATGATAATGAGCCATAGAACACCGACAATAAAGACACAATATTAGTGGCCCAAGAAGGAAGAGAAAGGGAGCCGTGCCTGTAGCCTTGTGGTCTAGCACTCAGGGTGACCTTGCTTCAATTTCCAAGAGGTGTGAGGCCAGCGCTGAAGGACCAAGTGTCTAAGAGAAAGGGCGGCCTTTGAGATTGGAAGCTCACCCTGGCAGCTGCAGAAGGAGCACAGAGTCAGGGGAAAACCAAAGTCTGCCTAACAAAGCTACATGGATGAATGGGAAGGAAGGAGTACCGCCATCCACATAGCCTCGCACACAAATCCCCTGTGGAGGGAAAGGATTTGCATAAATGTCCACTAAGTGTCAAAATCCCCTGGGAGAGGTCTTACCGCTGTTGACCGGATCACTAGGCAATGCTGAGCTGACGTGGATCTGGGGCGAACAGTCTGGGCCTCTCAGAACACACACTGAGCCCAGATCGGCTGAATTCAAGCTCCCGTTCGCCTGCTTCCCGCAGACAAACAGCTGTGACTCAGCACTAATCCATCCAGCTGAAACAACTGGTCAGCCCTTCTCATCCTACGGAGGTAAATGCCTACCGAGCCTTCATAGGTAGTGGCCACAGGTTTGAAACGGGGCTTGGGAGAGACAGTAAGGACCCACCCGTTGCATTGGTCGACCAGCAAAGGGAAACGAACTGTCGCCATTTGCAAGAGATACCACCATGGCAGAGAACTGAGGTCATCAGACTGCAGCGGAGGAGATAACTTCATTGAAACCTGCGGCTACAGGTGTGTAATTCCCTAGCCTTCCCTCTCCACACATCAGGGAAAACTTAAGGGCCCCTACCAGCTCTCCCGTGAGCACCATAGCCAGACCGAGGGAATCAGAGGTGGCCCGGGACCCGCGGCGCGGAACTACCGCTCCCACCAGGGCTGACACCTGAGGTCTCTTGCACCAGCTACCGGGGGCGTGGCTACCGGAGTGCAAGTAAAATTCGCTGAGGATTCTCAGCCCCAAGCTCTACAAACTTAGGGTCTGAGGGAATGGCAAACTGGAAGAGTGTGCCCAGTCGTTCATGAAAACAGGGCTCCTGGGAGCAGCAGACCTGGCGTGTAGCCAGTATTGTGGTGAGCGGCACCCGAGAGAGGGGCCTGGCTAGAGGAAAAGTGGGAAGTGACTAGACACAAGAGGAGGCCCTAGGCACTCAGGATTGGAGACTCGCCCAGTCTGGGAGGAGCTGCTGCACAGTGATTGGTTCCTGCGTATTGACAGGAGAAACTTGGCCTGGTGGGCACAGCGCCCCCTACTGGAAGAGAAGTTAATCAAACTCTAAGACTGCATTTATTAGTTTTTTTTTCTTTTTTCTTTTCTCTTTTTTTTTGATTTGGGTTTTTCTTTCATTTTCATTTTTCTTTCTTCTTGTTTCTTTAAATTTTCTTTTACAATTTTTTTAAATTTTTTTTTCTTCTGATTTTAATTGTAATATTTTTTTATTATTTAAAAAAAATTTTTTTATTTCCTATTTTTTTCTTCTTTTGTCTTTTCATTTCTTTTCAATTATCTTATCCCCCCTTCCTTGAATTCTACCTGCTTACTCTCATTCTCTTTAGTGACTTCTTCCCTTCCCTTCTAATACCTTTCCTCCCAAGCATCAAATAAATTTATAGGAGTAAACAGTAAGTCAGCAGTCAAACAGAACAAGAAGTAACATGAGCAGCTTCAAAAAGCAAGGAAGAAAAGGAGTACAAACAATGCAGGACAGCCTAAATATTCAGGAGGACCTAGAGTCATCAGAAAAATGGTCATATAAAGAACTCAAGGAACACCTTAGACAGATGGAATGGAACCTTAAAGAGGATACAAGACAGCAAATTCAAGCAGCGAAAGAACACATTGAGAATGAATTACATAAACAGATAAAAGAATAAGTTAAGCATCTTTATCAGGAGATAGAGATTATAAAAAATAATCAAACAATAATTCTAGAAATGAAGGAAATGATAAACCAAATTAAAAACTCAATTGAGAGTATCACTAACAGAGTGGAACAAGTAGAAGCCAGAACGTCAGATAATGAAGACAAAATATATCATCTTGAAAAGAGTCTAGCCAACTCAGAAAGGCTGGTAAAAAATCATGAGAAAAACATCCAAGAGTTATGGGATAACATAAAAAAAACCAAACTTACGAGTCATTGGGATAGAAGAAGGTACAGAGATTCAAACCAAGGGAATGAGTAACCTGCTGAATGAAATAATTACAGAAAACTTTCCAGAAAGAAAAAAGAAAACAGATATACAAATTGAAGATGCATACAGGACACCGAGCACACAAAATCACAGTAGACCAACGCCAAGACACATTGTTATGAAGATATCCAATATACAGAACAAAGAGAAAATATTAAAAGCTACAAGAGAAAGGAGACAGATTACATTCAGGGGTAAACCAATAAGGTTAACAATGGATTATTCATCACAGACACTGAAAGCAAGAAGGTCATGGAACAATGTATTTCAAACACTGAAAGACAATGGATGCCAACCAAGAATTCTGTATCCAGCAA
The DNA here is from genome assembly GCF_964194105.1 of Spermophilus citellus. Taxonomy (NCBI): domain Eukaryota; kingdom Metazoa; phylum Chordata; class Mammalia; order Rodentia; family Sciuridae; genus Spermophilus; species Spermophilus citellus. The sequence continues at coordinate 60,304,341 of NC_138186.1, read as the reverse complement.
AACTAAGCTTCAGGTATGACAACGAAATAAAAATCTTTCATGATAAACAAAAGTTAAAAGAATTTGCAGCCAGAAAACCAGCATTGCAAAGCATTTTGAGCAAAACACTACACGAGGAAGAAATGAAAAACAATAACCAAAACCATCAGTGGGAAGTGCCTCGGTAAAGACAGAGGGCGAGAGACCCAACATGGCGGCCGGGGAGGAAGCAGTATTTTCAGGATCTCCACAGTAACGTGATCAGAAAGACCCATTAATACACTAGAATCTACCTACGGAGGAACCTCTAGCAAAATTCCGTGGAAAGGAGACCTGCCGGGAATCAGTAAGTTTATGAGAGGTGACAGTTTGTCCCAGATGAGTGAATCTTGGCCACGCGGTGCAGAGGTTCAGTCTCCCTGCCAGCCGCCGCCAAACGGCCGCCAGCGCCTGCCCGGTTCTGCAAACGGCCCCCGGCGGCCGGGCCCGGCGCAGCGATAAGGGTCCCCACCTGCACGGCAAACAGCCCCCCCGCCCACCCAGCTCAGGAGGCAACGTGAAGGGAATCTAACCAAGCCTTTATGAAATAGCGAACTGGGCTGCGTACGGGGGTTGCTGAACTGCTGAAACTGGTGCTCAGAGTAGCGGCTTTAATAGAGACTTTGCACAGCTTGTTAGAGCTCCTTTCACCATTAGTCTGTAGTGGACCACCCGGCCAAGCAGCAGAAAAAAAAACAAAAAGATTGAAAAAGAGACGCTTGGCTCCCAGACGCTTTCCTGTTCAGAGCCGCGGGCGCTTTGCGCCCATATGCTTCCTCTTTCACTTTGCTCCCTGCAGAGAAGCTGAATGGGTAATCAGCAGTGGATCTTAAGTACCTGAGGCAAAGAAAGCTCAGTACACCCCGCCCTTTTTTTTTGTTTGTTTGTTTTTTTTTTTTTGAATATTGTCTATACAGGGAGAGTTAGTGGACTGAAATTGTTGGCTGGGCTGGGGTTTCGGGCCGAAAATCCACTCCGCGGGAGCCGCCATTTGCTTTCGGCATGCTGCCTTGATGGCCCTGTCTACACTGTCCAGCAGCCACATCTAGAGACTGGAACTGGGCTGCGTGCCGAGCCCTGTCCTCTGAAGGCTGGACCACGGCCTCAAGCGCCTCGGTCGCCTGTTCCCTGCTGCACCTTGGGGCAGAGCCTGCTCTGGGGTCATTGGGCACCCCCCTGCGAGGGGACCCGTGCTCTGGAGGAGGGGGTTGGAGAGCTGCGGCGGCAGCCGCTTGGGCCCTGGGAGCTAGGCACCAGGCCGAGGAGCAGCGGAGGCCGCGGCGGCGCTGCTAAGGTCGTGAACAAGCGTGGTGCCCAAGAGCGCGGTTATCGCTCCCACCAGGGCTGACAACAGAGGTCCCTGGCACCAGCTACCAGGGGAGTTGCTACCTGAGGGCAAACAAATTCGCTGGGGGTCCTCAGCCCCAAGCCCTACAAACGTAGGGTCCGAGGGAGGAAAATAGAAAGGGTGTGCCCAGGCATCCTTGAAAACAGGGCTCCCAGGAGCAGCAGACCCGGCGTGTAGCCAGTAATGTGGTAAGCATCACAGGCGAGTGGGGCCTGGATTGAGGAACCACAAGAGAAGGACCTAGGCACTCAGGACTGGAGACTCGCACAGTATGGGAAGAAGAGCTGAGGCACAGTGATTGGTTCCCACCTATCAAGAGGAGAAGCCTGGCCCAGTGGGCATAGCTCCACCTACTGGAAGAGAAGTTAATCGAGCTCTATGACTGCATTTATTATTATATTTTTTTAATGATTATTATTAGTTTTTTTTTTAATTTTCACTTTTTGTAGTTGACGTTGTTGTTGTTCTTTAACTTTCTTATCAATGGTTTCATTTTTTTTTAAATTCTTTTTATTCTATTATTATTACTATTTTTTTTAAACTTTAATTTCCATTTTTTAATACCATTATACTTTTTTTGTGTGTTTTAAATTTTTATTTTTTCGTTTTTTCTCTTTCTTCTCACTTTTTTCTTTTGTCTATTCATTTCTTTTCAACTTTCTTATTCCCCCTCTCTTGAACCCCACCTGCCTACACTCACTCTCTTTAGTGACTTCTTCCCTTCCCCTCTAATACCTCTCCTCCCAAGCATCAAATAAATTTATAAGAGTAAACAGTAACTCAGCAGTCAAACAGAATAAGAAGTATCATGAGCATAAAAAAGCAAGGAAGAAAAGGAGTACAAACAATGCAGGACAGCCTAAATATTCAGGAGGACCTGGAGTCATCAGAAAAATGGCCATATAAAGAACTCAAGGAACACCTTAGACAGATGGAAAGGAACCTTAAAGATCACATTGAAAAGGAATTACAAAAACAGATAAAAGAAGAAGTTAAACATCTTTATCAGGAGATAGAGATTATTAAAAAAAATCAAACAATAATTCTAGAAATGAAGGAAACGATAAACCAAATTAAAAACTCAATCGAGAGTATCACTAACAGAGTGGAGCAAGTAGAAGCCAGAACGTCAGATAATGAAGACAAAATATATCAACTTGAAAAGAGTCTAGCCAACTCAGAGAGGCTGGTAAAAAATCACGAGAAAAACATCCAAGAGATTTTGGATAACTTAAAAAAACCAAACTTACGAGTCATCGGGATAGAGGAAGGCACAGAGATTCATGCCAAGGGAATGAATAACCTGCTGAATGAGATAATTACAGAAAACTTTCCAGAAATAAAAAAGGAAACAGATATACAAATTGTAGATGCATACAGGACACCGAGCACACAAAATCACAGTAGACCAACGCCAAGACACATTGTTATGAAGCTATCCAATATACAGAACAAGGAGAAAATATTAAAAGCTACAAGAGAAAAGAGACAGATTACATTTAGGGGTAAACCAATAAGGCTGACAACGGATTTTTCATCACAGACGCTGAAAGCGAGAAGATCCTAGAACAACGTATTTCAAACACTGAAAGACAATGGATGCCAACCAAGAATTCTGTATCCAGCAAAATTAAGCTTCAGATACGACAACGAAATAAAAATCTTTCATGATAAACAAAAGCTAAAAGAATTTGTAGCCAGAAAACCAGCATTGCAAAGCGTCTTGAGCAAAACTCTACACGAGGAAGAAATGGAAAACAATAACCAAAACCATCAGCGGGAAGTGCCTCGGTAAAGACAGAGGAAGGGGGGAAAGCTAACCATGGAGAAATAAACTAAATTAGGGGGGAAAAAAAAAAGATAAATAATCAAACATGGCAGGAAGTACAAACCATATATCAATAGTAACTCTAAACGTTAATGGCTTAAACTCTCCAATAAAGCGACATAGGCTGGTAACATGGATTAAAAAAACAAATCCAACAATATGTTGCATCCAGGAGACTCATCTGATTGGAAAAGACATACACAGACTCAAGGTAAAAGGTTGGGAAAAAATATACCAAGCACACGGTCCTCGTAAGCAAGCAGGCGTGTCCTTTCTCATATCGAATAAAATCGACTTCAAGACTAAGCTAATCAAAAGGGATAAGGAAGGACATTATATACTGTTAAAAGGAACCATTCACCAACAAGACATAACAATTATCAATATTTATGCACCAAATAATGGCGCTGCGACGTTCATAAAACAAACTCTCCTCAAGTTCAAGAGTCAAATAGACCACAACACAATAATCATGGGTGACTTCAACACACCTCTCTCACCATTGGACAGATCCTCCAAACAAAAGTTGAATAAAGAAACTATTGACCTCAATATCACTATCAATAACCTAGACTTAACTGACATATATAGAATATATCAACCATCATCAAGTGGATATGGAACCAGCAGCACATGGAACCTTCTCAAAAACAGATCATATATTATGCCATAGGGCAACCCTCGGTAAATATAAAGGGGTTGAGTTAATACCATACACTTTATCAGATCATAATGGAATGAAACTGGAAATCAATGATAAAAGAAGGAAGGAAAAATCCTACATCACATGGAAAATGAACAATACGTTACTGAATGATCAATGGGTTACAGAAGACATAAAGGAGGAAATCAAAAAATTCTTAGAGATAAATGAAAATACAGACACAACATATCGGAATCTATGGGACACAATGAAAGCAGTTTTAAGAGGGAAATTCATTGCCTGGAGGTCATTCCTCAAAAAAAGGAAAAACCAACAAATAAATGAGCTCAGACTTCATCTCAAAACCCTAGAAAAGGAAGAGCAAAACAATAGCAAATGTAGCAGAAGGCAAGAAATAATCAAAATCAGAGCAGAAATCAATGAAATTGAAACAAAAGAAACTATTGAAAAAATTAACAAAACAAAAAGTTGGTTCTTTGAAAAAATAAATAAGATCGACAGACCCCTAGCCATACTAATGAAGAGAAGAAGAGAGAGAACACAAATCACTAACATACGGGATGAAAAAGGCAATATTACAACAGACGCTTCAGAAATACAGAAAACAATTAGAAATTATTTTGAAAACCTATATTCCAATAAGATAGAAGAAAGTGAAGACATCGATAAATTCCTTAAGTCATATGATTTGCCCAGACTGAGTCAGGAGGAAACTCACAACTTAAACAGACCAATATCGATAGATGAAATAGAAGAAGCAATCAAAAAACTTCCAACCAAGAAAAGCCCAGGACCGGATGGGTATACAGCGGAGTTCTACAAAACCTTTAAAGAAGAATTAATACCAATACTTTTCAAGTTATTTCAGGAAATAGAAAAAGAGGGAGCTCTTCCAAATTCATTCTATGAGGCCAACATCACCCTGATTCCGAAACCAGACAAAGACACCTCAAAGAAAGAAAACTACAGACCAATATCTCTAATGAACCTAGATGCAAAAATCCTCAATAAAATTCTGGCAAATCGGATACAAAGACATATCAAAAAAATTGTGCACCATGATCAAGTAGGATTCATCCCTGGGATGCAAGGATGGTTCAATATACGGAAATCAATAAATGTTATCCACCACATCAATAGGCTTAAAGATAAGAACCATATGATCATCTCGATAGACGCAGAAAAAGCATTTGACAAAGTACAGCATCCCTTTATGTTCAAAACATTAGAAAAAATAGGGATAACAGGAACTTACCTCGACATTGTAAAAGCTATCTATGCTAAGCCTCAGGCTAGCATCATTCTGAATGGAGAAAAATTGAAGGCATTCCCTCTAAAATCTGGAACAAGACAGGGATGCCCCCTATCACCACTTCTATTCAATATAGTTCTCGAAACACTGGCCAGTGCAATTAGACAGACGAAAGAAATTAAAGGCATAAAAATAGGAAAAGAAGAACTTAAATTATCACTATTTGCGGATGACATGATTCTATACCTAGAGACCCAAAACGGTCTACAAAAAAACTACTAGAACTAAAAAATGAATTCAGCAAAGTGGCAGGATATAAAATCAACACACATAAATCAATGGCATTTCTGTATATCAGTGACAAAACTTCTGAAACGGAAATGAGGAAAAACACTCCATTCACAATAACCTCAAAAAAAATAAAATACTTGGGAATCAACCTAACAAAAGAGGTGAAAGACCTATACAATGAAAACTACAGAACCCTAAAGAGAGAAGTATAAGAAGATCTTAGAAGATGGAAAAATATACCCTGTTCATGGATAGGCAGAACTAACATTATCAAAATGGCGATATTACCAAAAGTTCTCTATAGGTTTAATGCAATGCCAATCAAAATCCCAATGGCATTTCTTGTAGAAATATATAAAGCAATCATGAAATTCATATGGAAAAATAAAAGACCCAGAATAGCAAAAGCAATTCTAAGCAGGAAGTGTGAATCAGGCGGTATAGCGATACCAGATTTCAAACTATATTACAGAGCAATAGTAATAAAAACAGCATGGTACTGGTACCAGAACAGGCGGGTGGACCAATGGTACAGAATAGAGGACACAGAGACTAAACCACAAAGCTACAACTATCTTATATTTGATAAAGGAGCTAAAAACATGCAATGGAGAAAGGATAGCATCTTCAACAAATGGTGTTGGGAAAACTGGAAATCCATATGCAACAAAATGAAACTGAATCCCCTCCTCTCACCATGCACAAAAGTCAACTCAAAGTGGATAAAGGAGCTAGATATCAAATCAGAGACTCTCCGTCTGATAGAAGAAAAAGTTGGCTCCGATCTACAGATTGTGGGGACGGGCTCAAAATTCCTTAATAGGACACCCATAGCACAAGAGTTAGTAACAAGAATCAACAAATGGGACTTTCTTAAACTGAAAAGTTTTTTCTCAGCAAGAGAAACAATAAGAGAGGTAAATAGGGAGCCTACATCCTGGGAACAAATTTTTACTCCTCACACTTCAGATAGAGCCCTAATATCCAGAGTATACAAAGAACTCAAAAAATTAGACAATAAGAAAACAAATAACCCAATTAACAAATGGGCCAAGGACCTGAACAGACACTTCTCAGAGGAGGACATACAATCAATCAACAAGTACATGAAAAAATGCTCACCATCTCTAGCAGTCAAGGAAATGCAAATCAAAACCACCCTAAGATACCACCTCACCCCAGTAAGATTGGCAGCCATGATGAAGTCAAACAACAACAAGTGTTGGCGAGGATGTGGGGAAAAGGGTACTCTTGTACACTGCTGGTGGGACTGCAAACGGGTGCGGCCAATTTGGAAAGCAGTATGGAGATTCCTGGGAAAGCTGGGAATGGAACCACCATTTGACCCTGCTATTGCCCTACTCGGACTATTTCCTGAAGACCTTAAAAGAGCACACTACAGGGATACTGCCACATCGATGTTCATAGCAGCACAATACACAATTGCTAGACTGTGGAATCAACCCAGATGCCCTTCAATAGATGAATGGATAAAAAAAATGTGGCATTTATACACCATGGAGTATTACGCAGCACTAAAAAATGACAAAATCACGGAATTTGCAGGGAAATGGATGGCACTAGAGCAGATTATGCTTAGTGAAGCTAGCCAATCCCTAAAAAACAAATACCAAATGTCTTCCTTGATATAATGAGAGCAACTAAGAACAGAACATGGAGGATGAGCAGGAAGAAAAGATTAGCATTAAACAGAGACATGAGGCGGGAGGGAAAGGGAGAAAAAAAAGGGAAATCACATGGAAATGGAGGGAGACCCTCATTGTTATACAAAATTACATTAAGAGTTTACGAGGGGAATGGGATAACAAACATGGAGGGAAATGAATTACAGTAGATGGGGTAGAGAGAGAAGATGGGAGGGGAGGGGAGGGGGGATAGTAGAGGATAGGAAAAGTAGCAGAATACAACAGTCACTATTATGGCAGTATGTAAAAATGTGATGTGTAACTGATGTGATTCTGCAATCTGTATTTGGGAAAAAATGGGAGTTCATAACCCAACTGATTCTAATTTATGAAATATGATTTGTCATGAGCTTTGTAAAGTTGTGAACATCCAATAAAAAAAAATAATTTTAGTCTTAAAAAAAAAAAAAGACAGAGGGCGAGGGGAAAGATAATCATGGAGAAACAAACTAAATTTTTTAAAAAAAGGATAAATAATCAAACATGGATGGAAGTACAAACCATATATCAATAGTAACTCTGAATGTTAATGGCTTAAACTCTCCAATAAAGCAACATAGGCTGGTATCATGGATTAAAAAAACAAATCCAACAATATGCTGCCTTCAGGAGACACATCTGATTGGAAAAGACATACACAGGCTGAAGGTGAAAGGATGGGAAAAAATATACCAGGCACACGGTCCTCGTAAGCAAGCAGGGGTGGCCATCCTCATATCAAATAAAATCGACTTCAAGACTAAGTTAATCAAAAGGGATAAAGAAGGACATTATATACTGTTAAAAGGAACAATTCACCAACAAGACATAACAATTATCAATATTTATGCACCAAATAATGGTGCTGTGACATTCATAAAACAAATTCTCCTCAAGTTCAAGAATCAAATAGACCACAACACAATAATTATGGGTGACTTCAACACACCTCTCTCACCATTGGACAGATCCTCCAAACAAAAGTTGAATAAAGAAACTATAGAACTCAATATCACAATCAATAACCTAGACTTAACTGACATATATAGAATATATCAACCATCATCAAATGGATATACTTTTTTCTCAGCAGCACATGGATCCTTCTCAAAAATAGATCATATATTATGCCATAGGGCAACCCTCAGTAAATATAAAGGGGTGGAGATAATACCATGCATTTTATCTGATCATAATGGAATGAAACTGGAAATCAATGATAAAAGAAGGAAGGAAAAATCCTACATCACATGGAAAATGAACAATATGTTACTGAATGATCAATGGGTTACAGAAGACATAAAGGAGGAAATCAAAAAATTCTTAGAGATAAATGAAAATACAGACACAACATATCGGAATCTATGGGACACAATGAAAGCAGTTTTAAGAGGAAAATTCATCGCCTGGTGGTCATTCCTCAAAAAAAGAAAAAACCAACAAATAAATGAGCTCACACTTCATCTCAAAGCCCTAGAAAAGGAAGAGCAAAACAACAGCAAATGTAGCAGAAGGCAAGAAATAATTAAAATCAGAGTGGAAATCAATGAAATTGAAACAAAAGAAACTATTGAAAAAATTAACAAAACTAAAAGTTGGTTCTTCGAAAAAATAAATAAGATTGACAGACCTTTAGCCATGCTAACGAAGAGAAGAAGAGAGAGAACTCAAATTACTAACATACGGGATGAAAAAGGCAATATCACAACAGATGCTACAGAAATACAGAAAACAATTAGAAATTATTTTGAAAACCTATATTCCAGTAAGATAGAAGAAAGTGAAGACATCGATAAATTCCTTAAGTCATATGATTTGCCCAGACTGAGTCAGGAGGAAACTCACAACTTAAACAGACCAATATCGATAGATGAAATAGAAGAAGCAATCAAAAAACTTCCAACCAAGAAAAGCCCAGGACCGGATGGGTATACAGCAGAGTTTTACAAAACCTTTAAAGAAGAATTAATACCAATACTTTTCAAGTTATTTCAGGAAATAGAAAAAGAGGGAGCTCTTCCAAATTCATTCTATGAGGCCAACATCACCCTGATTCCGAAACCATACAAAGACACCTCAAAGAAAGAAAACTACAGACCAATATCTCTAATGAACCTAGATGCAAAAATCCTCAATAAAATTCTGACGAATTGAATACAAAAACACATCAAAAAAATTGTGCACCATGATCAAGTACGATTCATCCCTGGGATGCAAGGATGGTTCAATATACGGAAATCAATAAATGTTATTCACCACATCAATAGACTTAAAGATAAGAACCATATGATCATCTCGATAGACGCAGAGAAAGCATTTGACAAGTACAGCATCCCTTTATGTTCAAAACATTAGAAAAACTAGGGAATAACAGGAACTTACCTTGACATTGTAAAAGCTATCTATGCTAAGCCTCTGGCTAGCATCATTCTGAATGGACAAAAGTTAAAGGCATTCCCTCTAAAATCCGGAACAAGACAGGGATGCCCTCTATCACCACTTCTATTCAATATAGTCCTCGAAACACTGGCCAGAGCAATTAGACAGACGAAAGAAATTAAAGGCATAAAAATAGGAAAAGAAGAACTTAAATTATCACTATTTGCAGATGACATGATTCTATACCTAGAAGACCCAAAAGGGTCTACAAAGAAACTACTAGAACTAATAAATGAATTCAGCAAAGTGGCAGGATATAAAATCAACACGCATAAATCAAAGGCATTTCTGTATATCAGCGACAAAACTTCTGAAACGGAAATGAGGAAAAACACTCCATTCATAATATCCTCAAAAAAATAAAATACTTGGGAATCAACCTAACAAAGAGGTGAAAGATTTATACAATGAAAACTACAGAACCCTAAAGAGAGAAGTATAAGAAGATCTTAGAAGATGGAAAAATATACCCTGTTCATGGATAGGCAGAACTAACATTATCAAAATGGCGATATTACCAAAAGTTCTCTATAGGTTTAATGCAATGCCAATCAAAATCCCAATGGCATTTCTTGTAGAAATATATAAAGCAATCATGAAATTCATATGGAAAAATAAAAGACCCAGAATAGCAAAAGCAATTCTAAGCAGGAAGTGTGAATCAGGCGGTATAGCGATACCAGATTTCAAACTATATTACAGAGCAATAGTGACAAAAACAGCATGGTACTGGTACCAGAACAGGCAGGTGGACCAATGGTACAGAATAGAGGACACAGAGACTAAACCACAAAGCTACAACTATCTTATATTTGATAAAGGGGCTAAAAGCATGCAATGGAGGAAGAATAGCATCTTCAACAAATGGTGTTGGGAAAACTGGAAATCCATATGCAACAAAATGAAACTGAATCCCTTTCTCTCACTATGCACAAAAGTTAACTCAAAATGGATCAAGGAGCTTGATATCAAATCAGAGACTCTGCGTCTGATAGAAGAAAAAGTTGGCTCCAATCTACATATTGTGGGGTCGGGCTCCAAATTCCTTAATAGGACACCCATAGCTCAAGAGTTAATAACAAGAATCAACAAATGGGACTTACTTAAACTAAAAAGTTTTTTCTCAGCAAGAGAAACAATAAGAGAGGTAAATAGGGACCCTACATCCTGGGAACAAATCTTTACTCCTCACACTTCAGATAGAGCCCTAATATCCAGAGTATACAAAGAACTCAAAAAATTAGACAATAAGATAACAAATAACCCAATCAACAAATGGGCCAAGGACCTGAACAGACTCTTCTCAGAGTAGGATATACAATCAATCAACAAGTACATGAAAAAATGCTCACCATCTCTAGCAGTCAAGGAAATGCAAATCAAAACCACCCTAAGATACCATTTCACTCCAGTAAGATTGGCAGCCACTACGAAGTCAAACAACAACAAGTGCTGGCGAGGATGTGGAGAAAAGGGTACACTTGTACATTGCTGGTGGGACTGCAAATTGGTGCGGCCAATTTGGAAAGCAGTTTGGAAATTCCTGGGAAAGCTGGGAATGGAACCACCATTTGACCCTGCTATTGCCCTTCTCAGACTATTCCCTGAAGACCTTAGAAGAGCATGCTACAGGGATACTGCCACATCGATGTTCATAGCAGCACAATTCACAATAGCTAGACTGTGGAACCAACCCAGATGCCCTTCAATAGATGAATGGATAAAAAAAATGTGGCATCTATACACAATGGAGTACTATGCAGAAATAAAAAAATGACAAAATCATAGAATTTGCAGGGAAATGGATGGCACTAGAGCAGATTATGCTTAGTGAAGCTAGCCAATCCCTAAAAAACAAATACCAAATGTCTTCTTTGATATAATGAGAGCAACTATGAACAGAGCAGGGAGGAAGAGCAGGAAGAAAAGATTAACTTTAAACAGAGACATGAGATGGGAGGGAAAGGGAGAGAAAAGGAATATTGCATGGAAATGAAGGGAGACCCTCATTGCTATACAAAATTACATATAAGAGGTTGTGAGGGGAATGGGAAAATAAACAAGGAGAGAAATGAATTACAGTAGATGGGGTAGAGAGAGAAGATGGGAGGGGAGGGGAGGGGGGATAATAGGGGATAGGAAAGGTAGCAGAATACAACAATTACTAATAGGGCATTATGTAAAATTGTGGATGTGTAACCGACGTGATTCTGCAATCTGCATTTGGGGTAAAATTGGGGGTTCATAACCCACTTCAATCTAATGTATGAAATATGATATGTCAAGAGCTTTGTAATGTTGTGAACAACCAATAAAAAAATAAAATTATAGCTGTAAAAAAAAAGACACAATATTAAAGTAGCCAGAGAGAGAAAAGACAGATAGTTAAAAGAAAAATAAAAAAGGCTTTAACAATTAGGGAGCAAATATAGAAACCATCTTCAAAATACTTGGAGAAGATCATTGTCTACCTAGATTTATGCACTTAAAAAAATTATCTTTAAGACTTTGGGTGAGATAAAGATATTTTCTGATAGACAAAAATGAGCCATTATAAAAAATAAAACTTCTAAAACTATGCTTTAGGAAAAAGAAAAATGATCCCATTAGATCATTTTTACATGTAGGATGCAAGAAGGATTGAGGAACAAAGAGATTAATAATCCTGTGTATAAATCCAAACAAACATTTTTGACATAAAGTTTTAACAATATCTACTTTTTAGGGTTTTTAAAAACACAGAAGTAAAAACTTAGCATAAATCATCCAAGTCTGAAAGGTATGCACAAAGAGTTACTGTTCTACAGATTCTTGTATTACTTGGAAAAGTGGATAAGATATTAATTAGCATTATTTAATATGCATCATAAATGTCAATGAAAGACCAGAAAGTATATATAACATCCTAGTCAGTTTGGGAAGGGGATAAGAAAGCAAAAAAGAAGAGCAAGAAAGGAGTAAAAAATAATAGAAAAAGCAGGAATAATATAAAGTGCAAGACAACTATAGAAACAGGTCCAAATATGACTGTAATCACAATAAGTATAAAAGGACTAAATGCATCACTTACAAGACAGAGATTATAAAGTTGCAATTTTTTTAAAAAAAATCTAACTATATGCTACTTATAAAAGACATATCAAAAACATCAGGACATGGAAAGGTTGAAAGTTAGAAATAATGGGAAAAAATACAGCAAAAAAATACTAATCAGAAGAACGTTGGGAAGGCAAACTTAATATTGGACAAAATAAACTTGAGGACCTGAGGAGTACAGGAAGACTCATTCATGGTGGAGGTAGGACCCGCTTATTGTTCAGAGAAGCAGAGAGGTCAATCTGAATGGGAAGAACTAAATAGATCCATGCCATGGGGAGAAGTCTAGACACTTGATGGCATATTTGGGCTCTTCCAACAATACAAAAATATAAAAATGTCCTCCCAAAGAGCACTACAGATTAGCAATGCACCAGCTGCCAGAATACACACGGAGCCTGAGCTCACTTACATGAGGCCACCGCCCTCTGCAGATGGAGAAATGAAAGCCTGGCTTTGTTGAATACCCAGCCCTTGGACAGGTTCCTCCCAGCTGATGACAGGGCTGCCCCTGGGGCTTATATGCTGTGAATGGGATATAAGGGCACTTTCTATTTAGTTTCTCAAAAGGAGCTTCTTTTTGGTGAGTGAACAGGATTCAGATGGATGGTTTAGGAAATTCTCCTGAAATGCAACATCTCCCTTATGCCATCAAGAGAGGGCTGTCAGGGAGAGAGCTGAGTTCCTCAGTGCGTCTGTGAATGTGGTCTTAGTCATAGCTATGCCTGGCTTTTACCTTTGCTCCTACGTTCATCACAGCCGGCTCCAAATTCCATCTGCTTCACCTGTTCCAACTTTTACAAATCCAGTAAATCCTGGGGTAACCAGAACTTGAGATCACACAGTGTCTATATTCTCAGAGAGAAATCATTTGCATTTTCTTTGAAAGCTCAGCTTCTGGAATAAACACTGGGATCAGTTTGTATTCAGCCCAAATCCAACAATACCTTTTAGTGATTATTTATATTCAGAATTCTATCTCTGAGTAATGGTTTAAACAAAGAATCCATTATGTTCACTCTCAAAAGCCACGGCAGCCACAATGTGAGGAAGGACCATGGCTAGAGAAGGTCGCCCTCAACCTCAGGCCTCAGTCTCCCGACTTCCCTAGCACAGGAAGGGACTGCACAGCCGCTGGTGCATCCTCCATGTCGTCCACAAGGCAGATTTGCAAGGACAGGGTGTGACAGTTATCCTTACATTTTTATCTTCTTTCATGGAGATACATTGTGTTTGGGATAATGTCCAAGTGCAAATCTATGAAACCATTCTAGGCTATTTGCTTTGAATAATTTAAAACTTCTCTACACGATGACAAAGACAGTTAAAAACACAACCTATATTTTCCTTCTGGAACTGTCACCCCACCCGTCACCCACTCAAAAGATGAAGATGACTGACACTTGCCCTATTGTGTCACAGCAGATTTCGGGTAGGAAGTGGAACTCATGACTCCCCTGTGCCTCTACTATTCACACCCAAATCTCCAGTTTCTTTTTCTTTTCTTTCTTTCTTTCTTTTTTTTTTTTTTTTTTTTTGGTACTAGAGATTGAACCCAGGGCACTCGACCACTGAGCCACATCCCCAGCTCTATTTTGTATTTTATTTAGAGACAGGGACTCACTGAGTTTCTTAGGACCTCATTAAGTTGCTGAGGCTGGCTTTGAACTCGTGATCCTCCTGCCTCAGCCTCCTGAGCTGCTGGGATTACAGGTGTGCGCCACCACGCCCAGCTCCAGAGTCTCCAGTTTCTAGACAGGCCTGGAAACACTTCCAGAGTACAGTGAAAGCCACGGTGAGAAGCACTTAGAAGCAGTCTAGATAACAGAAAAAGGGAATTCCTGTGACTAGTGACTAATGACAAAATAATGAAATCTTACCTTTGATTGTGTCAAGAAGTGTTAGAGAAGATGGAAAAGGCAGGCATGGTGTAAACTAGGTTCTATTTCTAAAAAATACACAAAAGATGAATTTCAGAGACAGCTAAGAACTTTCCACTTGATTTTTGCCTGAGGCCTTGCTGCTTCCAGAGTGGCCTCCCTTTGTCACACTCTTCTTACTGAGACAGGGATAGAGTCTGATAAGTTCATCAGGATTTGCATCCTGAAGATTTGAAACAAAAAGAGATTTCTTCTTAGTCACCCATTTTTCAGAATCATACCAAAGCCCTTTCCTTAAAGCTAAAAGGAACAACTCATGATGAGGTTGACATGGTGCAGTAGAGTCACTTCGGGGTCCTGAAGCTGTGCTTACATTAGCAAACTTTAATAATAACGGTAACGATTCTTGGCGAAAATCTAGTGCCTCCAGTCTACAGCAATGGTATTATTTCCTAGAAGAACCTGTTATTGAGCTAGAACTTAGCTCAATAGTTTTTTGTGTTTGAGCAAAAGGGAAAAAAAAATTCAAAGACCAAGAGTAGAGTTGTGTGTTGATGCTGCTGGCAAGAGGAAACAGCCCCACACTCTCCAACAGTTCTAAGACCAACACTCACTGTGAAATTGACCATCCCTGGGTCTCATTCTCTCAGGATTCTGATCCCTCTCAGAGGACTGATTGGCCATGCCCATGGAGTGTGTTATGACAAACACCTGCAGGGGCCTCTCTTCAAGTGAATCTTATTGGTCTCTTTAGGCCTATCCGCCCCCCCCCCCCCGCCCCATGCACCCCCACAGGAAGGAGAACAGAGTAAACTAGAGAGAGAAAGTAGAGGCCACACAAATCATGGAAAGCCTGGCTTTAGTGGCACCGTGATGTCCAGC
This sequence comes from Spermophilus citellus, assembly GCF_964194105.1. Taxonomy (NCBI): domain Eukaryota; kingdom Metazoa; phylum Chordata; class Mammalia; order Rodentia; family Sciuridae; genus Spermophilus; species Spermophilus citellus. The sequence goes on along the minus strand of NC_138186.1, from coordinate 60,288,958 downwards.
CAGGACTCCTGCTGCCTGCTGCCTCCCGCTTCAGACCTCCATCACCTGGCCTTGGTAACGTATCAAACTCGGCCAATCACAGTTAGCTAGCCTTGGTGACCGGTCCAGAGGGTGAGTGGCATGACCCAAGACCTCACCTGGGTTTTCCAGCTGGGGCTGAAGAGAGAAGCCCCTTTCTTCTCAGGGTTGGATCTGGGAGAGTCAAGAGCAAGCAGAACTATGGCTCCTTGGTGGAGAAAAATCCTACCCCAGGGAGGAGGAAGTGGAGCAGAGCCACAGAGAGACTTCTAACCCTCTCACACTCCCCACATCCCGACATCCCATCCCTTTTCCTTTCCAGTTGGCCAAGACTGGTTCTAGCTGGGTTCCTGTCACTTACAGGCAGGATTCCTGTCTAGTACAGGAAGTGCCCTGTCAGGGGTCCCCACCTTGTTAGTGACTGGGCTGAAACAAGAACCCAGAGCTTCCTCAGGTCACTAGGGGCTTTGTGGGATTGTGTGATCTGACAAGCCTCAGCCCTGTTCTGGGTTAGATATGGAGCTGACCTCCATGATGGCAAGGGCTTATCAAGAAATATTTGTGATTTTATTTGGTTTTAAAACAAAGGAAGAGGAAGAGAAATCACAAGTGAGGAACAGAAAATGGAAGAAAGGGAGGGAAGAGATGAACAGCTGCTTTAAAAAAAAATGGCACAATTATTCTTCATTCCCTGCTATAAGTTAGAAAGGTGAGATGATAATTTTTTGGTTTTCAAACCGAACTTTTTGATTTTAAAATGTGCAACCCAAAACTAAGCTTGATAAGAATCAAATGACTCATCTTAAAAAGAGCTATCAGGGTAGCTCAAGTCAGTGTGGCCAGAAATAGCAGGAGGCTTCTAGTCCTTTAGTGCATAGGTACTCTGTTGTGACAAACACATGCAAGGGCCTCTCTTCTAGCGAATCTTATTGGTCTCTTTAGGCCTGTCCGCCCCCACCCCGCCTGGGATAAATGGGTCACTAGCTGAAACTTCTGTGGCTTGGGGATTTCCAATTTACTACCCTGGGTAATGACAGAGCAAATGGTTTTAGGTCATCTGTCAGGGAAGCAGATTCCAGATTGGGTTGGTTGAGCAGCGTGGTACTAGAAGTGTTCCTGGAAGCTTGGTCCTGAGTATTTTTCTTCTACTCCTCCGAGAAGTCTAGGGGTTAGCAGATATCTCTCAATACATCTTCTGCTTAAGTGAGCCAGAGTCAATTCTGTTGCTTGCAATTGAAAACTGTAATACAGGGTAGAATGGAGGTGGGTGGGGAAGAAGTATCAACCTCAGACCAAGAACTGCAGATGGTACAGACATGGCCTTGTGGATCATCCAAGAAGCCTGTAAGAGAGACATGCTGCCTTCACCGTGCACACCGTAGAAATTCAAGTCAGAGATGTTAAGCTGTCTTCCAGAATTTTGGAGGGCCCAGATTCAAATTCAAGTCTGAATCCAAAGCCGACTCTTTCCTCAGCTCCAGGCATTCGATGACTTTTCATGAAAGCATAATTTTTTTTTCATTATGTTTAAATCTGACTTAAGAATTACGTCTGATAGATCTGAGAAATGTCCCTGGGATGCCCCAACTCCTTGTGGCCTCTCCCAGCCACATCTCTGTGTTTCAGATCTCTCAGGACAGTGGGTGCACAAACTGACCCCTCAGATCATCCTGCTTGACGTGATCTCCACCTCTCTGTCCAGACGCTTCCTGGATCACTCTTTCCCCACTCGCTCACACTGTTCCTCACTCTGGCCTTCTGTCATCTCTTGGAACATTCAAAGATCTTTCCTATCTATTTGTTCAGCAGGGCTAACAGAGAACCTGACACTTATAAGGGCTCAGTAAATCTTTATTAAGTGAATGCATGGGGATTTCCTCTGAGGAGGATTCTGTGTTGAACCTCATGTAGGACAGAGAGGGTTCCAAAGACTTGGGGTTCTCCCCAGGTCCCCATGGTGAAGGGCTATGCGCTGCAGGATCTGGCCCACTTACCTGTCCTGTGATGGGAAAAGGTAGAGGGACACAAAAAGCAAAGACCTTCTGTGACTCTTCCAAAGAACTTCAATGATCCTGTCCATTGAGTCAATTCTCTCCAGAGATCTCAAGCTGGGATTGGGATTGGAGAGGTAGGTATCCAATGGATGGGGAAGGATTCCCAAAACACCCTCACTGGATAAGTCCATTCGGCACCATTCAGCTCTGCCTGGCAATTGTGTGCACACACAAGCACATGTGAATGTGTTTAAGTGTCCACCTTGAATATTGACCCATGGGTTTCATGGGTAGATGATCATCCTTCAGGAAAGAGGAGGAGGATGCACAGGTAGAAAAGAAGGATGAGTATTTTTCCAGGGGACTTCAAAGGAGCCATGTTCTCACCCAGCAAATGTCTGTCGGGTTCCAGAGGCCTGGGTTGGTTTCCAAGACGTGGTATCCTTAGACCCATCCTCGTGCATTTTCAGGAGGTGACCTGAAGTGAGAGTCATTATCATCGTACAACCCATCTTGATTCCTTTGCGGTCACTAGATTGAAAGTTCACAAATTCTTTGGAGGTGAATAGATGATTTATTTGCATTCTTCTTAAGTAATAAAATAAATCAGTGTAAAACTTATAAAATACCTTAGAGTTCACCCAATGTGGTTGCTCCTTATTTTAAAGGATGGGGAAACTGTGTTCCAGGGAAGGAAAATAGTTTGCCCTGAGTCACTCTGCTGGCTAAAGCAAGCATCAGGCCTAGGTGTCCCAACACCCGGCCCAGGTCTCTTGTCGCAGCACCACAAATGCTTGATTTACACCCCAACCTGTGAGCTTTTACAGCCCCCCAACCTGAGCTCCCCACCACCCCATGGGGTCTGGATGTGCCCCCTCACCTCACACGTCGACTTTAGCAACACCAGCCCATTGGTGGCTCCCATTGTTAATCATCTCTTAAAAGAGTTTAACATCTGCTGCAAAGAAATTTACTGGCCTCAAGTTACCAGCTATAATTTTGGTCATTTGGGGGAAATAATGATGCTATAGTCATCACTTTCCAAATGTTGCAGGAACCTGACCCAAATCAAGAAACCTCTCAATAAATCAGCTCGAAACCAGCATCCATTTCTAGCCTTGCTGTTTAGAATGCTGCAGCTCTGAATCAGTTTCTGGGCTGGAGAAAGCATCCAATGCACAGTCTCTAGATTTTAATAATAGCTGCCATTGTTCAAAGAGGGATTCATAACTCTCAGTGGACTCCAGCCAAAGGTCCCGAGCCAGACTCAGTATTTATGTGTGTTTGGATGTACTAAGTGCTCTATGGTTTTCAAAAGGAGTTTTTTTCAACATTGGGAGCTGCCCAGATCTCCAAGTCATGGTCCTGCTTGAGGACATCACTTCACACCGAGCCCTCCCTGCCAACAAGCTACCATAAGTCTTCTTGGGCCCTGGATTTATGTACAGATGGCTGGGATCATTGTACATCATGACATCGGTCATTAACAGTAAGAGCAGCAGCTAAGTCGTATGAAGGGTTTGCCCTGGGCCAAGAGCCATTCCATTAATTCATACAGGCCTCACAACAACCCAAGGACACAGGTACTACTGTTTTTCTTCACGTGTAACATCAAGAAACCAAGGTACCAAGTGTGTAAGTGACTAATATAAGATCACGCCTATAGATATCAGAAGAGCTTGAGTTTAACTCAAGGAGTCTGGCTCCTGAAACCCCCATCTCACTTTGAAACAGATTTATTGATATATAATTCACGTACTGTAAGATTCACCCTCTTAAAGTATACACCATCTAAAGTATACAAAAGACATTTTTAGTATATTCATAGTTGTACAATTAACGTCACTAATTCCAGAACATTTCCATCACCCTTTAAAAGAAACCCTGAAAAAAAAAATAGAAAAGAAACCCCGTACACAGTTACTGCATTCCCAATTCCCCCTTCTCCCGGCTCCTGGTGCTCACTGTCAATCTACTGTCTATCTGCTGTCAATCTACCATCTCTGGGAATTTACCTGTTCTGGGCATTTCATATAAATGAAAGCATGTAATAGGTGATATTTTGTATCTGGCTTATTTTATTTAGCATGTTTTCAAGGTTCCTCCATCTTGCAGCAGCATCAATACTTCATTCTTTTTATGGCCACAAAAGGTCCCATTGTATGGAGGTACCATATTTTGTTGATCCATTCACCAGTTGATGGGCATTTGGATTGTGCCCATAATGTTGAGTGCTGCTATGAACATACATGCTTATACAGGTTTTTGTGTAGACATATGTTCCCTTTCTCTTGGGTGTATACCTAGGAGTGAAATTACTAAGACACCTGTTAACTCTATGTTGAACTTTTCGAGGATATGCCAAACTATTTTTCAAAAATGCTGCATCAGTTTACTGGCCACCAGCAATCCATGAGGGGTCTGATTTCTCCATGTGCTCAACACATTATTTTTTATTGTTTTGATTATAGCCATCATAGTAGATGTGAAGTAATATCTCACTGTGGTTTTGATTTGTATTTCCATAATGACTAATGACATTGAGTGTCTTTTCATATGTTTATTGCCCATACATATATTTTTTTCTTTGGAGAAATGTCTATTCAAATACTTTGCCCATTAAAAAATCATTCTTTTTTCTTGTTAATGTTGAGTTTAAAAAAGTATGTGTGTGTGTGTGTGTGTGTGTGTGTGTGTGTGTATACACATACATATTTCAGGATATATGTCCCTTATTAGTTCCTTTCTCTTTTTTATTTTTGTTGTATATGGACATAATTTATTTATTTATTTATTTATTTATTTATTTATTTTTATGTGGTGTTGAGGATTGAACCCAATGCCTCACATGTGCTAGGTCAGCTCTACCCCTGAGCTACAACCCCAGCCCTTGGTCCCTTTCTTGATGGTGTCCTTTGAAGCATAAAAGTTCTACATGTTGTGAGGTCCAGTGTGTCTATTGTGTTGTTGTTGATCATGCACTTAACATTGTATCTGAGAAGGCTTTGCCCAACCCAGGACCATGAAGATTTGCAACTGTTTTTCTCTAAAATTTTTGAAGTTTAGGATATTATGTTTGATATTTATTTGAGTCTATAATCTTTTTTGAGTTAATTTTTGAGATGGTCTTGGTTAGAGGATCAACTTGACTCTTCTGTAGACAGCCAACTGTTGCAGCACCATTTGTTGAAAAATTATCCCTTCTCCACTGAATGGTCTTGGCACCTCAGAGGTCTCTCTTGACTACTACACTCAACTGCCTGTCTTGATGATCTTGAGGGATGAATGCCAGTGTGTGTATGTGTGTGTGTGTGTGTGTGTGTGTGTGTGTGTGAGAGAGAGAGAGAGAGAGAGACCTAAATTTCTAGTCTCTCCTGGATTTAAATCATCAGATATTTAAAGTCTAAAGGATAATAATACCAAGGTTAGATTTCCCATCTGCCCTCCAAAGGTTAGAACACACTATTGGAAAGGAGATGGGGGTCTTGGAAAGCTTGAAAAACAAAATTCTCACAAGGAAAAAGGGAGAGAACTCTGTGAGGAGAAGATACTGCTAAACAAGCAGATGTCCTCTGGTCATCTCATGGATGAGATCTAGTGTTTTCTGCCAAAGACACATTTGAGTGGACACATAAAGTCAGATAAAGTCGGCCAATGGTAAGATTAGAGTTTCAGACCAGTGATCCATCCTTCCTCAGAGATCTTAGGGCTATTCCTTTCTTTGTCACAACTGTTAATATAAACTTCTTGCCCATTAGGCTAGACTCTGCCCCAATGGTGACTCATGGTCCCCAACTCTAGCTACTCCTATAGTGGACAGACCATTATTTTGTTACCCTGACCCTTCCACAAACATTTTTTTAAGCTTTAGAAGGGGCCCTATCATTATCCAGTTAGTGATTTATTTCTGCTTCTCCACAGAAATCACCTTATACTTGAGGGGTGCTCAGGTAACTCAGAAAGCCATGACTTTCAGAAATTATTCCTTTGAGAAAGAAAGATGTCATATTGAAGAAAACAATATGTGGTCAAAACAAGTGTAGTCAAGTAGTCAAGCCCCAATTACTCTTCCTTGAAGAGCCCCTGTAAGGGTTGCTTTCCTTTCCTCTGCTTTCATGAGATACCTCCTTATCCATACCCTCAAAAATCTTACAGAAGTCAGGATAAGTAACACTGGTTGCTATAACAAGCAACCCCCCAAATGACAACAGTTTAATTCAATAAAGGATCACTTATCGGTCCTATAAAGTCCAATGCAAATGTTCCTAGCCACTAAGCAGCCTTCCATGCAGTCGTTCAGTGACCCAGGGTCTTTATCTTGTATCTCTTCTATATTCTTAGGATTCTTAAGTTCTCTAGTGGATTCTTTCCATGAAGCCAGCAGATGGGAAGAAAAGACTGAGAATGATTCAGCTGGTGTTTGGAGGCTAGAACTGGGCAACATGGTGAATCACATGAACACACCTATCTCCAAAGGTGGGGAAGGTCCTGTGATGAGGAGAACAGGGAAATGTGCTTTGGGGAATACACAGCATCTCTGTATTCAACTGTGAAGATGCAAAATTCAACCGCTATGTTATGACTTTGTGATTCTTCCAAACTGTCCTAGGATGCTCCTTCCTCTGAGCTCAGAAAGTCCTTCCTAGGCACTGCCCTCCAAGTGTGACCAGATTGCTAAGTGAGGTCAGTCTAGGCAGATCCTTCCTTTCCATACAGTTCAAGGTTATCAAACAAGAATTTCACAAATCTTGAAGCTCCTTAATAAATCAGGAAGAGGTCCAGAGAGCCTGGCCTGGATGCAGGAAATGGGTTTGCTGTGGAGTCTGAGAGCATGGGCACCAGAGAGTCACAAAAACAGCTCTCTCACTCCAGAGGACTGAGCGCAGAGGTAAAGCCAGATACCAGGCCCTGGAGCATTAATCAATCTAGATCAATAGCTAAACATCACAAAAAGAGAAACAACTAGACATTCCATGGCTCCAGAGAAAAGAGCACACCATCCCCTATTATCTAAGGGGAAAACTCAAACCTGAATGTGGTCAAGCTCGAGTTCCAACTACAAACTTCCCAGAAATTCACAAGGTGAAGGAACCTGCTAGAAAGCTATCAAAGATGTGGGCCAAACAGACTTGTAGTGCTTGCAGATGCATAGAAGCATACTAAGACGTGGCCACCACAAAAGCCAGTCACCTTGGCATAGGAGAACAGCCTTGGTGTCCCCGAGCAGTTGAGAAAGTGGCATGAGCTCAGGGGAATTGAGCTCAGATCCCTGCCTGGTTCTGACAATCAAAATGAATTCAAGCGAGTCTCACCTCTTTGGGTCTTTCTCTTCTTTAGTAGCAACAGTGAAGTCAATATCAATTCTCCCAAATTCCTAGGATTGCCTGAGATTCAAATGAGCCTGTGCCATCCGCATGACTCCTTGTCCCTGGTGAGCTGGATCGGCATGCATCCTCACCCTCCTGAAGACAGAGCCCCACCCCCACCCCACCCACCTCCTGCTGACCCCACAACCATCACATGTCATGGATGTCACAGCTAGCTTCTTGTGAGTCTTTCTCAAGCTACAGTGCTATCTGTTCCCGGTAAAGAGCCTGATCACTGTAAATAGAGTCAGTGGTGGACAGTCTATTGAATAAACAACATATAGGAAAGTCTCTGCAATAATTTCAGTGTAGGAAATGTTAATTATTCCACTTATAATCTTCACTGAGCTACAGGATGAGGCCACTAGGAGGGAAATGTCAAATTATCAGGGCTGGAAACTTTGACAAGCTTGTGCCTTTCAGGCAAAGAAGACCCTTATGATGGAAGAAGGGAAAACAAAGATGGCAATCCTGGTCACTGCTTTGCCTTGGTAGGGTAAGCAAATTGTGGTACCAGAGGAGGGATGGGGGATGGATCCTCAAGCCAAACCTGTCTACAGTTTTAACTTTGTTAGGGCTCATCTGTGATGACTAGGTAACAGACACACTCTGCCCCTGAAACAGCTTGGAGAAGAGACTTAATCAGCCCAACACCAAGCCTTCGCTCCTGGCCCTCATAGTGACCTTGAACTATCTGATGGTATCCATCTGAGTAGTGGGCTTCCAGGAGGCCACGCTGGCATGAATGAAACCACACAAGGTCCAAGATGGAAGGTGCCGAGCAGGTCCAACAACCCATCTTCAGTGTGTTTCCCAATGGTTTATTTGGGAACCCCAATACTAAGGGGTATTAAAAGTCAATAAAGGATAAGGGATTGAATGTAAGAAATACTGGATTGACCAGAACAAGACAGACTTGTTTAATGCAGAACTTATCAGAGGCTTGAATAGGTTAACACCTGCCAGGAATCTCCAAGAAATAAGGCAATGCTTCCTCAAAGATTTTGGATTTAGAAGCCTATTTTCATGAAGCATCTTAGGGACTTCATGTGCTAAGGTACAGTTTCAGGGAAAGTTGGTAGAGACAGGTGTCAGGGTTGGGGGCTGGAGTGTTATTCAGGCTTTAACTAGGGGTTTGAGGGACGGACAGCATGCAATCACATAGTATTCAGGAGCGATGGTGGATGTTGGTCTGTCCATCTTCACATCCCTGCTCAGCCACATGGGTAAATACTTTGGTTGGACAATCCTCTGGGCTCTTGATTCCACTGGCCTTACATCCAGGTGCCACAGGAGGCTCTTTGACAAGGCAGATTTTAGAGCATTGCTCATTTCTTCTAAGTAAGCAACAGGGATGTACGGCACCTGCCCGGCTATCCCCAGACAGCCATGCGGTGTTAACAGGCCCATCTACCATAAGGCCAGAATCCAGGAGTAGGTACATCAGCAAGAGATTGGTGCAAAGGCTCATGGTCCCTCTCCCCCACCCCAGAAGCTTCCCAGCCCAGGTGGTGAGGCCTGAAGTAATTTATCAATCTGGTGGCTCCTCTTTTCAGAGGTCTGGGTGGCTCATGAAACCAAAGTGACATTTCAAATGCCTCCCAAGCAGCAATCCCTCTTGCCCACCATGCAGGCCGTGTGTGGCAGGATCTACAAGATGATATCAGAATTTCCTACCTGAGAATCCTCTGCTGTGTTCCCAGGACTTAAGAATAACATCCCAGACCTCTTTCTGTGACAAGCTTTGGAAAAACTGAAGTGAGACTGAGCTGGAAGAAGCTCCTTGAGCCACGTCCAAGGCCAGGTCCATGAGGAAGTGAGAGGGAACAGCCAGTCCCGGCTCCTCCTGCTGTTGCTGCTGCTGTGGGGGCCCCTGTGTTCTCAGCCACCCCCAGCGGCCCTCCTTTCAGCCACGGCTGGGGTGAGAATTATGGAATTGCTATTATTACCCCAGCCCAGCGTCCAGGGCTTGATGGCTGCTGCCCTGGCAGTGCTGGCCCAAAGGGGAGCCAACTGCAATGACAATAAAACAAAGTCCTTGGCAGCTGAAGGCCTCTCGTCTGTGTGCGAGGCCTGACAAACGGGATACGGAGCCAGCCCTGACTCCGGCTCCTTGGGAAGTCTTGGAGCCGGCCCACCGCCTCCCCAGCATCTGATTCCAACAGCATTTTTCAGCTCAGCTGGGAAAGCCGCGACAGTCAGACAAGGCCCACTCTACCCACCCTCGCGAAAGAGTCTCCAGCCTCCTGTCTCAATGCTCCAGGGGCATCTTCTGGAAGAGGAGGAGATGGGCTTGCTCTTATTTTCCCACTGGCTTTGTCAACCAACAAAACAGCATTTAGAGAGCACCACTGCATGCACGAGAGCATTGCTCAAAACTTAGGCACTTAACACATTTTTCAGAAGCACCTACTATGTGTCAGGCATTGTACTAGGGCTTAGGGACACATCCATAGACAGAAAAAATAGAAAGCCCTGCCTCCCGGAGAGAGAAGAGAAACAGAATAAATCGGCAGTAATATGGTGAATTAGAAGGTGATCAGGTGCCCTGGGGGGACCTGGGTGGAATTCAGGGGGTAGAAGTGTAGCAGGCAGGAGTGAGTCTGAAGTAGGCCACTGGGGAGGGACTTTCCAAGAAGGTGGCCTTGGAACCAAAGGTTTTAAAGAGGTGAAGGGTCAAAGCCTAAACCCCAAAGTGACTTGCTTTCCAGAGTTTACTTCTCTGAAGGACACCAGGCCCGTTCCTGGATGGCTATAACACAGCAAGTGCCATGTGCAGTACTAGAAAGAGAGTGGGTGGGCACTCAGAGGGGGCAATGAGCCTATCTCTTGCAACCAGTAGCGGGGTGGGGGTGTGCCTGAAAGCTCTCATTGCCTGAAATTTGAGTGAGATGTCTTAAGACAGGAGGACTTGAGCTTGGGAGACCATGAAAAAAATATGTGACTGGAACACAGGAAAACAGAGTAGGTGGGCCAGGGGCCCGTTCCAAGGGTGGCACAGCCCACCAGGGTAAGTACCTGGGGAGTTTTGGTGGACTGAGCCCATGAGAACCTCTCTTCCTCTTGCCTGAGAAAGGTTCAGCTCTGTCGACTGCTCTAAGTCCAAACCCTCCCGAATAAAGGGTCTCACCCATGCCTGCTCATCAATGCCACCTGCTTTATAATAATATAGTGTACTATTTTTATAATAATGGTATCCTGGGTCCCATTCTAGATCTATAAATCAGACTGTGAATTTTTAAAAGCTATCTAGATGATCCCAAATATCAGTCAGTTTCGGAGACCACCATTCTGGCTCTTTGCTGTCAGAGTTTCAGTGCCTGAATCATCCAGAGGAAACTCAGGGGGTAGGAGAAGGGAGGGGGCTTTTCCCCACATGCCAAGCTCCACCATGAGACTGTGAGCCCCTTGAGGACGGGAACTGTATCTCACTTTTCTGGGTGAAAGTACAGTCCCCCAAACATAAGAAGCATCAGTAAGCATCAGTAAACATGTTCTAAACAGATCAGTTCCACCAGGTACAAGCCTTCTGGCTGTGGTCAGGATACTTAACCTCCCTGGGCCTCAGTCTGCCTCTATAAAATGAGTACAGAGATTCCTCCTGTTCCTGTCTCCCAGGATTTCTGAGAGATCCAGATTGGGGCAACCTACAAAAACATCTGAGCAGCTTCCTCAGGAATTCCCAGTAGAAGAAAAGCTTGGCCCAAATGACCCCAAACAGACCATCTTCAAAGCGTGCGTGGACTTTGGAATCCATCCCATGAAGGGTTTGCCTTGCTGAATTTTTCTTTCCATGTGACTAAAACTCGTCCATTCATATGAACAAAGATTTAATGATCTACTATGTGCCACACACCATATTTGATGATGGGGACCCACAGATGAATGAGACCTAATCCTGACTGTCACAGAGCACAAATCTGAAGTGGGAGGAGCCAAGGCATGGACCGGGAACTCTGACCTAAGCAAGTGGGGGGAGGACTCTAGCCACGGGCTTCACTCTCAGACCTGAGGCAATAAGCAGAAGAAAACCTCGGGGAGGTCAAGGCAGAAAGTGCACCGTGTCCACACAGAGGCAATGCGATAAAAAATAGAGAGCTTATTTAGGACCAGCAAGTCAGGTGACATGACTGGAGTAAAGAGAAAGTGCAAAAGAGGCAAGAAAGAGGCAAAAGGTGTGGAAATCAGACTTGGTCCCCACCCTTGAGCATGAACTGTCCCCAGGCACTCACTTTTAACAAATGGGGCATGGCTGAAGTGATGGGTGTCACTTCCAAGACCAGATTGCAAAAAAAAATTCTATGTCTTCCTTCTAGAACATTCTTTCTTGCCATCTGACTAGCTCACTCTGATGGAAGTTGGTTCCATGCTGTGATCTGCCCCATGGAGGGTTCTGTATGTCAAGGAGTTAGTGTCTCTGGTCAACAGACAGCAGGACCTGGGAAACTCAGTCCACCCGCCTGCCAACAGCCACATGAGTGAGCTTGGAATTGTGTCTTCTCCCAGTCGAGCCTTCAGAGGGACACATGGCCAGGCTGCCACCTTGATCACAGCCTTATGTGACTTGAGACGGAGGCCCTAGCTAAGATGTCCCTAGATTCAATGGTCCGCAGAAATTGTAAGATAAATGCTTGCTGTTTTAAGTTCCTGAGTTCAGGGGCAATTGGTTACCCAGCAATAGATAACTAATACATCAGCATTGTCAAGCATGAGAGTGAAATAATCAAACCTGTTCTTTAGCAATTGTGTTGATGGACAATGAGGGGCCTCTGCAGGAATTCCAGCAAGGAGTGATGGGAGCCTGGACAAGGCAGTGGTAGAAGGCACAAGGGAAGAAGTGGGAGAGATGAGGAGGTAGAGTTGGCGGGATTTGGGTGCCAGCGCCCAGGCTGCCCATTTATCAGACCCCTCAAGCCAAACCCAGCTGTTGCTATTGTTCTCCTAACCAACCTTCACCTGCCCGCAAATCCCACCCTCACCTTTCCATCCCTCCCCAGGACTACTCAAGACAGCCAATTCATGTTACCACCCCGCTCAAAACCCACCAATGACTTCCAGCTTCATTTAGAATAAAGCCCAACGTTCTCCCCATGCCCTTCAAAGCCCCATGTGATCTGGCCTCTACCACCCCCTATTCACCTGTCTTTCCCATTCTTCCTGCTCACTCAGCCCCGGTCAGAGTCCCTTGCTTGCCCTCTGCCTGGAATTCTCTCCCTGCATCTACTGTGTTTGCAAGGTTTACTCCAGTCCCTGCAAACTGGCTTCCTGATGGGAGCTGCTTAAGCTGAGATCCTAAAAGAAAACCATGGAACACACCACCTTGGACAGCTTCGGGGGATTTGCCACACCCACTGAGTCACGTCACCTGCAGCAGGATTCATAGTATTAGTGGAGTGAAAGCTTTGCTGTGTGATGACTATAGACCTGGGGCCTGATGACCAGAGACAAAGGGGACATTCTTCTTGCAGGTGTGGAGCATCTCGATAACAGTTCCTCACACCTGTCATTGCCTTTTAATTGCCCCAGATGCTTCCTCTCTTAGTCCATTGTCTGTTGTTGTAACAAAATACCCGAGGACAGACAATTTATAAAGGCAAGAGGTTTATTTTGGCTCACAGTTCTGAAGTTCCCAAAGTACACTGCCAGCATCTGCTCAGCTTCCTGCTGCCCCAAACCTGGTAGAAAAGCAGAAGGGCAAGTGGGCACATGCAAAGGAGGTCACTCATGTAAGAAAGGAGATGCCAGGCTTGCTTTACACCAACCCTCTCTCAAGGAAACCAATCCAGTCCCTCCGGAATGAGAACCCACTCCCAAGAGCAGTAATCCCTCTGAATGAAACCATCACCCTTTACAGAACCCAACACCTCATAATGCTGGGCTTTGGGGACCAAGCCTGCACATGAGTTTTGGTGAGGACAAACCATATTCTAACCGCAGCCCTTCCCAGGCACCAGTGGTGTTGACCTACCCAGCAAAGCTGCAGAGAATGCATACTATTGTCACTGTCACTACTACTGGACATTTGAGGCAACAGAGGCCAAGTGCCTTGTCCCAGGGTCCCTAGGTTGCCAGTTCAAGTGTTCCTCTTTCTCCATGTGTCTTCAAAACCAGGACAGCTAGACAGGAAAAAATACATCTTAATAAGAAAATAAGTGCCATGTAAAAGCTCTTTGCCAGTTGCTATTCATTTAATGGCTTTTAGCTTACTGTTGTGGTCCCGAAGTAGCCACAACAGTGAATGTCACTGGTCAGCTGCTGACCACATGCTTAAGCAGCTATTGACATAAAGTCCCCAGAATGTGCCAGGGTGTGGCTGGTGGGGCTCAGGGTGGGCTGCTCAGTCTGCAAGTCTGGGGAAGTGGACTTGGAGAAGTGGGGCTTTAGGGGTGAGTTGCCTGGAACTGGTGAGACTCACAGCCTCTGTTGGGCACCCCATCATCTGCCCTGTGAAGGGTCTTCAAGGTCCTCTGCAGAGTCACCTGCACTTCTTTGCATTCATGCAGCTGGTGTGGCTCTGGGCTCCCAAGGGACCTCCTGTGGGTGCTGGAAATGGGGTCAGCAAGTCCACATGGAGTGGCGATCATCTCTTGGTGACCCATGAGTCAACAGAGAGCCCCTCCTCCTAGCCTTCTAACTCATCACCCCCCTCACCGGCCACCCACAAGGTCCATGAAACACCAGCCCTTCTATTTTCTCTTTTTCCCTAAAGACAGAAGGAAAATGGCCAGGGACTGGGAAGAGTCCAGAAGCTAGGTAGTGCCTAAAAGAGGAGCCAACATGAGGAGCCAGACAGGATGGTGGCTAAGCTGGGGGCACAGGGATTTGTGACAAGGGACATTCAGACCTCCAGGGTGGTAGCCTCTCTCCTGTGCTGACACCAGTCTCTCAGACCCCCTTGTCTAGAACAATAAGGGCTTTTAAACCATCTTGCCCAACCCTGGATTCAAGTCAACTGATGTTCAAAGTGACCAGCTGATTTGCCCATGTCCATCATTAAGCCAGATTTGTTCTGGCCCCAGAGAATGGAAGAGAAAGTTGAAAAAATAGTTACCTTGGACAGAAAGTCCAAGTTTGGAGGCACTCAACCATAGACCATAGAAGACACCTAATCATTTACCCATCCTGAGTCCCCGCCCGGCTCCCTCCAGGCCAGTCTCTAGCTCCTTCGGGGCAGGGGCTCCTTCCAAGTTTCCTCTTGTTCTGGACACCCAGGAAATGTTGGCCTAAATTAGGATAGCCCCTGAAAAGGGAACAGATGAAGCCCAAGCCCTGAGGAATAAATGATGAGCCAAGAGACTCCTCCTTCATGGCCGACAGCTTGTTCACACTGAGAAGTCAAAGCCAAAACTTAAAAAGAAAAAAAAAAGTGTGGACCTAATGGAAAAACACAGAATCATCCATAATCATAGTAACATTATTAACAATAGCAAGAAACAAATGTCTCCTAGACACTATTTTGTCACAGAGGTGCTGATCGGGGCAGGTCTGGGCCACACTGGGTCCGCTGGACCCTGAAGTCTCAGGGAGAGGAGCTGCCCACTCTTTCTTGCCTGAAGCCCAGGCAAGCTCTGAGCAACTCAATTTCCACACCTGCCGGGAGTGAAAAACAGCCTTTTTCAGTGCCTGCCTTGTGTTGACCAGATTCTCCAGGGGACTTGAAAAGTTTGGGGAAAGTGTGTTCTAAAATTACGATTGATTTTTTTTAAGTCACTATTTCATTCATTCTGAAATTTCAAAAAGCATCAAGAGTGGGCACAAGATCTTTTAATGCTCATCTGAAGGAGGCCTGAGTGGAAGGACAGAAATCTCGAGAATGGGCCTGCCTCTGCCCAGGCCACGCTCCCTGGGGCCTCGTCCTCATGAAGCGGTGCAGGGGAGTGGGGGCTGAGGTTTTCTTTTCTGGAAAGGGAGACAAATAACCCTCCAGTGATATTAGGGAATCGCTGTCATCCTCCTGCTTTAATTTGATCCTGAGCCGGTAAGATGGGAGCCAACCTCATTCAGCAGCCTCCGTGCTCTGCAAACAAGGACCCGGCCTGGGGCTTTCTTCCCGTGGGTCTGGAAGCAGGGCCTTGCTAGAGGCCTCCAGTTTCTGGGGGAAGGAGGCCCAGAGTAGAGAAGGAGTTGTCTGCTATCTCCTCATCAATGCTGGGGCCAAGAACAGTTGCCAGCTCCCTACAAGCCAATGTTCTGGCCAGCACATCACACTGTGCCTTCAGCTGTCCCCAGCCTGGAGGGGGAAAGAGGACAAGAGAGGGAGCCCAGCAGGCGATCTGCTCACAGTGGGCCCAATGGTCTGTACCTTTGAATCATCTCACACAAACCACCAGCACCACCACCAAATACTGGGAGACTCATTACCGCCCCCGCCACTGGTGTACCCAGCTGTAAAATGCTGTGACCACGTGTGCTCCCCAGGGTTACAGGGAGGACCAGAGAGTCCAAGCTCAAGGACACAGGCACCAGGTGGGACCCCTACCCCACCCCCTAGGCTGCATCTCCTTAGCCTTGTTTTGCATCTGAATCACAGAGATGTGATGTGTTGTTGCTGGTTGGTGACATCAAAGTCCCTGACTCCAAGCTAAGAGCCCTTCCCCAGCTGTGTCAGGGGACCGGCCTGCAATTAGCTGGGTTTACCCTTCAAGAGCAAGGGGAATTCCAACAAGAAACAGTCCTGAGGCTTCAGAGGACACACACACACACACACACACACACACACACACACACATGCACACACACACACACACACACGCACCAACTAGGAAAGCAAGCACCATGGAATTAGGTCAGACAGTTTATTTCAAACCTCAGATTGAGAGGTTTGCCTCTCCACAAGGTCTGTTGCAGGCGTGTGCAATTGTTTTCAGGGCTTGGGAACTTTTGCTAGGACACCAGAATAACCCAGGATCATGCTCCCTGTGCAAGGTGGCTCGGGCCCAGCGATGGGTCTCCCGTGTTTCTCAAGCACACAGTGTCTGCTTGTTCCTGGCGTTCACACGGGTTCTGATCCAGGCAATGGTGCCCCAGGCTGCAAGTGTGGGTAGAATCTGAGGCCTCTGCTCACAGGGATCCCACACTATCCAGAGTGCACAGGCCAAGCTCTGGCCGGCCCCACCAGTGTCGGATGTGGTGATCTCTACCAATGTCTGATTCTTTGAAAATTGCTAAACTTCATATGATAATATGAAATTTCTGGTTACTAAAAGAGATTTTCAACTTGAAGAAACCCACTCCCCACTCCGCGGATACTGAGGCTTGCTCCTTTGGAGTTCATCTTATTTCTCTCCCTAAACCCTCTTTATGTTCCTCTTGGGTTCTCAGAGTAGTTCATTGCAAACAACAATCCAGATGTCAGGAAAGAGTTCTCTCACTTACTGATTTCATAGAAGACATGTGAAGGGGATCCAGATGGCTACCGAGGGCCGCTGTGTACTTCTATGAGTGCCTGGGCTCTAGCTCTAGCTTGGTCACTATGCTGTGTAGTATTGAACAAGTTACTATCCTTCTCTGAACCTCAGTTTCCCGATTTATAGAACAACTTGCTTGTTGGAGATGGAGTCTAGGTAGCCTGCCAGCTTTGCGTTCATAAGGACTGGAGAACCAGAGAGACCTTGAGTGAGTCACTTAACCTCTTGGTGCCTACATTGAGATGGTGAAAATAAGATGACTCCTTTGGGTTGTGAAGAATAAATGAATTGATGCAGTTAAGTTCACTGGACAGTGCCCGTGGAATGTGGTCTCTGATGGTGCTTGGGTTACTTGGACAGCACAGAAGGAGCTTCCTTGAGGCAAGAATGTATGGTCTTACCTTCACACCCTAAGCACCTGGTACAGAGCCTGGACAGCCTGGGATGAGAGCGGAATTTAAATAATGACTGAAGAAACATCTAACTTTGAACCAAATATAGGAAGGGGAGGGCCAAAGAGGGACAGCTCTTCTGTGGAGTGACAAATGCATTCCCTGACCCCAATCCTTGGATGGCATTGGGGGTGGGTAGGTCGATATCTTCAGCCCCTTCCACCCACTTCTAGATGCTGGGGAGACCAGGCTCCCCGACTCCTGGTCCGGGTGGCCCCATACAACCCCACCCTGCTTGGCTCATGTCACTTGCCCCTCTTTCAGCCGGCACTTCATCTTCCAGCTCCAGGGAAACGGTAGCAGAAAGAAGCTGCCGGCGCCCCTGGCCCTGGCCGTAACCTGAGCTGCAGCAGGAGAGCAGCAGTCTGCTGGGGTTTCTCCCCTTCTCCGGCCTCTGCACCCCGTCATCCTTGTCCGTCTTTTGAGGGCTGGATGGGTCTGCACCCCGGGGCGTCTGGAGGGGCCCAGCAACCCTGCTTAGGGGCCGGGGTGGGCGGGGGCTGCGGGGCGCCGGCCGGGCCCCCGATGGCAGTGGCAGGCACGCCCCTCGCAGAAGGAAATTTATTAGCAGAGGCTGCGGCGGGCGGGGGTTTCTGAGACTTCATTACTCTTACAAAATATACTGTGGGACGTTTACTAGTGTCCCGTGAAGTGTGGCCATAAATCAGGGGCTCCGCAGCACTTGTCAGAAGGAATGAGGAACGTGCGTTTGCTCGAGAGCCTGCAGGGGCCTTGCTGGTGACCAGGAGCAGGTCACTGAGCAAGGCCACAGCGCAGGGCGCAGCCACCGCGACACCCATGCGGTTGCACGATCTGGATGAAAATGTCACCCAGTTTCAAATCCATGCGCATCACACTTTGAAGATCTCCTGGAAAGAGCATTTTCCTCTGCCAAGTTTATTCTCACAACCCTATGGACCCGTTTATGGTGTGTGTGTGTGTGTGTGTGTGTGTGTGAGAGAGAGAGAGAGAGAGAGAGAGAGAGAGAGACAGAGAGAGAGAGAGAGAGAGAGAGAGAGAGAGAGAGAGAGAGAGATACATCCAAAGGTTAAAATTGATTCTGGAACAATCACAGGTGATTTTTATTACTTTCTTTATACTTCCCATACTTTTCCCACTTTAACAAAAAAGTGTTACTTTTATAATCATAAAAATATTACTTTTAAAAAGAAAAGAAAAAAATGAGATCACAGGAAAATATGAATAGGTTCATATTATTTATAAAAACATGAAACTGTAAAAGACCTAAATGTGCAGCAATTAGTCCACATTTCTGAAACAAGATATCACACAGTCATATAATGCTGAGTTTAAAAAAAATAAAGCAATGAGGGCCCAGTGGCGGCTTAAGACTGAAGCAGGAAAATCACAAGGTCAAGGCCAGCCAAGGCAACATAGTGAGACCTTGTTTCAAAATAAAAGAAAAATTTTAAAAAAGGATTAGGAGTGGTGGTGCTCACTTGTAATCCCAGCAGCTTGGGAGGCTGAGGCAGGAGGATTGCAAGTTCAAGACTAGCCTCAGCAACTTAGCAAGGCCCTAAGTAATTTAGCAAGATTTTGTCTCAGAATAAAAAAGTAAAAAGGTCTGGAGATGTGGCTCAGTGGTTAAGTGCCCCTGGGTTTGATCCCCATTACCAAAACAAACAAACATAAAACCCAAATAAAAAGAAGGCCATTTTTACATGTATATGCTCATAAGTAGTATATTAAAAGTATGCATAAGGAAAATGCCTAGAAAGAAGTATTACTGTCATAGTAAGTGGTGGGCTTCTGGAGTATTTTCCTTTTCTCTTCTGTTTTCCAAATCATAGTTTTTGTGTCATTTTGAAGTGGCTGAAAAATGAAAATGTGATATGGATCCTGACCCCCGCTCCCTCCCCTCTGGCAGGTACCACACACATGTTCTTGCCCCACATGAAAACTGGGGGCCGGGGATGCCATGGTGGGTTCAGTTCCGTTGAGACAATCTGGAACAATCAACTCCATCAATGAAATTTTTATGGAGTTTTGGACTTTGAAGCTAAATAATGAGACTTGGCCCCTGACCAGACCTTGGAATGTTCAAAGTGGCCTCCTCCTCAATTAGCTAATCCCAGGCATCCAAGGTAAGTAGGCAGTTGGGCAGCAAGCCGGCAGGAGTTGATCGAAAAGATGGCCGAGGTAGGTGCCCCTGGCCAAAGAGGTTGAAGGCCCATGAGGGTGGTGCTCCAGCCTGTGGCCATCCTGGGGCACCTCGTAAGGCCCCCCAGCAGCCCTATGAATGGGCACCTTCCTCCTGGCTGACATCTAGGGACAAATCCAGAGAGGAAGGTGGGTGATGGGTATTTGGAATTCTCAAGGCTATGAGTGGCTCTACCAGTCAGAGCAACTTCTGCCTGGAGGATTGGGCTGGGCACGAGCACCCCCCGGTCAGCCAGGATGTCCCTTCCCCAGGCCTCCCCTCCCACCCCCCTCAGCACAGCCTGAGGCTGCTTACAAAGGAGCTGTCCCTCTCTCCCACTCCAAGAATTTAAAACTGCCTTGACAGTCCTCAGTAAGGGGATCCTTCAACTTCAGAAGAAGGACACATTTTGTTAAGTTTGGCTTTTGAGGTTTTGTTGGGCTTGCCCATTTGTTTTTGGATAAATAGTCTCTGTGTCCTGCAATGGTGGGGAGTGGGGGACAGGTGAACTCTGCCCCTGCTGCTATAATCACCCTTCACTCTACATTTTGAATGGGTCTTGCAGCATTTGGAATTTCAGTGGCATTTGGTTTTGATTAAAAAAAAAAAAAAACAAAAAAAAAACTTCTGCCTGAAGCAATGACTTCTCTCTGTTGCTCTCTGGAGTCTGGCAATGTTGAGATCTTTACTGGCAGGGCTGAGAAGATGAGCTGGTTGGTTGTGGTGTGTTTAGAAGTTTAAAACAGCAAAAAGACAGAGTGAGGGTTTGCAGGAGGGGGGCCGTGCCTGGGGCGGGGGGGGGGGGGGCAGGACCTCCAGATCTGTTCTCCTCTAGACTGCAAATTACAAGCCTGCTTTTTAAAATTTCCTTTCCCAGAACAATGTTATTCATTCAATTCCAAAGTAAACATTGGGCTTAGATCCTCAACAGTTTGGGAGAACAGACTGTCCTCGTTGTTAGGGTCTTTACCTGTCAGGGCCCTGATTAAATCCATATATCTTCAGGGCAAACATCAGCAGCCACTGTGGGCTACAAGGAGGGACCGCGCACCAGACTCCCCCCAGACCCCGCCCTGCCCACACACACATATTCCTGAAAGAATGGGAGCAGCCCTTCAGTGCCAGCCCTGGGCAGGCTGGACGTCCCCTCTCTCACAAGCAGGGTTACAACAGGGGATCTGTTCAGGGCTGCCGCCTGACCCTGAACCTGTAGGGCAAGGAGGCAGATCAGAGGAAATGCTGGGGGCCTGGAGGGCACTGGGGAGGGGGAGCAGGAGGGGAGGGTGGCGTTCAAACAGCCTTCAAAGTGATAGATGTTTGTACTAGAGGGGAGTTGATTTGGGGAGCAATGCGAGGCTTGGGTAGTAAATCGTGCAATCTGACGTCGGTGTTAAGAATATGGAAACCCATTTCCTTTCTCCGAGGGGAAGGCCGCTTAATTAAGAGATCTCCGGGTACTCAACTTTCCTCATAAATTTTAGAGAGCTATAAAAGGCAGCATGTGCGTGTGCGCATGCGCGAGTGTGGGTGCACCTTCAGGGCGGGCAGAGAAGAGTGCATGGGGAGCTCTGTTCCCTCACACTACCACCCACCTCAGCCCTCCGAGGGTGCCTCAGTTTCCCCATATGGGGAATGGCGATGATGAGACTGCCCCTTCCACCCAATTTGCAGATCGGCGGCATCAGGACCCCAGTTTGAATGGAAGCGGGGCTGGGACTTTGATCCTGAAGCCTGTGTTGGGAGGGGGCAGACCCAGGCCCCAGATGACAGTTGCAGATGTCAGGAACACAGCTTCTATCCTTCCAGCCCTCCTCCCGGGGGTGCCCCAGTTTCTCTGCTGAGGCTTCCTCAGAACCCGTGGCTGGAAGCTAAAGTTTCCTGCTCTCCTCGAAGGAATATTTAATTTCCATAGCACGGCCTGTTTCTTTTCCAGAAGAGCTCGTTTCCCCTCCTGGCTTATCTGATGGTGGGTATCTCAGGGAGCAACTTGTCACCTATCATTTTCCACAGAAATGAGTGTTAGCAGTTGAGGAGTTGGGAAGGGAGGGCTGCTGGGGAGCCAGCAAAGCAGAAGCGGGTGGGAGCAGAGTCCACGGGAGGGAGAGCAGTCAGCCCAGAGCAATGCCAGCCTCAGCAAGCTTTTGCTCCCGTGCAAGGGGAATGCTCTTGTAGGGCATTTGCCTCCATAGTACACTCCACTCCCACTGAGGCATGGGTCCCATAATGTCCCAGCAAACAGGACAAGTCGGGACTGTTGCAGCGTGCTGCAGTAAGGGAAGGTGAAGTGACCTGTCCCATGTAGGTCACCATGCCAGAGGCGGGAAGTCCAGTCCTCAGACCAGCTCTTCCAGGCTCTTATCACGTTGGGTCCGCCAGGGTAGGCAGCACCCAAGGAGTTACAGCTGAGAAAGATTGAGGGGATAAATAGGGGCCAGTGGCACATGGCTTTAATCCCAGCAGCTCAGGAGGTGAGGTAGGAGGATTGCGAGTTCAAAACCAGCCTCAGCAACAGTGAGGTGCTAAGCAACTCAGTGAGACCCTGTCTCTAAATAAAATACAAAAAAGAGCTGGGGATGTGCCCCTGAGTTGAATCCCTGTACTAAAAAAAAAAAAAAAAAAAAAAAAAAAAAACTACGGGGAGCCTCCTGTTTCATCTTAGGACTGCTCCTGAGTGGTGCTGTCAGACGTCATGTCATATGACAAATGCATGGCATCTGCAGCTCCAGGGCTGGTGACATAGGGTGATCTAAGGCAGTGACCATGGTCTCTGCAATGGTCAGTCACACTCTTACCCTGCCTTGTCCTTCCAAGCCCGAGGTTCCATTTGTGAACAGTGTTGTGAGGATGACAGACAGCATCTGTGAAAGGCCTGGGTCTGGAGGTGGCTCTCAGCACACGCTGTAACCATTCTTCACGAAAATGGGAAATTGCCACGCAACTAGCAGGCTCAGCCCTATCCCAGGCTAAACCTGTGGAGAAACAAGTTTGAACGCTGGGACTAGGTTGTTCAAGCGGCTCCTTCCTTCAAGGATGACAGCACCAAGGATACAAATAGTGAAGATCAGGACACACAAATGAGTTTCTGGTGCTGTAGGAAAGATGTTAAATATCCAGAATATTCCAGCCCCTAAGCATGCTCTCCTTGGACCTGTGGTTCTATCACATGTCAAAATTTTTTTCTTATCTGTTTTTTTTTTGCTATAATAAGTATGCATGAATTGTGTAATGCCTGAAATAATAGAATGTTTTTACAAGAAGATTCACAGTCAAGTCACAGAAAACTCCTAATGCTTTTCCTTGTCAAAGTTACTCAGGTGCACGATAAGGTAGATTAAACTCTGTTTATAAGGCAAATCCTCGTGAAGGATCACAGTTCCATGGTTCAATGAACAATGGAAGGATGTCTCAGTATGTGCTGAGGGCTGGGATGCAGAGATGAGCATATCATTTTTCCTGCCACCACCACACAGCTTCAAATGAAGCCACACATGCTAATTGCACATTCTACCTCTAGAATATGGGGGATCAAATTCCTGCCTGGCCAAGGAAATATTCAGGAGGAGTCCTACCAAGGTAGTGGGAAGGGAGTTCATGCACCTAGCTCTCTGTGACTTTGGGATAATCCCTTTCCCTCTCTGAGCCTCAGTTTTCCCATCTGCACAAGGGATTGGCCTATAGAATTCCTTAGGCACCTCCAGCCAGGGGGTACTGTGGTCCAAACCTCCTCTTGCCCAACTGTGGCCCTGTTGTCCTCCACACTTCTGTCACATGCCGACTAGATCTGGGGCCACCCTAACATCCCACAGAGCTTGTGCACACCTGGGTAGCGTGGCTGGCTGTCCTGACATGGACTCAGTCTAGGTCCAGAATGTAGGACTTTTCTGGAAGGTGAGGGGTGGCCCTATATTTCCCCAGCCCTCCTTGCTCTCTCCAACCCACTATGCAGAAAGAAGACAGGAGAAAGACTCCAGGTGGAAAAGAATATAAAGAAGACTCCCAAACATCCCTACTTTAAAGGAAACATGAATCAAAGGCAGAGGAGGAGGGGGGCCCTAAAATGACACAGGAGTCCTTCTGAATTGTGGGGAAAGAGGCTGCAGTGCCAAGCAGATGTCATGTTCCCATTCTTTATGTCTGAATGAGAAATAAAAGATGCCTGCTCTGAGGTTAGATGTTATACCCCATAATATTTAGCAGAGTGCTCCCTTTGAATTCATAGCCCTGATTAATCCAATACAGCTAATGTTAGTGTGAGAGGAAAAGTCCCCGTCCTGGAAGACCTGGCTCAGGTCTCTCTACTGGCCACCCAGGTGACCAAGAACACTTCCCCATCATCTCGGGGCCTCAGATTCTCCTTGCACATTGAGGGAGGACCACATATTCATCCTGCATAGACCTCCAAGACTTTTCCAGCCCTGGCTGCTGGACACACAGGGCAGGACACTAAGGTGAGGCTGGCTCTGGTCACACAGCTTCCTCAGGGCATGGAACAATGGCCCCCTCTAGCCTCCAGGTGCTGATGGGCACACCTGGGCCATGTGATGGTCAGGCTCAAGGCTCTGCTGCATTTCACTATGCGTATTTTGGAGGCCTCCCTGAAAGCCCCTGGGGCAGCCAGCATTACCCCTCCCTCTGATCCCAGTGGAAATCTCTTGGCCACATCAAAAAGCTGGCAAGGGTGACTTAAGATTCTTTGTGGGCCCAGTCATTTTCCAGAGGCCTGGCTGCACCGTTAACTTCCCACAGTTCAGTTTGCTGGATAGGCCTGGAATGTGCCTTTGGTCTCCATATAATTATTAGCACTGCCTCCTCTCACACCCAGATTTGACCCATTTGGAAGACAAATAAATGGTGACTCTACCCATGATGCAAAGCGGCCTTCCCGGGAGCAGGAGTTAGGCTCTAATACACCAAGTTCAAATCCATTCTAGACCAAAATAGGAGTAAACTTTGGATCCTCTTAGTCTCGCCACTTACTTTGCTGCTCCTTAACATGAACCAACATTTCATCTCCTTCCCAGGAGTAGGTATCTCTCAAAGTTACCTGTCCCTACTTCCTAGTGGCTCTCCAAGTGTGGTCCAGACCAGCAGCACCCAAGAACTTCTCAGGCCCCCCTTATTGGGAACTCAGGGGTAGGGCCCAGCGATCTGTATTTTAACAAATCCTCCAGGGGATAGAAACACCTACTCAAGATTATAAAATGTTAGAAATGAACTAAAAATGACCTAACCTGTGCTTCCTCTACCTTATATTACAGACGGAGAAGCCGAGGGCCAATGGCAGTGTTGCTCTACCCTAAGTCATATGGAGACGATACCTACCTCTTGGCATACTATACCTCACTGCTGTGCGAATCAGCTGTCAGACCCTGAAGTTGGGCTAACTCTGTGCTCCCAGCCAGGCACTTTCTCCTCTGGGCCAGGCCTGGAACCTGAGCTTTCTCCTCTGGTCCTCAGCTTCTTCCTCAGTACAGTGGAGGATGGGCTGACTGACTTGCTTTAAGGTCCCTTCCAGGCCTGATATTCTGATGAAATGCCAAACTGTGTGTTCATAAATCCTCTTCCAGAAGACCTACACATTTCCATGGAAGCCTCCTTGACAAGGGAAACAAGATCATTACAGAAGACATTTCAAGGCAGAGGGTTTTCTGGCCACCCTCAAGTCCATTGTAAAATCAGTCTCCCAAAATCAAAAGAGGTTTAGGGGTAGGGGGCTGTCGTGGGGGCTGCTTTGTGCATTGGGGGGTGTTCAGCAGCCTCCCTGGCCTCTGTCTTCTACATGCCAGTAACATCCCCCGTCCCCAAGTTGTGACAACTAAAAACATCTCCATTGGCAAATGTACTCTGGGGGATGAACCACTGCTCCCGAGGCTCTCTGGGCACCCCCACAAGCCTCCCTGGCATTTCCCCCACCCTCTCTACAAAGCAGGAAGCACTGGCATTTGCTGGCTTAGCTTACAGGGGGTCACAGGAATGCTCAAGGCCCTAGACTCCACTGCTCCACCCAGCCCAGCCTACAGGGACTTCACCCAATCCTGCCCTCCCCACTAGCTGATTCTGTGACCTTGTACAAATTACTCAACATCTCTGAGCCTCACTCTTCTCATCTGTAAAATAGGAACAATAATATCTACTGAAATAACAGTATCAGGTGGTTTCAATGGGAGGTACATGGAACATGTGTCCAGGTGGCATTCAGTGGGAGGATTTGGATGAGAAAATGGAGATGAGGCTAACATTTTTTTCTTCTGTCTCCAAGCTAACATCTTACCTTCAATCACTCCAGGAGAGACTACATTTGATTCATTTGCTTCATTCCTAAAATGCCCAGCTGCCTCTTACCATCAATGCATGTGAAGCAAAAAGGACATTTTGGAGCAGCTCTAAAGAGAATTTGGTTATGTGGATCTTTGGCTGAGCCAAGAAACAGGGAATTCCAGACCTCAGACGCTGGGCCTCAGGGAAGCCAGGATATGAAGAAAGGCCCAGAGACCTGGGTGGGTACAAAATATCCCTTCTAAAGGGTTCCCCCACCCCCACATCTATACAGTTTCACATCGTTGTTCTGCTCGGGAATGTGAATCTGCCATTGTCATGGTTTCCGGTCACTCATGAGTAGCCAAAAATTTGGATTTTCATGAAGTGAAATTTCCAGATTTTTTTAAAAGTGTGTTCATTTGAAGCATTTGGTAGAGAAGGACCCCAAAATAATTCAATGACTTAATAGTCACTCAAAACAATCCTATGAAATAGGTACTATGATTATCCTCGTTTTATATTGAGGAAAATGAGGCATAAAAAAAGTTAAAATAACTGGCCCAAGTAGTTGGGGAGAGCCCCACACAGGAGGGGCTGAAGAGGAACCCTAGGCCCTGTGTTGAATAAAAGGAGACAGAGCCAATTTTTCTACCATAACAGTAAATTGGCCCCAAATTAAGCCAATACCCAGTTCTTATTGCTTCTGCAAAGAATTAATAAACCATGACATCTTCTGAAATGGGGGAAGGCCAGCTGCTCAGAGAGATGTCAGAAAGCTTTTTACAGAGTTGGAGATGTTCCGCCTTAGCAAGTAAAATGGTTATGCCGCAAACACGCAGAGTGGGACAGTGCCCACTCCTGGCTGGGCCCAGACGTCTGCCCACCACAGGAGACAAGGCCTCACAGTAGCTGGCTCTCCAGGCGTTAATAGCTGCGGCCTCCCAGAGAACACTCTGGAATATTTTAGGTTTATATTTTGCAGATGGCATGCCCAGTCGTTCCCTCACTCTGCCTATTAGATGGTTAGTTTCCTTTTTCTAGTTAAAGGATTAACTAGAATTATCAATAATCATGAGTTTCCCCCACAGGACAGGTCAAAGGAAATTAATGGAAACTGCAGAAATAGGGATGGGGGTAGCAGCACAAAAGAGATTTCTGACTGGGAGGATTGTCCCTGGCATGCGCTACCCTGGGTGGATTAGAACCTGTCATGGAAGCCAGGCAGGCCTGGAGATTTCCACAGGCCTGGACTCACAGCGGAGGCCAAAGGCGGAGAAGCAGAGGGGGTCAAGGAGGCTTCAATTGAAGGGGACTTTGAAAATATGCCAAGCTGACCCCTTAATTTCCAGAGGAGAAAATGTGAGCAGAGACTGGCAATAACTTGTTAAGGGTCACACAGCCACGTGACAGCAAAGCTGGGACTTGGAGCCCTGGGCACAGTCATGGCTTTCCAACTTGGATCTAGTCACATAGAGAACAGTAGAGAGCGGACCGCAGCCTTCTCAGGCTCTCAGTGTGTGGGGCTATAAAATGGAACACGGGCTCCACGCATCGCAATGCAATCAGCTATTTACATTTCTATTCTCGGGTATCTGGGGTCAATGCCTCCAGGGTGGAATCAGACCATCCTAATCTTTGTCACTGAGTGCCCTCCACATGGCACAGCTTTGGGTTAAGGCTCTGAGAGACTGGGTTAAGGCTCAACTTTGAAGGTCCTGAGGCTTAGTTCCTGCACAGAGAAGGTCTGTGAAGTGCCACATACAATGTCCCTGTACCACGGGACGTGTCATCATTGCAACTGGAGCAGATAAGAAACCAGGGTGCTGGGAGCCGCACCAAATACGGCAAACGCATTTCCTTAACTCTAGGTGATGGACATGAGGTCATTCAATACACTCTTCATCAGTGCAAAAGGACTTATTGTACTTCTCTGTTAGTTCGAACACATTCATAGCAAATAGTGGAAAAAAATCATTATTCAGAGATGACTGTTGTAGCTAATAGAATGTTCTGGATTCTTTGGTAGCACCAAGTCCTCAGGGAACTTGAGGGGAAATGAGACTCTGGTTGACGTTGCCACAAAGCAAGGCAAATGTGGGTGCAGGGGAGATAGGAGAAGAGTTGGATTGGGTTATCCAAGGGGTCGGTTCTGCCGCTAACCCTACCCACTGACCAACCCAGCCACACTCCCCGGCCTACACCATGGGCAAACCACAGACATAGTTGGAGGCAGCTGAAGGCTGAATCTCCCTCGGGAGAGCTTGTGGCCCCTGTCCTCCATCCCTCCTCATTTCCTGTTTTGGGAGATTGGTACACACAACCCATGAAGTTTAGGTAAGGTAAAGAGCCACGAAATGAAGCACAAAAGTGCAGGGGTGTGGAAGGAGAGCAGAGGCTCGTCACTGAAGGGATTTGTGTTGGAAGGGGGAGCAGCAAGTGTATGGGCTGATGATGTGGTTGTGAGCACCACTGCCAGCAGACCAAGGGCCATGGCTGCTGGGCATCTTGGTCAGTCTCAGAGCACAGCATAAGAACATGGAAAAGCACCACATTTGGCATCAGATTGTGGTGCATCCAGATCTAGGCCCTACCACTTACTGTATTCAGAAAATTGCTTAGCCTCACTTTTCTGATCTGTAAAATGGGGGTTACGTGGGGTATCTACTTCCCAGGGTTTGTGTAAGTACTTAATAAGATCAGGCAGAGAATGCACCTAGCACAGCCTGCCCCAGAGTGGATACTCAGCGAACACTCCCTTAATTCTCTAACCTTGCCTCTTTGCAGGGACAAGGGGTTTGAGGTCATACACCCACAGAAGAACGTGGGCACCTGCTCTGGTTTTTTGGCTCAGAGTAGAAACCCAAAACCATCTTCTGTAGGTTTTTACTTTTTGTGATAACACCCACCTCTCTTATGGAGGCACCGTCTCAGGCAAACACTCAACTAGGTTGAGGGTGTGCAGAGTTGATGTGGGACAAGACCAGAAGGATAGGGGGAAGTGAGGCCAGGAAAGGAAGGAAACCAATGAGAACAGATTACCACTGGGGGCAGCTGGGGAGCAATTGGGTAGCTCAGTCCCTCAGGGGCATTCTGGAAGACTACATCGGGATTACTCTTCCATCTATCATTGGTTAAGGGTTACTCCTGGACAGATGAACTCCTGGGACAGATGAACTTCCATCCCTTCCTGGGTTCATCCCTAGCAGATGAACTCCTGGGAACTTCTTATCAGCTTTGTAGAAAGGCTAAGATAAAGCCTCCAGGCTCTCAGTTATAGGTGTCTTGACCACCAGGTCATGGGATACTCTCAGCACTTACTGAAGTGAGGAGCAAGAGGTATAGATCAGTACCTGCAGCACCTGCTATTCCCCTCACATGGAATTCCTTCTTTTCAAAGGTATTTTAGCTTGGCTTCTTGGTCACTTTGGGGCTCCATTTACATGAAGTTTCTACCTATGTTTTCTTGTAGTCTTCTGAAGTCTTTCAGCTCCAGATAAGTATGTAGTGTGACCTACTGAGACATGCATAATATGGATTCAGACTCTGAAATTCTTCAGGGCAGCATCTTTTCTTTTACTGTGGCTTTGGGCTAGTTACTTGCCCTCTCTGGCCTTGGCTTCCTCATCTGTAATATCAGGAGGGTTGCCCCACTTTGAGATTTTTATGCTGTCAGTCACCACCCCAAATTCTTGGTATAAGTGGAGCATGTGGCAGGCATTCCCCAAGGCTGGTGGACTAAACAGAAGACACATACATGTGCTGTTCCAAGCCAGAGGTCTTTCTACTGCTCCAACTGGTGGGACAAGAGATCAGCCCTCCTCCCAGAAAGGTGGTAAAGATGAGAAGGCTGGCAGCCAAGATGGCGGCCATCGGAAGATGAACAGAGGAGCACTGGATTCTGGGAAATAAATCTAAGGGCAGAAATGATATTCAGATATGAAGGGTTATGGAAAATAATATTCCTACAAGGAGGGGAAATTAGCCAAATATTAAACCCCTCCCAGTACATCCTTTCCCAGTAGCAATGGGCCCTGAGGTAAAGAGCAAACTTCCATCCCTTCCTGGGTTCATCCCTAGCATCTCCACCGAAAGCAAATATTTACCCCTTCCCACCCACAATGGATCCTGAAGGAGGGAGGTGGATACTCAAACGCTAGGCCCTGAACTTTTCCCCTCCTATTGCAGATGAGTCCTGGAAGGAGAAAAGCAAATGGTGAAGCTCTGGGATATAATGGGCGCTAGAGGAAGAAGATAAGCATTGAACACCAAGTTGTGACTTTGCCCAGTGACAATGAGTTTCAAACTTTACAACTGCCTTCCTGAGTTTTAAAATTTTAACCTGCCCAACTAGGTCCCTCACGGTCCAAACAGCAAGTCCGCAGCCTCCAATGATTAATTCACCCTCACTGTAAACTATAAAGCCCAGACTCCTTCTGTTACCCTCGAGCCATTTCCATACCCAGAAAATGAGACCTCCCGGGTCTGATCAATGGACTTTGCTAGAGAATAAAGGAAAGTTTTCTTCCAAGGTTTGCTTCCCAGGACCTGCCCCTGTCATTTGTGCACCATGTGCTTACAGGATAGCCATGGAGATAACCCTGAGAAGTCACAAAAATCCATCCAATACTTTTTGGCAATACTATGCTTGAGCCCTTCCGAGAACACAGGTCATTTTTTAAGGCCTACAAAGAACTGGACAATGTCTGGCCCTGCCATTGTAAACTACAAACCATGCTGTCCCAAAGAGCCAGAGATACAGACAGAGAGAATGAATATGGAAGGAAGGAATTGTCCTGAAATTTTAAGTCAAAATATCTCAGTTTCAGCTAAATGACACAGGCCATGGGTTTTGCCCCAGGACCCTGCAGGAACAACTGTTCACCCTCCCCACAAAGGGCCAGAAGTTGCCTGGAGCCCCCGAGCCTTGGTCTTACTCCTCTGGCTCCTGGCTCACTGGAGATGGTGAACAGCTGTTTGCTATTCTGAGCGGAGCAGTCTTTCATATACTTGACGACATGTTAAATCATCCCTTAATGATGGCTGGGAGGACTTCTTGTTACAGCTACCGCATGGATAAAAAGCCTGAGCCAAACGGCGCTGGTGTTAAATTCATCTGGGCCGTGGACGTGCAGGGATAGGGTAGACCCCGGACAACAAAATATCCTGTGTTTAACACTTTAGCTTCAGGCCAGGAGACTGTTAAAAGGCACACATCTCTTTAAAAGACTCAAATATTTAGCAAAATCTAGTCCTGATGGAATGACAGGCAAATTTTATTTCCGTGTATTTTTTAAATTACCTACCATGCACATGAATATTTTTATATCCAAGGGAAAAAAAAGTAGTGATGTATACTTATAAACATATGTGAGTTTTGTAAGCAGCTTGTAAGTTGATAGCCCCTGGGATTTGAATACAATACTGCTTGGAGATGGTAGCGAGACAGAAATAAGAGAAGGAGGAGGCTGAAGGAGAAAAGTCAAGAAGGAGGTAACAGGAGGGCAATCCTGACAGGGAAAGGCTAATGCTTGCCCAGCGTGTCTTAAACACAGAGTTCCCCTTTATCTTCAGAAAACAGTGGTTGGCAGATAGAGGCTGCATCTCTGAAGGAAGCTTTGGAAGGATCTGTGCATTAGACTGTTTATTCTTGATACTGATTAAGAAGTGTCTTTGGCTTTCAGAGCATGATTGAGGTTGAAGGGTTTGCCCACGCTTGCCTAGGAAGGAAGGAAATCCCCAAACATGAATGCATGCCCCCCGAGGCATGAATATCAGGGAACTGTTGAGGATAAAAGGATAATGAAAAAAAAAAAAAAACAAGCCATAAAATGTCGTGGTGGTGCACACCTGTAATCCCAAGGACTTGAGAGGCTGAGGCAGGAAGAACACAAGTTGGAGGCCAACCTTAGCAACTTAGTGAGACCCTGTCTCACTAAGAAAAGCAAGCCATAAATGACTAAGAAAACTTTGTGTTTTAGAGATAAAGACTCAAAAAAAAAAAAATCAAAATAGTTGCTGTGCTGGGGTAATTATATTCAGAAAGTTATTAATGTAATTATCAGTTCCTCAGAATTTTTTCTATCTGACATTTCATTATGAAAACTTTGAAACTATTCAGCAAAGTTGAAAGACTTCCAGTGACCACTCAATTACCTCCCACATAGATTCTGCCTTTAATGCTGTTCAGGTTTTAAACTCTCTGAAAGCGTTTGAAGCTTCTGTTCTACGATATCACAGTTGACGCCTATTGGCACGTGTAGATGCTAAAGCCCAGTTACCAAGGGACACCTTGGGAGTCGAGCATCCCCTTCAGCCTGCAGCTCCATCCCCCCCCCCCCCGGCCGTCCCCGGGAGTGGCATACACGGAAGTGTGCACTGTCACTACGTCCTCAACTTCTGATGGCTGTTTCCTGCCGCCTCCAGGGAGGCTAAAGCAGGCTGCAGTGACAAAGTGCCCTGACGTCTCCACCGCTTCACACCTCAGCAAAGGTGTGTTCTTACCTGAGCAAAATCGACTGCGGGTCCAGCTCACCTTCCAGGGTGACTGTCCCCCACTGTCCAGCTTGCTTTGATCATACTAGGCCACCACCTTAGTAGGAGGTGGCCTCAATTCAGTGCCTCAGCATAGGAGTGACACGTGCCCCATACCTTCTTAGCCCACTGGCTAGAACTAGACACCCAGCCTCACTCCCCTGCAGGTGAGGAGAAGCATTATCCTCCCAGGGGCCCAAGGAGAGGAATCCAGGTGTGGGTGAGCCGTGGAAAGCACCTCCAGATTTTCCCCAAGCAACATATCACAGTCACGCATCAATTCATGATGGAAATATGTTCTGAGAAATACATTGTTAGGAGATTTTGACTCAGTGCAGACATCATAGAGTGCACTTACACAAACTAAGATGACTATGCTGTCACTAAGCCGCATAATCCTACAGGACCACCATTACATGTGTGTCCTATGTGGGGCACATTGCCAGAAACATCTTTAGTCAGAACAGGACTACGTTGACTTTTTGTTTTTGCGCTTCACTGAGAAACATAAGGGTCATCATGCTGGGGCAGTCCTCTGCACCCTGCTTTTTCTCATTCCCCAGCATGTCTCTAAGATGTCTCCATGTTATTGTAGGTAGCTATATTTTGTTCATGTTCACAGTCATATAATACTCCACTGTGTGAATGATACACCTCCATGTGTTGTCCATTTTTAATTTTTTGGTCAGCTACTTCACTGCTGTGACTAAAAGTTCTGACCAGAACAATTGTCGGGGAGGAAAAGTTTATTTGAAGGCTCACAGTGTCAGAGGTCTTAGTCCAATAGAGGTGCAGCTCCATTCCTTGGGGCTCAACTTGAGGCAGAACATCATGGCAAAAGAATATGGCAGAGGGAAGCAGCTCACATGGTGATCAGAGGCAGGTACAAAATATATACCCCATGGCCACCTCCTCTAGCCATACCCCCCATGCCTTGATTAAGTTAAGACACTAACCTAATCACTTCTCCTCCAAACCTTCTTGCTTTGTCTCACATGTGAGCTTTTGGGGGATACCACATCTAAACCATAATATCCATTCTCCTATCAAGGGACACGGGAGACCCCTGTCTTTTGCTAACTGGAACAATACCTTTAGGAGCAGGTCTCCAGGGGCAGAGGCACAATAGTGTTTCTAGGGCACAGCTTGCTCAGGTTTTTAAAGTTAAATGTTTTAAGGAGAAGGGGAAGAAAAGGAAGCAGCCAAGGGTGGGAAGGGTTGGTACTTTTCCATCTCACAGGAAAGTTTGGGCACAAGAATTCAAAAAATAAAGATAAATGACAGAAAGCTGATACCAGGGTGCAACGAGGTCAAAACTCTGTGCTCGCCAGGTGCAGTGGTGCACACCTGGAATCCCAGTGACTTGGGAGGCTGAGGAGGAGGATCGTGAGTTTAAAGCCAGCTTCAGCAACTTAGTGAGGTCTTGAGCAACTTAGTGACACCCTGTCTCAAAATGAAACATAAAAAGGTCTGGAGATGGTGCCCAGTTGTCAAGCTCCCCTAGGTTCAATCCCTGGTATAAAAAAAAAAAAAAAAAATGTGCTCTTCTTCAACAAAGCACAAAGTACAGGTTAAACTGAGGACAAATAAGTCCGAAATAAATAAATATCTTTGGTAAACCTAGGGAACCATTTCTTTCACATAATTTGGAGTTTCTAAGGCAGTTTTTCCCGGTGTCACAATATCACCATTACAAAAAACAATCCAAATCCTCAGAAGATTTCCGTACAAGGTTCATTTCCATTTGAAAACAAATAAATGCCGTGCTGTGATCCTTTCCCCTTTTTGCTAGAGGGAGCATGTCTCAGAATCAAAGAAATAATGACAAGGTATTTCAACTCCCCAAAGATTGGTAATCACCAGCATATGACCCTGGAAGGAAAGAAATGAAGCAGGAGAAATGAGGCTATCAATGACAGATTTTGACATTGACTAACTAAGAAATAATGTTAATCACATAATTTATCCTACCAGGTTCCTGGCAGGCTCCTTCTACTGTGGCTTTGATGAAACCTGATTTATTTTCAATGTCTTAGGGTAGTAGAGGTCCTGGTGGGTCAAAATAGAAATGAATGGTCCTGAAGGGTTTTGGAGAGGATGGCTCATGGGCAAGCCGGATGGCTTGTTGGGAGAAGTCGGGGAGCCTGTCACCTTTGCTTTGTTGACAAGAAAGAAGAGTTGGAAGGTTCGCAGTGCTGACCCTAAAGATCAGGAACAACCCTGGCCTCTGACCAAGGGTAGAGGAAGTGCATCCAGGGCTGGGGCTCCTTACCCTGGGGATGTCAAGAGAGCAGATATTGATGAAGCAGTAGGAGCGACAGCTCTTAATTCAAGGATGAAAGAATGGAGCTTTATCAAGTGCAAACAAAAGGAGATGCATTATTTGCTTTTGCTACTATGAAGGGGTTTTTTCTCAGTGCCATTCCCCAGCCAGTAAGGCAGATGAAGCTATCACTCAGGCTTCTCAGTGGCAAGTGATATAAACCAATTCTGGGTGGTTTCAGCAGAAAAGCAATTTACCCAGAGGGTATTGAGCATCTCAGAGAGTCATGGGATGTCCAGAAAATGTGCCAGAGCTGGAGGAAGCCAGGACCTGATTTCAAAGCATAAGAAATCAGTGTCGTCACTGCGCATGGCTTATGCCTGGTGTTGATTCTACCAACACTACAGCTGCTGCCACTCAATAAATTCTCCACCATCCACCACATGTCCCTGCATCATGCCCCACATTCAGAGTCCTGGGTAGAAGAGTGGACTACACTGAGCCTGGGCCAGCAGATGGGGTGAGGTGGTGTAGCCCAGCAGGGAGAAGCAAGGGTCTACATTTTAAGCTTTCTTTCTTACTATGAAGCAGCCTCAGCCACCATCAAGATGCAAAGAGGGAGAAGTTTCCCAATTGTAGGCAGGAACTTCAAATGCCAGACAAACGTAAAAACCTGGCAAAGGCCCCCCAGAGAGGGAATTAGCATTGCCCCTCTTTACAGATGAGGTGTTGGGAAATTGCCTGTTGCTGAGGCATCAGGGCTGTGGGGACTTTTCTGGTTTCTGTCTGCATTAGGCTAACTCTGGCCAAGCAGAACTCAGATGCCCTGAATTGGAACGAAGGAGTATGCAAACCGTGATCGCTAACATTTTAGGGTGCTTTACAAAGTGCATGACCTATTTGTTTTGTTTGACCAGAAAAAAAAATCCTATCTCCGAACTTGATTGCTGGAGAAGACAGACAATCTACCCCTGCTTGGCACATCAAAACGGCAAGCAATCAAAGGCGAGGACTTACCTCTGAGCAGAGTAAAACATAGATATTCTGGCCACAGTTTCATGCTGGCCTATTGGATCATTTGAGTATTTGGCTGTTTTTCACTTGGTATTACCCTGTATTTAATGTTTTTATAATTACAAAGGCCTGGCTTCTCAAAATTTAACATGTACTCTAATCACCTGGGTATCTTTGAAAAATGCAAATTCTAATTTAGTGGGGCTGGGATGGAGCCCAAATGCACATTTCTAATCAGCTCTCTGGGAATGCTGATGTTGCCGGTCCAGGGACCACACTTTGAGTAGCAAATATTTAGAGAATTAGTAATTGTAAAGGTAAAATTTCTAAGATGATTCTAAGCTGCAAAAGTCTGAGTTAAAGTGTAAAAGACTAGGGCATTGTAAAGCTTCTAGATTACAAGGCCTGGGCTAAAAGATAAAAGTTTATTGTTACAATTCCCCTGCTATCCCCGGAACCTGCAATCTCTGTAAACTTGTTAGGACAATGCGGGACCTGCTCAGTAAATATCTCCATTGATTCCCTGGTTGTTTAATAGCTAAGGGCTCCAGGTAACATGGCACGTAGGCATCCAGGCCCCAGAACCAATCAGTTTGAATGTGTACCCCACTTAGAAGTGACCAATCACCCCTACCCAAACTGTTCCCGCCAATGAATGGACTAATCATGTATCAGAATTGTTGTTCAATTTCCCCGCGCCTCATGATGATTTGTTCTGATGTATGCAAAGTCCCCCACCCTCTCCA
This sequence comes from Spermophilus citellus, assembly GCF_964194105.1. NCBI lineage: Eukaryota > Metazoa > Chordata > Mammalia > Rodentia > Sciuridae > Spermophilus > Spermophilus citellus. The sequence continues at coordinate 60,252,748 of NC_138186.1, read as the reverse complement.
AAAAGTGTACTTAAGCTCTGCTTGACCTCTGCTCTGGGCTCTGGGCTCTGGGCTGCTCTCCCTTCCTGAGTGAGCAAGGGGCCCTAGCGTGCTGGAACGGATCCCTAATAAATCCCCCTTGCCATTGCATGGAGCTAGTCTCGTGTGGTCTCTTTCTCCGACACTTCGCTGGACCCTTACATAATAAGGACTAAGAGCAGATCACGTTTCTTCATCTGTATCACATACCTGCAATATTAATGATTTGGTAAAGAATTGTAACAAAGTTGACAATTTTTGATTTTTTCAATGTTTTGATCTTTTTGTGTTATTTCCTTACTAGGTTGAAAGGAAGAGGTGTGAGGGGAAAAGGTGTTGTACAGATGAAGTGATCCTTGTTCCATTTCTAGTTCTGCTCTAGAGAGAAGCACACACAGCGGGTGACACAACAACTCCGAGGCGGCCAGGTTCAGAAATACCACGGTATGCTTCAGAAATCTGCCAGTCATTAAAACAGGAATTTCACAGATAATATATCTCAGCATGCAGTCCAAGGAATTCAGAAGCAATTCTCTCATTTCAAAAGTAAGCTCTCCTGAAAAGTTTATAAACACCCACCATCCCTGCATGGAGACACACACACACACACACACACACACACACACACACACGGAGGAAAGAGGCAGATAAAGCAAAACCCTCACATTGAGTAGAAGCTCTGAGGGCCACAGCCGTGCTCCAAGCAGCCACTGAGCAAAGTCAGGAAGGCCCCAGGCCCAGCTGCAGAGGAATGGCCACAGTACCTGATTGGAACCAGTTCCCAGAGTGTACCACAGAGGGGAAGGTAAATGTAGGGACCTGGACGATTTGAACAGAAGATTAAAACAACTGAAAACTGAAAAGAAAACAAAGCAGGGGGTGTTAATAAAACAACCGTCTGTCTCCTTGTGAAAGTAAACAAAGAGGAAAGAAGCAAAGAGAAACCAGATGCAAGGTCTGCTAAACCCCAGCCGGAGCTGGCAGGGGAAGCAGATGAAGGCTGCAGGGTAGCCGTGGCTCTGTCCCCAACTCAGCCAGGAACCCAGAAAATGTGAGAACTGTGAGGAGATGGGATGGGGCAGGGGTGCTGGGGCCATAGCTGGAATTTTGATTAGTAAAGGGGGAACTGGCACCCATCAGCCCTCCACAGACAGGTTTGGGGACAATTATTAGAAAGTTATTTTTGTGGTTTCCTTTGTCTCTCTGAGTCACGAGTTGAAGCTGCCCGTGTATTAATCTGTTTTGAAGCCTGAGAAAACACTGCCGATTTTTGCCCAAACCCTTGAACTTAAAAAAAAGAAAAACACCCATCCTGATGTCCACAAGTTGTTTCAGTCTTTTGGAGTATGTGTATTTCTTTTTGAAGGGATATTACTCAGCATTTGGTTTCGTTTCTTCCTCTCTCCATCAAGAATGCCTTGTGTTTACATATCAAAGTAAGAAAACAGGGGTGGAAATGTTTAAGTCCATACATGGGGGCTTTGGAGGGACACGGGTGGGGACATGCTGGTTCTCACCACTGGCAGGATGTTATCTGCTTCAGAAAGGTTATCTCTTGCCAGGTGTGGTGGTATATGCCTGAAATCCCAGAGACCCAGGAGGCTGAGGCAGGAGGATCACAAGTTGGAGGGCAGCCCAGGAAACTTAGCAAAAGCCTGTGGCAAAATAAAATAAAAAGGGCTGAGGTGGTAGCTCAGTGATGGAGCACTTGCATAGCGAGCTCCAGGCCTGGGATTCCCAGCACCAGAAAAGTAAAGGAAGGAATGAAGCTTCGCCTGGAGCTCTTTCCCTCCATGTGACCTGGGCCCTTCCCATTCCTTGAAGTATGAAGCAGTGCATCTGATGGCCCTGTTCCCTGGCCTAAAGGATCAGCCACCCTCCCTCTTTCCCAGGGCCCATCTCTTCCCTCCCAGTCACTGTTCCACCCACTGGGGTTACTATGGTTACTACTAACTGATTCCGGCTCCATATTTAGATTTATTTTGCTTCCTACCACCTCATGATAGCCCTGGAGACTCCATCAACATTGTTAAGATTTGTCTAATGGTTCCTAGACTCTGTGCCTGTAGGTCATGACTGACAGATAGTATCGGCCTAGGTACTTCCTCAAATGAAAATGTCAGGCTCTTGTCTCAAGGTGTCAAGGAGCAGCAGGCCCCCGCGTAGCCTGTGGCTTCCACTCACACACTCTGGTAGGACCTCCCAGCCTCTGCTCATTACATCCGCTGTGGTCTGAATGCATCTCCCAAAATGTATGTGTTGGAAGTTCCCAGTGCAACTGTCAGAGGTGCTGAGATGGTGAGGGTGCCCTTCCCCCTTGTGATTGGATTAATGCTGTTATAAAAGAGCTTGATAGGGGAGCATGTTTGGTCCCTCGTGCCCTTTCATCTTCTGCCACATGAGGACACAAGTGTTCCTCCCTTCCAGAGGACCCAGAGTTCCAAGCACTCTCCTGGAATCAGACAGTAGCACTCACCAGATGCCGGGACCTTGATCTTGGACTTCCTAGTCTCTAAAACTATGAGAAATAAATATCAAAACTTGTAAAATTACTCCATCCATGAAATTTTGTTATAGCCGCACAAACAGACCAAGGCAGTATTGTTCTCGTCTACCCCTGTTTACCTGCCTCTTACTCAAATCCTACCCTTTCCTGAGGTCACTCTTAGGAGGCAGCTCCCTCAGCCATTGGGGCCCAAGTGCTCCCAAAACATTGCCCAGTAGAGGCAAGTCCCGGGGAACTTTCTGAGTTTGGGAAAATCCAGAGCTCGCCTCATGCAAGACCCACAAGTATAAGTGGACACTGATCTCAGCACCCCAAATTGAAGAGCCTCCTGTCTCTAGACCTTGGGCTACCTGCCATGAGTCTCCCCAGACCCACCCTTGGCTCCTCAGGTAGGAGGCAGACCTAGTGAGAGTCCTTTCTGTGCATGGTTTCCTGTTATTGATCTTTTCATTTAATAGCTGGGGAATGAGGAAGGAGGGTCTGTAGAATTTAGAATTGTCTTGATCTCCGGGGAGGCCATCCAACATGGTTATGATATGCAACCTGAACTTTTCTCTTCTGTAGTCACATCAAAGAGAGGAATGGCACCTAGAAGTGCAGCTGACTTATGTCCCCTCTGTCCAGCACCCACACCACCCAGGAATCCTCTCATGACCCCAGTTCCTACAGATGTCTCCTTTTTATAAACTCCTACCTTAGGAGTCAACAAACTACAGCTCACAGGCCAAACCTGGCAAATCCTTAATGATTAAATAGTCATGTCAGGGTGTTTTTTGCTTCAGATAATAGAAACGCTCTCAGACTCAAATTATCGTGGCATTTATTGTTTCAAAGAACAGTAAGCCCAGAGGTAGGGCAGGGGGCGGCACTGGCAAGGCTCAGCCTCTCCACCCAGGTTCTGCTCATGTGCCCAAGATGGCACCTGGACCAATTGCTTCCTTGTGTACATCCAGCGAGGTGGGAAGAGAAGAGCATGTGGGACTGACTTCTCTTTCCTAAAAACCCAGAGCAACCCTCCCCTTGACTTTCATTGACCCAAGAGAGCTTATGCCAGCCTGGCACTGTGCCAACCCCTGGCAACAGGGACTGAGTCAGCAGGACTGAGCTAGGCTGGTCAGTCACCTGGGTGTACTGGATGTTGGGGTGTCAACCACGGTTCCTACAACCGCAACTCACAAAAACTGTCATATCACATCTTCACCTTCCAGTGTACTGTGTTTTGAAACATTTCAAACCAAAGCCAAATTGTAAATTAAACACTAAGAACACTGGTGTACATCATGTGTCACCTGGTCTTCATGATATAATTGAAACTGTTGTGAGTAATCCCTTAACGCTGTGATCCCAAACACACAAAGGCTCTGCCCGTCAAAATCACACTAAAATGACCCAAAACATATATTCTCCCTATATGACACACTTACATTCCAAACCAAAAGTATCAAGTCAAATAAATTCCAGCGCTTTTAATTCACTAAACCAAAAAAAGATTTCCCTCGAGACTTGCATTTCTAGAACTTCAAAACAGGACCCACGCTGCTCCCCACCATGCCCAGCTAACTGGAATTCCAAAAGGCCCTGGCAAGCATTTATGGTCATAGGAAAATACTTGATACCTCTATGAATGACGTGCCTGCTTTAATACCCTCCTGACTAGCTCTGGTTCTCCCAGAGGTGGCTGGGATGTTATTTCATTCCAAGAAAGGAACGAGAAAAAGAAAGAAGATAGGGAGGAAGGAAGGGAAGAAGAGAAAATTAATAATGTTTTCCAGAAAAGAGCAGAAAAGAACAACGAGATTTTGCTCCATTGAATAATTACATGAAGATACACAGAGGACTGGCTTTAACCAGACCACCATGATTTCCAGTCCATGCCAAGAAGGCTGTGGCTTCCTGTGAAGGGTAACCCACGAAAAGGTCAAGGAGGCCTAGGCCAAGGGTTCCACACAGGAATGGCAAGAATCCACCAAGAGCAGGCCTGTGGGAGGTTATGTGGCAGCCCTTGATAGAATGTGTCACGCAAGGTACTAAAAATTCATCCAGAGATGGCCATGGCCCATCTCACCAGTTCTCAGGGACCAGGGACCACCTGGCTTAGGCTAGTGCTGAGTCCTGCTAAAGAAGCAGGAGGGGAGCAGGGCTGGCCTGCTATATATAGCAACAACATGTCAGGCCTGGCCACATGAATTATAGGCTGAGGACCCGACTGTGGTCTTGTAGGGAAGAGATCCGAGCCCGCCTCTGAGAATCACTCCCACTCTCCCAGAGAAGCTGTATGTCTGCCACCCTGCCGAGGCCCTGCTCCAGGGAGAGAGGAGAGTGCTATTAAGTTATGTCACTTTGATATAAGAGCCTCTGTCTAAAAATTCTGTGTTGAATCATGGCCTGCCTGGCTTGAACAATACCGAGGTGGGCGGCCCGGGTCCCCTGGGTGGGTCGGCCTAGGTCTGGACTCCTGAGCAATGATGACATCGCTGCTGATATAAATAATGAGTGTGATTTATCCGGGCAGAGCGGTTTATGGGGCCGACTACCTGCAAATTGCAAAGAGGAACATTTACAGAGCTGATTTAAGGAGAAAGCAAAAGGGCCACCTCTCTCTAGAGGAGACAACCGAATGCCACCCAAGGGGTCTGTTCTTATCAGGCCAGCGTCCATCTCATGAAATCTGATCTGCTATGAAGAAAGGAGAAATGGGGGTGAGGTTGCGTTAGGATCTCATGGTGCACAGCGCTTGATGCCCCCGTCACTGATGCCAATGAAACAACTTGAAACATCTCCATCACTGCTCTGTCATTCCCAAAGCCACCTTTGTTGCCATCAACATTGTGCTGTGACCAGCCACCACCCTCACCGTCCTCTCTGTCAGCCTCCGTCAGCCATTGCCAATGTCATTGCCACCACCATCAAAACCTCCATCGGCAGCTTCGCTGCTGTCCTCACCACCACCAAAGTCCCTTTGCCGGGTCTTAACTCATCTTGCCTTTTCCTGTGTGACGGAGCTGAGAATGGACCATTCCAAAGACACCTTCTCGGGTGCCCTCTGCTTGCTGCTAGCCCAGGTCATTAACTCAGTCTAGACTCCCAGTGTCACCAATAAGCAGGAGTTCTTCCTCCTTAGAGGGTCACTAAAGTTATCCCAGATTACCCACCTGCATCCCAGTGACCATACCTGCTATGCTCATGTTCACTGCCAGCATCAACTCTGACGCCGTCCTGACCACTAGCATCAGCAGGAAACGGAAACCATGCCGTTGCACAGAGGGCTGTGCTGGTTCTGCACAGAGGACTTCAGAACCCAGGTTTCTAGAAGAGTGGTCGCCAGAGAGTATTCTCTAGAAAATACCCCCAGGAGATAACGTCATGGTTAGGAGGACATTTCATGTACTCATGGAGTGTCCTCTGGCTGCCTTACAGATGCATTATTTATGCTGCACTCAGTATATGCGGTTTCCCCTTCCCAAGCTTGAGAACATCCCACGGCTCTGGATATTCATTTTCATGGGCAAATAACTTAGGAACATTTCACTGATGCCTGAGCTCCCACACAGCCTTCCCCAAGTGCGGAGTCCCTGCCTCGGAGGAGGGAGATTTCACTGTCCAACCCCAAGAATTGGGCTGATCGAGGATAATGTTTTCTTTTCCTTTCTTTTCTTTTTTTGTTGTTTGTTGTTTGTTTTTGGTACCGGGGATTGAACCCAGGGGCACTCAACCTCTGAGCCACATCCCCAGCCCTTTTTTTTATATATATATATATTTTATCTAGAGACAGGGTCTCGCTGAGTTGCTTAGGGCCTCGCTAAGTTGCTGAGGCTAGCTTTGAACTCGCCATCCTCCTGCCTCAGCCTCTTGAGCCCCTGGGATTACAGGCATGAGCCACTGCACCCAGCGAGGGTGGTGTTTTCTTTCTTTCTTTTTTTTTTTTTTAAGAGGGAGAGAGAATTTATTAACATTTATTTTTTTTTTTTTTTTTTAGTTCTCGGCGGACACAACATCTTTGTTGGTATGTGGTGCTGAGGATCGAACCCGGGCCGCACGCATGCCAGGCAAGCGCGCTACCGCTTGAGCCACATCCCCAGCCCCGTGTTTTCTTGATCCAAGATAGAAAGAGAGAAATGGGGCCTCAGAGGAGTTTTTGTGTTTTGTTTTGTTTTGTTTCATAAAGCTAAATGTTGAATCTCAAAGAGAATTCTGAGGTTGTAATTCCTACTTTAGGAGTTAAAACATCCTTAAATAAAGCTGACTCTACATGGAATGCATTTCCTAGGGCAGTCATAACAATGTGCCACAAGTTGAGTGGCTTAAAGCAACAGAAATTTATGGTCTCAAGTTCTGGAAGAAGAAGTCCAAGCTCCAGGTACTGAGTGGGCTGCGCTCCCTCCTAGGCCTCCCTTGATTGAGTCCTCTGAGGCCTCCTTTGACTCCTCCTAGCTCCTGGGAAAGCTAGAAATCCCATGTCCCTGGACTCTGAGCTATGTCACTCCTCTATCCTGCCCATTGTCACGTGGACTGCTCCCCTGTGCCTGGGTCTTCATCTTTCCTCTAGTCCAATTGTCCCCTTTTTATGTCACCAGTCATATTGGATCAGGGGCCCACTCTACTCCAGCATGACCTCATCTTAACCAATTACATCTGCAATGACCCTAGTTCCAAATAAGGTCATATTCACAGGTACCAGGCATTTAGTAGGGCCATAACAGTAGAATTTTTTATATATATAATTTTCTTACTAGACAAAAGAGAAAGTATCCCTTAAGCCAAATCAAGATGTTGGTTTGGGGCTGGGGATGTGGCTCAAGCGGTAGCGCGCTCGCCTGGCATGCGTGCGGCCCGGGTTTGATCCTCAGCACCACATACAAACAAAGATGTTGTGTCCGCCAAAAACTGAAAAATAAATATTAAAAAAAAAAGAGATGTTGGTTTGCTTTTATTTCGGTTGTTGTTTTGTAGGTGAGTAAAATCTCACCACCAGGAAGCTGTCACAGGGAACATTTCCCCACTGTACCAGCTCCTCCCCGCAGCCTGGGCTGGACCCCAGCCTCACCAGGAGGGCTGTGGGGTGAGGGCTGACTCCTGCCTCATTCTGTCCTCTCAAGGAAGCCTGGGGCATTAGGGGTCTTGCCCTCCACACAGCAGGAAAAGAAGGTTAGAACGAAAGTGTCGGGGAGTCTCTTGTCACATCCCCACAGGGTCACACCCTGACACATCCCAAGCCCAGCAGGTTTAGACTCAGGCCAGAGTGACCCCACCAATCCTCCTGCAATAGTCCCTGCAGGCAGGGCCCATCCCCTAGCCTGGCTTGGGCCTCCAAGCTCCAGTTGAGGCTTTATGGATGGGGCATGCTTCTTGTCCACTGGGCACTCTCAGGGACCTTCTGGAATGACAGTTGCCTAGCACATAATAGGTGCTCAAGAAAAGCTTGTGCAATGAAATAGGGTTCCACATTCCCCGTTCACATTTCATTTATTTGTCTCCTGCTTCCTCCCTTAAGCCAGGCCCCTCTGCTCACTTATCCCTGGCTGTGGCTCATGCTATATCTGCTGCCTGGACTGCCCTTCCTCTGCCTGGTATAGGCATAGCACAATGTCGAGGGCAGCGCCTCCTCCTCTGTGATCAAGCCAGCCTCTGACCCTCGAACTCTGCACCAGACATTCACGCCTCCACACTGTCCCCTACTGTCACGATGCTGCTCGTCAGAACACATCTCCCTCAGCTGCACAGGAAACGCACTGACGACCAACTCCAGAAACCAGGGTCACGCGCCACTGCATCCTCATTATTCCTCCTGAGGCCCTGTGGCCCTGCCTCACCAGAAACGCAGGAGGTTCAACTCCAGACAGCCCTGGGTCCAAATCCAGCCTCTGCCACTTCCTAGCTATGACACCAAGGGGTGTCACGCCCGTAGGAGCCTCATCAACAAAATGAGGATAAGAGGCCGCCTCTTCCATTGTGGACTCAAAGATGCACCTCCCAAGCCCCCTGTGCTTTAGCTCTTGTGTCCCCCAGATGCCTGTGCACTGGAGGCCTCTCCGGCTCCCCTCCAGCTTGGGAGGCGGAAGCTCTGAGAGGGAGGGCCTTGAGGGGGATCGTGAACCCCAGCCCCTTCCTCTTCTCACTCAATTCTTGGCCCTCAGATGGGTGGCTTTGCTCCACGGTGTCCCACCCCCCCACCAAGGTGCCACGCCACCACAGACCCAAAGCAATGGGTCCAGCTGACCATGGACTGAACCTTCTAAAACCATGACACAAAATAAACCTTTTTTCTTTATAAGGTGATTTTCCCAGGCATTTGTCACAGTGACAGAAGTTGATAACAGCCCTCAAGGATGCTTTGCTGCCCCTGTTTGGGGGGGTGAAATCAGGGTGCAATCCAGCTTGTTGTCTCCTTTGGGATCTGGCTCCACTGGACAGAGCTGCTCCTCCTCCAAGGCCACGTCCTTCCCAGGACAAGACTTCATTCAATTTGGGAGCCAGAGGAGGGTATGGAAGCCCAGTCATTTTGACCCTACTTGGTTGCTCTGATGGGCAGTTCTCACTCTTTACTCTCTGGGGGGGGTGACCCCGACTGTGTAGGGGCTTGTGTTACGGTTCAGTGTCTTCTCCTTATGTCCCACTCCCTCCCCACATCTTCCCCGTGTTAACCCATGAACATCTTGTGCTCCACACTCCATCTCAGCATTTGAGAAGCCAACCTGCTGCAGAATGTGACAACCACTTTAGGAACCGAAAAGGCCCAGGCTGGGACCCAAGGCTGGTGCTCACAGTCATCGCTGCCCTCCTTGCGCCAGTGGGAACAAATAGAAGACTCCGTGGAGCAGGAGTTGAATCTCTCCAAAGGGCCAGGAGAGGCTCAAGAATTCCTGCATTCCTGGAGAGGCAGCAGGGGCCCAAAGACACCAGGGCCCTGTGATTAAAGAGACAGAAGTGGATTCAGATGGTCAGGAAATACTGAAACAGCCCGGCAAGGAGCAGCCAGGGATGAGGGGAAATCTATACGCAGAGTTAATTTTTTCCAGCTCCTCCAGCCAATGCTACCCTGCAGACTTCTGCTGTCTGCCCAGAAGTACAGAGCTGCTCAGCTTCGAGGAGTTTTTTCTATAAAAAGAGCCCCCTGGCTATTATTCTTTACAGTGTGAAGTGGAAAATTACCTGGATGAGGTTTCATGTGAAGCAGTAGGTTGTTGAGAGCTGGAGGAGCTCCTGAGCTGAGAACAAGAAATAGAGCAAGTTCTTGGGACACAGAAAGAAAAGGAAGGGAGGAGGGAAGGGAGGGAGGGAGGAAGGAGGGAAGGAAGGAGAAAGAAAGTTCTGACCAGATGTGAGAAGCTGAGATTTGAACTCTCCAACCTGAACAACCTGAAGGCGGTTCCTCTCAAGGACATCATGGAGTACTGGAGACCCAGGGAGGAAACAGCAGTTTTCAGAGTCAGGCAGCTCCAATCCAGCCTCAGCTCAGCTGTGCAACTCTTAAGCAAGTTACTCAGCCTATCTGAGCCTCAGATGGCTATTCTTATCTTCATTATCATGTTCTCTCATCATGAAGGGTCATGATCTCTGAGCAAAAAAGTGATCGTGCTTTGAAGCAAAGGCAAATCAGGCTCTCCAGCCTATTGGAGTTCGCCAGAGTTAGTGCAGGCTGGCTGCAGCAGGTGGCTGAGGGGGTCTCAGCCATTCCAGCCGAGCCTTGGAGGGCAGATTTTGAGGCCTGGAAAAAAGGGAGGAAGTAGGGGGTATACAATGAGTGAACGAAACTGCAAAGGCAGGAAAGGGCTTGGGATGCTTGTGGGACAGAGAGAATCTGAGGAGGGGGTGGGGGAGGATACAAAAACATGAGCCTCTTCTCTCCAGTCCTGAGGATTCAAGGTGAGTAGTATACAGTCTGGAAGAGGGAAGAAAAATGAACAGTCAGGTACACAGAGACCCAGGGAGGACATGAGGCAGGCACATGATCAGGCTCCTCCAAAACAGCCAGGGGGCAGGAAGGAAGAGGGACCAGAGACAGAGCTGCCCAGGCTCAGCCAGGCCTGCAGCCCCCACCCCCGCTCCTCCAGGACACGGGGAGCAGGTTGGTCAGGGCTCCCTGTGACGAGGTGCTGGTGTCACCACCCCCTGTTTCCAATGCTTTCCTGTAAGGACCCAGCCACCCCTGGAGGAGTTCAGCCCTGAGTGACCTGCGCTGCCCCAGCCCTTGATGTCACTCTCAGGGCCAAATGCATTCCACATGACAGCCAGCCGCTGCCAGGCAGAGATGGAGAGGCCGTGAGGGGACCTCTGCCTCCCTCTGAGTGCCCACACAGTGCACCTCAGTGAGCCCAGCTTCCCACAGAGCGAAGCCCCTGAGGAGGGCCGAGCCCCCTCCTGCACCACCACCCCGTCCCCTGCGGTCTGCGCACCCCCCACCTGAGGCCTCTGAGCAGCCTCAGCTCTCTGCCCCCAGCACTCCCAGAACCCGGGAGAGCCCCGAGACCCAGAAAGAAACCCCAAAGGAAAACAGCCTTGAAATAGCAGGGCCGGGGTCCACCCACCAAACGCAAATGCCCGCAAGGGTTGGCTGGGGGCAGCACAGTGGACAGATCCCCAAGGAAGAGCTGGATCCGTGGGGGTTGAGGGGACACCATGGGGCTTCACAGGGAAGGTGCTTGGCACACGCTGCAGGCCTGTGGGGCGCCTAGATGGACACCGCACAACTACCCACCAGCCTCTGTGCCCCGTGCTAGAGCTATTCACATGTGCCATCACGGTCTCCCACCTGGCCCTGGCTGGCAGACCCAGTCACTAGCCTGTGCCACAAATGCTTTAATGTGAGCAGAACAAAGACCAGTGAGCGCGGGAGCCAGTCTGTGCTCCCATGGGCTGGGACGCCTCTGTGGTGGACACTGCATCAGCAGATAGTCCTCAGCTATGGCCCCCTCAACCCTGGCCTCAGCTGCAGAGAGCTGGCTCACTCAAGGGCACGCCCTTTCCCAGGCAGGACACAGCCAATGACTGAGCAATTCTGGGATACTGGGAAGAGCCACCTCAGGCAAAAGCAGCTCCACAGTGCTGGGTGCAATGGCACATGTCTAATCCCAGCTACTTTGGAGGCTGAGGCAGGAGGACTCAAGTTCAAGGTCAACCTCAGATATATATATATATCTGGGGATATGGCTCAGGGGTAGAGCCTGGGTCCAATGCCCAGTATCCCCTCACCACACACGTGCACACACACACACACACACAAAGCAAAAACCAGGTCCGCTGTGAGTGGGCCATGCCGACTCCACAGCTCCTGGGGGGTCACCAGGGCTGTGGCTGAGCCTGTGCTACAACTTGGCTTCTCCCTCTGCTCACGCCTGCTGCCCTCCCAGCCCCAGCAGCCCCACCCGCCTCACTAAGCACCCTGCACATCAGCTCATCTTCTGGAACCCAACCCACAGAGGCGGCAGCACGTGCAGGGCTAAGACAGAAGGCAAGGTCAGCTTGCTCAGGAGCATCTGCATTCCTGTGCTGAGCTCGGGGCTGTCCCCACATTCACAGAGCTGCAGTCAGTGGGCGGCCAGGGTGGAAACGCCTCCTGGGGAGCTCCAAGGGTGAACTCACCCACAGGGGTATGGGACAGCTTCCATGGTGTTAGATGTTGGCTTGGAAGGGCTGCACAGAGGCCAGGGCAGAGAGGAGACATGTAGGATGGAGTCCGGAGTATTCGCCAGGTCCCAGAGGCAGGGAGGAAAGAGACTGGTTCAGGAAAGATTGGTGCAGGGCGACATTCCCATAAAGACAGACAAAGACCAGAATACTACGACTGGTTTGGATTTTCATTTTTTAACTTTTTCTTTTATTTTTGGACAAAAGGATGGCTTTTAAGGGGTTTTAAAGCAAGGGAAAATTATCCTCAGTTTTGTTTTCTGAGAAAATAGGGCGCAGAGATATCAGAAAGCTGAGAACTCAGAGGATCAGGGGGAGAGTGAAAATGGGCTAAGAATGTGCTGGAGCTCAGAACAGGCTACCTGGCGTCCATGTGCTTGGGACTTCAGCGGGGTTATGTCCCAAGAAACCCATCATCAATTAAAAATAGAAGTGGGCCAGGTATGATGGCACATGTCTGTAATCCTGGCAACTTGGAAAACAGAAGCAGGAGAATCACAAGTTCAAGGCCAGCCTGGACAACTTAGGGAGACCCTGTCTAAAAATAAAAAAACAAAAATAAATAAATAGCTCAATGTGGTAAAGGGCCCCTGGGTTCAATCCCCAGTACCGGGAAATAAATTATAAGTGGAAAATGCATTTAATATACCTCACCTACTGAACATCAGAGCTCAGCAACACCACAGAGTCTCCCTTGTTTCCTTCATGGTCATGGTCATGGGGCTGACTGGGAACTGTGGCTCACTGCTGCTGAGAGTATGTTATTGACTCTTGCTGGCCTAAAAAAATAATCAAAATTCCAAATGCAGGTTCTACTAAATTCATATGGCTTTCGCACCATCGTAAAGTTGAAAATTGTGAATCAAACCATCATAAGTGGGAGACTAAGCTGAAAATTTTTGAGAAGAACAACAGGAACAGGAAGGCCTCCTGACCTGCCCTCTCCCCCCACCACCACCCTTGCAGAGCAGGTTGTAAGAGAATTCTCTGCCTTGCTATAAGTTGGCTCATAACACCTTCTGTCCAGAGGGTCCTTCCTATACCTGGAGGGAAAGAACAAAGACACAGGGAAAGAAAAGAAGCTGAACAGATAGATTTGCATTCCCCCCAGGTATTTCCCCTTATATCAGACCCTTTACTCCATAAAAATACACAGATTTCCATGTGTCTCTGGGTCTTCATTTCTGAAGGCCCCTGTGCCATAAAACCTACATTAAATAAACTTGCATGGTTTTCTCTTGTTAATCTGCCCTTTGTTACAGGCCACATCCAATGACTGAGCAATACTGGGAAGAGCCACCTCAGGCAAAAGCAGCTCCACAGTGCTGGGTGCAATGGTACACACCTGTAATCCCAGCTACTTATGATGAGTGAAGAAAAGATATTATTTTTCTCCTCTACCACAGCAATAGGGAGGAAGCTGTTTTACTGTATTTCAGATTGACAGTACTGATTGGCAGATTTGAGAAACAGGAGCCTGGGTGGGGGCCCCCGGCCTTGCCCCTTTTAATGGTTCTGCACACTTGGGCATCTTATAAGCACTCTGATCCTACATTCTTTCCATCTTCAGTACCTGCCTCCCTCTCAGCATGAACTCCATAATATGTTCAAAAATGCCTGGCATTCAGGAGATGTTAACACCTCTCATGTCTTCTTTCTTACACAATGAGATTTTGTCATCGCAGGCTACCAATGAAGAGAACAGGAGCCCCTGTTCAGCCAAGATGATTCTGACAGAGTGTAGACTGAATATCCAGGCTCCTGGCCCAACCACCCCTATCAGGCTCCACCTGAACCCTCTGCCTGGGGCAGAGGTCAGAGTCCAGAAGAGTTTGGTAGGAGAACAGTCATGCCTTCCTGGCCTGGCCTCTAGACCAAAAGGTGCGGAGATGGGAAGAGGTATGGGTCCATGTTTCCAGAGAGGTGAACCCAGCCAGGGCAGAGAGGGGCTGATACAAGCCTGTCAGGGATTAGGGAGGGGAAAGCTCTCCTGCCACTACTTTGCACTGTTGTCTGGGAGCCCAGGACGACGAGGGCCCCAGAATAAGAAAGAACAAGGGGGGAAATGTGAAGTAAAATGTGAAGTTAATAAAAATACTTGATTCAATCAAACTCCAAAAGCAGCTGTAGGCTGTAGTGGCCGCCCAAGCCGGCCTTCTGATTTTCCGCTTTGGTTAATTAGCTAATGGCTTGCAGGGCTCCCTGCTGCTTTATGACTTGCACGTTTTTCTACTGCTTCTTCCCCTGACCCCAAATTCCCACTCCATAGATTCTGATCTTCATTCTCTGGAGCCCGCCTCCCCTCAAAACCTGTTCAGCCCCAACTCCTCATTGTCAAAAGGATCCTAAGTCAAGGGGAACTTTCTGGGCCCCCATCTGCCTTCAGGGAGCATAAAGAAGTAGGGATGTGGACTGTCCCTGGGAAGCTATCCATCAAGGTGGGGCAGATATTATTTCTTTTTTTTTTTTTTCTTTTCTTGTATTTTTTTATGTGGTGCTGAGTGTCAAACCCAGTGCCTCACAGGTGATAGGCAAGTGCTCTACCACTGAGCCATCACCCCAGACCCTATTATTTCCATTTATGTATCAGGTACAAGGGATGAATATGTCCCCATAACCAGCCTTGTAGCAGAAGACACTAACAAAGCCATTTTTTGCAGTGCATTTTTAAGGGACAAAGAGTCACCTCCAACTCTGACTGGAGCAGCTGCCCATGGCTTCCTGAGAGGGCTGCTGGCCCCACTGGGTGTCACGGGATGTGCTAGCCCATTGGAGGAAGAGGAGGAAGCCATCCCAGGAAGACATCAGCTCTCACAAAGGAGTAAGATGACATGTTGGGTGAAAGGAGGGGGTGATAGCAGGGAAGCCTGGGATGAGGGAGCCAGGGAGCCCAGAACCCTCGAGGTCATGATTACGGATCTCTCCTGCCTGTCACTGGCATCCCAGGCCACCTGCACTACCCACCCCTGCACAACCCAGGGTTCTGATTCACAATGGGAATGTTGGGCATGAGGAGCACCAGGTTGGCACAGTTAAGCCATGTGGCTCCTGCCAATGTCCTTTAGGCCCTGATGTGGTCTTAATCTGCTAGTGAGAACACTGAAAGAGGTTTGGGTAGATCCAGGAATGTAGCTCAGAGGCAGAGCCCTTGCCCACATGAAAGGGCACCTGGGTTCAATCCCCAGCACCATAAAAACAATAAGAAAATAACCACCTTTGGGTAGATATACCAGAAGAAAAACAGGGGCAGGACTTTGTGAGATACTAGATGGATATGCTAATTTGTTTCACTATCTATTATGGTGTTGAGGGCCACAGTGAAAGGCTCCTCTCTGCTTCTAAGTTGGGGCCTCTTGCTGCATCCGGACATGGAGGAAAGGCCAAATGATGTGTGCTCACATGACAGAAGTGAAAGTGCAAAAGGGACCTCTTCCAGGCAGGGCACGCCTCTTAATTCTCCCACGTTGGTTACTAGTGCTGACACATGGATGTTGGAGGGACACAAACACTCAAACCATAGCACCTCCCTCCTTCCCACTCTGGGCTGCCCTCGGCCCTCCTAGGACAGGACTCCATCCCAAAGAGGGACCTGAGGGATTCCATCAGGTGAGCTCAAGTTCAAAGGATGTAACCCCTAACAACCCGTTGCAGCCATTTATTGTCATCTCACCCAAGCCATCTTAGAACTACTGTCACGCCTAGGGATCCAAGCAGGGTCGGTTCCAGGACTCCTGTGGATACCAATATCTGAAGGATGCTCAAGACTCTGACAGAATGGTATATTTCACAGAACCTAGACGAGTCTTCCTGTCCATTTTGCCCTTTCACTTCTCTCACGTGAGCACACATTAAGTCATTTCTAGATTACTTAAAACCTTTAATATAAAGTAAATGCTACATAAATAGCTATGTTGTTCACAGAGAAAGACAAGGACAAAGCCTACACGTGTCCAGTACAGACACGATTTTTTTGCCCTGAATATTTTCTATCCATATTGAATCTGTGGGTGAAGAATCCACAGATCCAGAGGGCCGATAGTATTCCTGTTTTCAGCCTAAGCCTCTTGTCAAAGCAGTAAGTTCCCGACATCTCCTCTCATATCTGGGTTTTAGTTGTCCAAAAACTCCTGTGGCTCAAGGAGTGCAGGGTTTGGAGAGGACTCAGAGGCCCTTATCTCCAGTGAACACATTCACTGTTCCCCTATCCATGAATGCTTCTGTCTGTAAAATGGAGACCAGAGTAGTTGCCTCTTCAGATTATTGCTGGGCTAATAGAGATGATGTCTTCTAAGCACCAAGCACCATGCCAGGCTCCAAATAAGCTTTTTAAAAAAAATTAGCTTGAAAAAATAGCACCCTGGATGGATGCCCTGAAGACAAAAAAGGAAGAAAAATATTTCTTGAGCTCCTTTCCTGGCAAGGTATCATGCCAGGCTCCACGTATGCTCTGTCACTCGATCTGTTCAGCTGCACCTAAAACTATATTCTATACTTCTAGCCCAATTTTTACCATTTTATAATTTCAGAAACTGAGGATCTGTGAGGGCAACCTGCCCAGGATTTCTAAATGAGTCAAATGATCAAAGTCAACTTGGACAACCTTGATGGTTCAGAAAATATAACAAAGTGTTTAAGAACCAGAGCCACCAGAAGCAGGGACTCAGATGCCACCAGGCCTCTAACTGTACCTTTGGTCCTTGCTGTCACTGGAGATGGGCTTCATGCAGGAGTCTGTCCTACAAAGACTCCACCCCCCCCAGTTCTACTTTCAGGAACGCTCTGATTGGTTCAGCTTTGGTCCTATAACCACCCCTTAACCAATCAACTGTGGCCAGTGGCCCTGGGGATGTGGTCATGTGAGAATATGCAACTTCCCACAGTAGGCACATGTACAGAGGAGGAGCATGAGCAATCTGCAGAAAAGAGGTGTGCAGCTCCGAAAAGATAGGAGTGTGGGGCCGGCCACAAAATAGCAACATACTCTAGTTTCATCACCAGGAAATAGAAGAACCTGGACTCATGCCTGGACCTGTGGAGCTCCAAAGCCCACATGCACGCTCAGCCACACGCAGCCTCTCTGAGACTCAAGTGTCTACTTGAGCTGTTGGAAGCCAGGTCTGGTCAGTCAGCTCTTCAGAAAGTTAGAACAAATTTCCTGGCTCAGTAATAATACCCATGAATACAGTATTTCTGGCATCCAAAAGCAGATGAAGCCAGGAGCCATGTTCTCCTTCTTCTGTTTCCTATCACCACCTCCATCACCACCTTCTTCATCATCTATTTTAATATACCCTGTCCTTGAAAGTGGGGTTTTTCTGACTACTAGATACTTTCTAGAGGTAGTATATGTAGATGATTGATTTTTAAACATGGAAATCATAGATTGTTGGAGTGAAAAAAAACCCTCAAAACTCATATATTAAATGACTCCATCCTTATCATTTTATAGGTGAGGAAATAATGACCAGGAAGAGAGCACCATTGTTGGAAACTGGACTACCTTCCAGGTTCCCCCATTCCTGGCCTGTGTCCAGAAGCCTCCCCTCTCTGCCTTTGCTAGAATGCACAGTACCATGTAGAATTGTATTATTATTATCATCATCATCATCATCATCATTATCATCATTAGCATTGGGATTGAACTCAGGGATACTCAACCACTAAGCCACATCCCCAGCCCTTTTTTTTTATTATTTTATCTAGAGACTGAGTTGTTTAGTTCCTCAATAAGTTGCTGAGGCTGGCTTTAAATTCACAATCCTCCTGCCTCAGTCTCCCAAGCCACTAGGATTACAGGCATGCACCACCACACCTGGCTGAATTGTCTTATGTTGTACCAAAAGTAGTTTTGGTACAGAATCTTATTTTTCAATGATCCAATAAGCATTTCTGGTTTTAGTAGGTAGGAATAAATTCCCTTTATTCTTGCCTTCCTAAAAGAATAAATCCTTCACCTCCTCACTCTGCCAAAGTCCTGCTGGCCTCAGAGGACATCACTTCCTTTGAACTCTGGCAATAAGAGCCACTCATCCTCATGTCCAGTGGACTTGGGCTTGAAAGTGCTGACAGTTCTGCATGGATCCTTCACACTTCAGCACATCTCGCCTGCAGAGGTATTGACTACCTTCATTCTGGACTTTCCTTTCAAGAGGGCTGTACAGTGATCAGGCTTGGAAGACAGAGGCATTGTCTCCCCCAGGAACAAAAGACAGATATGTCTACTGACCAGGGTAATAAAGATAATGACTCCTCCAGAGCAAAGGGAAGGCTAGTTTACCTCCCGTTGTAAAAGATTTAGAGACTCATATCTCAGGATTTCTCCCCTGAAACATGACCTGCTTTATAGACAGGCATCATTTCACCTTGGCTGCACTTCATTGTTGGAACTGGGCCTCAAAAAAATCAATACATCTGGGAAGGGAAGGGGATGTGACTCAGTAGTTAAAAGCTCCTGGGTCCAATCCCTGTACCAAAAAAAAAAAAAATCAATACAAATGTAAATACTCTGGTTCCTGCTCTTGCTATGAGTAACAAATTGTCCCTTTGACTCTGGCCCAAGAGTCTCCAGTCTTCTGCCAGCATCCATGGAGCTATGGAAGGCTCAGTTGGTCGCTTGTAAGTGAGGCTAAATCCCAGACCCTTCACAGTAATTGACAGAGAGATGCGATCCCTCCTTCTGAGTCCCCAGTGCTATTTGCAGATCACTTCTTGGATTCTCACTACATTTTGATCTCACATGCAAAATCACTCTTCAGCTGTCTTCACCTTGGTTATCTGCTAACCTTCCCTCTCTTCCAGCAATAGCTTAGTCACCTGACTGCCGGCCCGAGAACTGCTCAATTTTGAACAACTTCACAGGCCAAAGCAACAACTTCCTGACCTGTCTGTTCCTTCATCATTTCAACTCCTCATGTTGACTCCTCCACTGCGACTCAGCCACAAACTCCCTGTTATGGTTTGGATGTGAGGTGTCCCCCAAAAGCTCATGTGTGGGACAATGCAAGAACATTCAGAGGTGGAAGGACTGGGTTGTGAGGGCCTTAACCCAAGCAGTGAATTCATCCTCTGATGGGATTACTGGGTGGTAGCTGAAGGCAGGTAGGGTGTAGCTGGAGGAGGTGGGTCACTGGGGGTGTGCCTTTAGGTGTATAAATTTTGTATCTGGCAAGTGGAGTCTTTCTACTTCCTGATCATCATGTGAGCTACTTCCCAACACACTCTTCTGCCATGATGTTCTGACTCACCTCAAGCCCTGAGGAACGGAGCCAGCCTTCTATGGACTGAGACCTCTGAAATTGTGAGCCCCCCAGATAAACTTTTCCTCCTATACAGTTGTTCCAGTCGGATCTTTTAGTCACGGCCCTGAAAAAGCTGACTAAAACACTCCCCCTTGCCATACTTTAGTCAACATGAGCACCAGTAACTACTCTATCTTAGAAACCTCAAAAAACAAACATCATTCTCTACTTTGATTATTCTGTTTTTCAATTCTAAGAATTCTAGTTGATTTTCAAATCTTTTGTGTCATCTTTCAAGTTTCCTGTTCCCTGCAGATATTTCTAAGTTGGTCTTTATTTCTTGAAACATAGTAAGCACAGTTTTTTCATCGTCTGTGTCTGATAATATAGTATCTGAAATCAAGGAGTTTGTTACATCTGTGGGTCCCTAACGGTATCTTATTTCCATGTGTATTTAGTTATCTTTGACTGTGTGCTGAATATTATACTTGGAAAATTATTTAGAGAGGGTATGTGTCTGGAAGCCTTAGTTTAGAACCCACCTCAATCCAAAAATCAAGGTCAGAGTTTCTGTGGACCACCCAGATAGTACAAATCTGAACTTCAAAACCATGTAAGAATTGGTTTAATTCGGTTCACCCCTGGCTTTAAGGAAAAAGTCTTAGGTGGCGACAGCCTCCTGCTAGACTCTATGGTTTGCGCTAGTCTTTGACTTTGATTTTGTAGGCAAAACAAAAGTTCAGATTTGCTAGATGTCAGACTCCCTCAGGGTAGAAGCGGACTTTATGCCGACTTGCCTGTCCAGCTTCTTCTTTGCCCTTTAATATTGGCCTAGTAATTCCTTACAGTTTTGTCAGCCCTAGTTACTTTTTTTTTTTCTTTTTGGTACTAGGGATTGAACTCAGGGCCACTAAACCACTGAGTGCCATCCCCAGCCTGTTTTGTATTTTATTTAGAGACAGGGTCTCACTGAGTTGCTCAGTCCCTCACCCGTTGCTGAGGCTGGCTTTGAATTCTCAATCCCCCTGCCTCAGCCTCCCCAACCGCTGGGATTACAGGCATGCACCACCACACTAGCAGCTCTGGTTACTTTTGAGAAGATGTTTCTATGTTCTATGCAGCATTCTTGATTGTTTTCAGCGGCCAGGTTAGTCTAAGCAACCTAGCTCAGTGGACCAGGAACCAAAGCTCTAATTGTCCATTCTCTCTCAGAGATACCTGTCCTTCTACCACTCTCCCCTCACTAATCTCTGAGCTTTTGTGGTTAACCTTTCCAAGACCTCCAGGCCCGTGGCTACTTCCTGTGCCCCAATCTCCCTTTATGTGCCCTCCGTCTCCACTCCCTTCTTTATACCCCATCACTTCAACCTTGCTTGCCAAAGCTCTTAACTCCTATGCCCCATTTTCTTTCCCTTATATCTGTCTGAGAAAAACTTATCCTCGATGGAGCCAGTCTTCTTTGCCCGTGTTCACACCGCTAAGTACTGTGGGAAAACCCACTCCCCCACTCATTTTGGTGCTACTCTTCTTTCTTAGTCCATGATGACCACTGGGAAGACACCCCAATGACACCATCAGTCCATGCTAGTTCCTCCCAGGACTTTGCTACTTTCCCTCTTGTGAATCCCTTTGCTGCTTCACCCGCGCCCATGCTCTCAGATGCGGCTCATTCCTCCCACTTCACCCAGAACAGCCCCAACGCAGCCACCTCTCCCCATCTCCCCCTCTGGCCCCTCGTCCACCAGTGCATCCACACCTGCGTCCGCCCTGGTCTCTTCCTCACCTGTTGCACAGGGAAGTTCTCCTTCCTTCTAAGGCGCATGCTCATGCCTCCACCTGACTTCATCTGGTAAACACACTCAAGTCCTCTTATTTAAAAAATGACCTCTTTCTTTCAACTGTACAAGTCCTTCCAAGGAAGTATTCCTCATCCATCTCCCCAATATGGGGCAGTCACTCATACCAGTTCCCACTGCACCCCCAGATTATTGGTCTGTGCTCTTGGATCGAAGTTCCTCCCCAAAAGACAATGAGCTCTTGAGGGCTGGAACTTTGTCTTAATCACTCCTGAATCCCCAACACCTCGCATAAAATCTGTGGAAGGAATGAAAGAATAAGACCTGGGGTCATTGTTAAGCCCAGCGGTTCCATTAATCTCCATGTACTGGTTACCAGGGAGCTCTGCTTTGATGGGAGGCCAACTGGCCATGTGCTTAACGGTCCAGAATTACTGATGTTGTGCAATTCTGTTCAGTCTATGGAAATTCTGGCTTTATTTAGTTAGTATCTAATTTGTGGGTTAATAAGTCTTTGTCTGAAGGTCTTGGTGCTAGCTAGGATCACCTTTCTCAGACTCCCCCGGGGCTTGGGGTAGGGGGATGAGTGTGTTTGAGGCACTGACTCTTTGGATAGCTTACAGGATCTCAGTCTGGACGTATTACTCATTAGGGTTTATTTACTTTATGTGGTGACCTAGAAAAAACTAAACTTAATGAAGTGGTTACCAAAAGACTTTAACATCATATTTTCCACAGGGTTCATAAAAATATTGACAGTGGACTTAGCTGCCACATCACATCTTTCAAAGAGATGAACAAAAATTGCATTAAGTCTATTGACTGGATTATTTTATAAAGTCTTCATAGTGAGAAGGGCAGAGCTGGTGCTCTCATCCACAGCAGCAGCAGCTTGGCCCTCCCTGGGTGAGAAATGAGTGTGTTGGCCTCAGAACCTCGGGCACACCACTGTCCCTCTCTGGGCTCTGTTTCTTCTCTATGATAAAAAGCTTGGCTGAAACAAGTTCCAGGGTTGTGTCTGTTTCAGAAAAGAATAAAACTATGCTTTCTAAATCCACTCCCAGGACCACTAGAGCCTTTTGCTTTAAAGAGAGGGGCAATGAGATTTTTTTTTTAATCTCTAAGATGTCCCACAATCAGTAAAGATCGCCAAAAAGTTGAAGAAAATGGTGACCATCCCTAGGCACCATTGACATGTTCTTGCAGGCATCCTGGTCTCAGCCTTTCTTCGTCCCCAGCTTAGCTTCCCTGAAGCTCAGCTCAATGGAACCTTCTGGCTCCACTTCCACCCTCCAAACTTCCCTCCCTGCAGCCTCCTCAGCAGATCAGAGATACCTGAACTATCAGCTCTGGGTAACCCTTAGTAACATCTGGACAGTGGGGTGTTCACAAATCACCTGGATAAAAAACATCCCGACACCCCAGCTCCATCCAAGACCAATAGCTTCTGAATCTCTCAGGCTGGGGCTCAGGTGTCTTTGAAAAGCTCCTTAGGTGATTCTGATTCATGCCATGGGGTCCACAACTCTCTTGGGCCTCCTTGCAGACTGTTCCCCAAGATGGAGCCACATGGAGTTTGGAGCAAGGCTGAGGCACTGGGCCAGGTGTGAGTCCTGCTCCACACTCACTCCCTGGTTGTGCTTTCCTCTCTGCATCGCCAGGGATGGACACTTGGCAAACCACCTGGTCCACGGCAAGTGCTCAGGTAACTGCTGGCTCTCACCACGGATGCATCGCATCACTGACATTATCTTCTCCTTCTCCTCCTGCTCCACCTTCCCCTCCTCCTTGCTCTTCATCAGCAACACCACCATGACTCAATAGTAGGTGAGCCTGACTCAGCCCATGTTAGCCTGTGATTGAGAACCTGTGCCTCGCTGACCAAGTCTCAGTTTCCTCATCTGAAAATTCACAGCTAAATAGCCAGGTGCTGTGGTGCACGCCTGCAATCCCAGAGACTCTCGGGGCTGAGGCAAAAGGATCGCAAGTTCATTTCTTCACTGATCACTATGTTTCAGGCATCATTCTAAGTTCTTTATATGAGGAAAGTAAGTTAAAATGAAGCACAGAAAGATTAAGTAACTTGCCCCAAGTCACACAGCTAGAAAATGATAAAAAGAAAAATGTAGATGACCATATATCTCATGGGGCTCTTGTGAAGATGAACTGAGATAAAGTTATAAGAACCTACTACCAAGCATCACATACAGCAGTACTCATTCTCAGATCTCCCAAGCCAGAGCTAAAGGCCTGCACTGGGCAGGAACTTACTGCCCCCCCCCCCACCCCACAGTTGCACTTTACCTGTCATGGAAGCCTAAAATCCCAGGATAAACTGCTCATCCATCAGGGATTAGAAGGAGAAAGAACATGCTGGGCCCTTTCCCCCACCTCCAGCCACGGTCCTTACCTGACCCTGAACCTCCTATACATATCCACACACTCACCAACCCACAAATACCTGTCTACAGGATTTGCTTGGCACTAAGAGTCAAAGGAAACTGGGATCCGTGTGTGCCACCCAAGCATCAGCTGTGCCTCCCATAGTATGGATCCTGAGCTTGAGTCCTCAGAGTCCCTCATGGACAGGACACACATGCAGGCCCAGGTACCTTCCACCCACCATCCATCTTCCTTTCTCATAGATGGCAAAACCCATTTTTATTCACATAAACATGTTCAGTCCCCAGAGACAAAAACTGATCCAACTAAAATCATTTGTTCATGGCCACCCCACTTTCCTTTGCCAGGGTTGGGTGGGCATGCCACCTGACCCTGCTCTGCTCCATAACTTGTAAAGGGAACTCTCAGAATATTTCTGGAAAAAATTTCTTCCCCCTGATAAAAGGTGAGGGGTATGAGAAGAGTTTCCTGCTCTAGTTCAGTAGAGAGAGAAGTGGAGACTTGAGAGGAAGGCCCGGGGATTCACAGACACACTGACTGTGCACCCCGAGGTCACTGAGTGCCTATCAAACCCAGCATGCGCACCTCAAGACCTGCCCTGACAAACAGCAGAAGGATGTAGATCTGGACCCGAGCACCTTGGAACTAAGGTGCTAGCTCTATCACTCAACTTGAACTTGGTCAAGGTGCTTCCCCTTCTGAAGCTCAGTTTCTGTACCTGTAGCATGGAGAGCTTAGTAGCACCTCCATCGCAGAGATGATGTTAGGACCAAATGTATGACTGTATAGAAAGTGTATGAATATATAAGAAACACAGGCTGGCAGAGAGCAGAAACTACATACGAGTCCACTGTTAATACATGGGATCATTAAATACTTAAAACAGCAACAATTAAGATCTCTGTTCTTACAGGTAAATGCATCCTAATTGATTCATGTCCCTTATGTCTAGGACCTTGTACTTCATTTCATAATGTTTAGTTGGGCTGAAACGGAATACTCTTCCTTGGAAATAGTTCTTTGAATTAATCAATCAGTGACTATTTATTGAAGGGTCTGCAGACGCAGGAGCCTCACATCTAACTTGGTCCTCAGAAACCAGGCAGGGAGGAGTGGCCCCAGAGGACTGGCCCCAGGAAAGCTACTTTGGCCAGTAGGACTCACTGATCAGCCAGCTCTGACCCAGAGCCCACGGAGCTCTGCTCTGGGGATGCAATGGTGGGCACACAGGCAAGACCCTGCCCTCCGCCTAGTAGGGGAGACAGGCTGAATGAGTCTACACTCGTACATAAACAACACAGATTGTTAATTGCTCTGGAGGACCCAAACAGGATGCTGTGGTAGATATTTAAGACAGTTGAAAGAGTCATGGAGGTCACAGTTAAACAGAGACCGGAAAAATGAGAAGGACTCAGCCCATGACTAAATGGAGAGCATGTTCCATGCACAGGGAACCATGTAAGAGCTTTGAAGCAGGAAAAGGAGTCACTTACTTAAGGAGCCCACAGAAAGCTAGTGTGCTTGCAGCCCAGGGAGAAGGGGCGAGAGCCAGGACTGGCAGGCGGAGCATGGGACTATGGGAGGAGTTCATCTTGTAGCCCAAGGGCAGTGGGCCCTACTGACAGATTTGCCGGTGAGGTGAGAGCTAGTCCTTGGGTAGAAAGGAGGCAAGGTGTCCCAGAAGAAAAGAAAAGGCTGAAAAACCAAGCGGGCTGTCTCTTGAGTGCTGATCAAGGGGAATTATCCACAAGGTCGCTAAGACCCTCTGGGAACTCCGGAACTGCAGTGATTGGGCTATATCAAAGCTCTCCCTGTTTTCTGGAAAATCCTTGGAAATGTTAAGCTTTAATAAAAAGAAAGGATGCCGAGGAATTTTAGGAGATTTTAATTTTAACCGGCTTGCAGGATTAAAAACCACCCTCAAATCCAACACCCACACGCCTCCTGATAAATGTCAGCTGGATCCCTATTGAAGCCACACCCGGGGGAAGCAGGCGGGGCTGGTTTAGCTTAGGGTGGCGGAGCACAGCCTTCCCCAGCTTGGCAAGTGACAGGGGCTGGCTGCCCAGCCTTTCCCCATCAGGCAAGAACGCAAAATCCTCTACCCCGTTTCATATGAAAAGTTCAGAGAGAGTTTGAAGATATTGTGCCAGGATTTCTGGAAGCCGAGTAAAAACGACCTTGAAAATAAACCACATGCTGCTGCTAATTAATCTTAGTTCCTGGCTCTTTCCAATCAGACCCTGACTATAATCCATCTTCATTATGCTTCTTTTAAAGCAAAAATAGTGTATTTCCGCAAGTCTCATTAAGGAAAGAACATTTAAGGCCTTGGGTCATAACTCTTTCTGTGCTGGTCACACGTGCGCGTGCGCCTGCGCAAACACACACACACACACACACACACACACACACGCATGCATGGCCCACATGCTTAAAAACTCTACAGGACTTGCTTATTGGCAGCCCCTCAAGAACTCAAGGATGAATGAGATGGCCAAGAAGTGAGGCAACTCTCCATACAGTTGTCTCCATCTTGCACACATCCAGCCACCACACTGCTGTATACACACCTGGTAGGCCTCCTAGAGGTCATGGATTGGCTGTGTGGCCATTGCCCCACAGGATAAAGCAAGATGAGCCTAAGCCGGGTATGATGGTCAATGCTCCTGGACAGTAGTTGGTTGAGCTGGTGTTTGACTAGTAAGATCCAAGGAGAGGTCTGTTGGGGCTTTCTGGGAAAGATTCTCTTCCATGGTAAAAAGATGGGTCCTGGATAGAGATGAGATGAGAGTGAAATGCTTGTCTCTGTGGCAGCCAACGAGATGCAAAACCAGGAGCCACCAAGAGGAATGTCACCTGCCTGTGTGCACCTTCCAAAGTGGGACATGAGTTCTGCTTAGGGAAGGAAGTGTCAGGATGAAACCGTGTTATCTCTGAAGGCTGGTCTGATCATGACTATCTAATGTGTGAGATCCTAGAAGAGTTGGAATGTTTTTCAGGACCCATCTCTGAGGTGGACTTCACATTGTGAATGGACCATGTTGGGGCCATGTTGGGGAATCTGGTAATAGGGGTTTTTCATTGACACATTCCTTACCCTTTAGCCCTAGATAAACCATGGGGGAGATCTGAGTTTTCACAGTGGTGGAGATTGGATAGTTCCTACAAGCCTCCCACAGATTTTATTTATCTAAAGTCCCTGAACCTGTTTACCATGAAGGAGCCTCTGTGAGGCTTGACAAAATCTCACTGTTACTCACCCACACCCACCTACCCCATCCCATGCCCTGTCTATTGCTGTGGCTCCTGTCAGTCAGATCCTGGAAGGACCTGATTCCAATTCTAGCCTAAATTTTACCAACAATTGCACACCATGAAGAGAGATGCAGCAGTCATTGTATTTCATCTTTGAAATATTTAACAATCCATTCAGATGATTCCTACTCATCACGTGATCTGTTCAGCACAGAGGCAGTGGTCTAGACCAACTGCCATTGAAGTTTAAAGGTACCCAAGAACCCAGGCCTGTATGCTGTGCTCTTGGAGACTATATTCATACACGCATACTTGTACGTGTTCACACCCCCAGCCAGGGGGTCTTCAACAGCAGGGTAAGGGAGGAGGCTGTTGGGATACTACAGTTGTCATGTTCTGTTGACCTGAAGGGACCATAAAGATCAGCAGGACTAACACTCTCCATATATACATGGGAAGCTAAATCCAAGGAGGAAGGTGTCTTGGCCAGAATCCCAAAGGTCTGGGCTTAAAATGAGTGAAAACAAGTGAGTTCATATGGTGTTGGGGATGCTGGTTTCCTGCATAAAAAGGCAGTAGGGATGACTTTGTACACTCTCCAAGGATAAGACTCATGATGTGGTGGAAGTTCAAAGGGTATTGTAGATACCTCTTGGGTAGTTCACTGAACTTCTCCCTTCAGTGTTGGACACAGCCAGACATATCAAGGTAGGCCAAAGTTCATGTCTCTGCTACAGGATGTCACCCCTGGTCACAGATGACTGACCACAGGAGGATGCTTGGCCTCAGATGGGTTGGGCACATTCTGCTTTCCAGGAATTAGACAGTGACAGTGACACTTGGGAGATGGGAATCTTTAGGGCTGGGTCATGCCTATGGGACTCCAGGTGAACTTGTGCTGGTAAGGTAGGGGGCAGCCTCACTGCATTCCAAACCTTGGGCTCAAGCTTTATTTTGACTTATGAAGTATCCCATGGACCCTCAAACAAATTACTTTTTTCTTCACCTCAGCTAATCAACAGGCTTCTGTTGCCAGCACTCAAAACAAAATCAACAAAACCCCTTATCTGATTAGGAAAATTCTAGTGTGCCCAGGTTGCTGCCCCATGGATAGCGTATCTGAGAGGTCCATAGAGTTGAGCTAAGTAGAATCATGTGGCTTTATATCTCACACTCCTATAATCCTGGGGGAAAATTATTTAATTAAATGAACAAGGCTATAACACACCATCAACTGAGCATTTTAAAGACATGTTGAGTTTTATAGAGAATAATTACTAGTATACATAAACACCACTCCAAAAGGATGACATTTTATCCAGAAGATGATCCAGCTCAGGGGGAAATGGTCACCTCTTCAGAGACCCCTGGCCAGATCTCCAGACTCCAGGTCCTGGGTTCTTTTCTGCACCACAGAACCAAGAGCTAAAGGATTTGATCTTTAATCTTTATTCAGCTGCAAACAAGACACTTTGTCTCTCTGGAAGCAATTTCCTCCACTATAAAATGGAAGTATGGAAATAAATTACTTCTTTGTTCCCCCATAACTATAAAATCCCCCAATTCTATTATCCAGCCATTAGAAATCTCTGTTTATTCATGTTTGGGCACCAGTTCCTTAAGTCTTAGACCTAAAGATACTACAGAGCTTACTGAGTGGGTTATATCTCAAACAGATTTTTGTTTTTGTTTTGGTGCTGGGAATTGAACCCAGTGCCTCACACATATAAGGCAAGTGCTCTACCACTGAGCTACATCCCCAGCCCTCAAAAAGATTATCATAACAAGCCTAGCAGAGGACTCTGTGGTTGCCAATCTCCACAGTGACATACACACCCTCACAAAGTCCTTATACTGAATCAGGACCCATGTGTGTGGCCAACAGAATACTGTAGAAATGATGGTGTGTAGCTTCAGAAGCTAGGTTATAAAAAGCAGTGTGGTTTCCTCCTTGGCCTCTTGGATCACTCACTCCAAGCAATGTCAGCCGCCATATTGTAAGGATGCTCATGCAGCACCGAGGAAAGGTTCCTCTGAAGGAAGGACTGTGGTCTCCCACTTCTGACCAGCACAATTGTCACCTCATGAGTGAGCCACCTTGGAAGCAGAGTCTCAGATGATCATAGCACTGCTCAATACCATGACCACATCCTCATGAAAGACTCCAAGCCAGAACCACCCAGCTCACATTCCTGAACCACAGAGACCATGAACAATAATCAATGCTTATTGTCAGTTTAAGCCACTTTGAAGTGGCACCCCCTTTCTCCACAGAAAAGGCTTAACTGGGCTTCTCCAGAAATCTTCACCCAGTCTGATTTTAGGACTGTCAGCAAAAGAGTCTCTGCAAAAGAGTTCAATGTAGAAAGACTTCCTATTTTCATGTCACCCTGTTTTACTTGGCCACTGGCCGAGAAGATACCAGCACTCCAGCTGCTGGACACCCCCTTACTAGTTTTTCACAAACAAATCCAGTATAGCACTTTGAAGGAAATGTGCAAACAAGGCCTCTGGCCTTGAGTTGGGCTTCACAGAGATGTGTACATTTTTAAGATAAGTTACCAACTGGACTCCATGGTAACAGCTGGCAGAGGGAGGAAAGAAAGGGGAGAAGAAGCTCTTCCCTTCTCAGGTGTTGTCCTTGAAGGGTTAATTTGCCCAAAACAGTGAAAGAAAAAACTGCTTTTATGTGAACTTCTGCAGACTGTGAACTTCTGAGCCCCTCCCCTTATATGCTGGGAATAAAACTCTGAAACTCTCTGAACTTGGGGTTCAGGGGATTAATTGATTACAGCAAAAGCTGTGCCTCTGAACCTGGCTGCAGCCAAATAAAACTGTTTCCTGCTATCTTCGGTGCCTGGCCTCGTTTGTCCCTACAACAACTTAGCTTTAGGGTAATTTGTTACATAGCAAAAGATGACTAACATCATCTCTAAAAAGATTGCATGATATAATATTAGAATTTCTTACAAAAGTAATACTAATCATATGATTGTTATGCTACTTTTTCCTCTAAAAGCTAAAAATGTTTTCAAATATCTTTCATAACATTTCCTGAGAGACTTGTCAGGTCAGTAGGGGCCTGTGAGAGACTTAACCCTCTTCTTGTCACTTGACAGATTTGCACATTGTTTTTAAAATTATAATTGATTTGGTGAAACAGTGATAAACTGATGGGTATTCAGGAGATTATCATGTTATTCTATAACATTGGGGAAATGTTCTACTCAAAAAGATTACAATTTCTCAATCTTTACTAAGGTGGGCAGAAGGGGGAGAACTCCTTGGGCTGTGGACCTTGCCTCCCTCTCCTTCTTTACCCGCCACCCCTCCTCCCCAGTCTCACTCTACTCCAGACTCTGGCCTCCTCACTGCTGCTTGAGCACACCCAACCCACCTCTGCCTCTGGTAGAGACCACAAAGAAAGAGTCCACCAAAATTTGGAGCACCCAACTGAACTTTGTTACCCAGACTCTCTTGTAGGTGATGTGACCATGTCACCAAATTCATGAACACAAGTGATATCTGACCCATAGGAAACACCCAGCATGTTCCTCCAAGCTCCTTTCCCTTCTAACCAAGGTGACCTTGGTGGTTACCTCTGAAGAGGATGGAGCAGCTATCAGCTGGGTCCCTGGATGTCGATGCAGAAGACAGACATCCCGCCAGCCCACTTCCCCACTCTGAAGGATCACAGGAGAGATCAGTAAGCATCTTCTTCTCTCAGCCTGGTGATGTTGAGGATCTATAACTCACACAATCATCTCCTCACATCATCCAGACTTCATCCATCTCAGATGTCACTTGCTCAAGGAAGACTTCAGCACACTGCCCTGCGTCCCTTCATTTCAAAGACCTACCCCACCTGTCATGGCACCGGCTGGGTTCAGCTGCTCCTTGACTGTCTCCCCCATTAGAAAGTAA
The DNA here is from genome assembly GCF_964194105.1 of Spermophilus citellus. Lineage (NCBI taxonomy): Eukaryota > Metazoa > Chordata > Mammalia > Rodentia > Sciuridae > Spermophilus > Spermophilus citellus. The sequence continues at coordinate 60,221,981 of NC_138186.1, read as the reverse complement.
GATCCATGAAAGAGAGATGTTGCCTGTATCTCCAGCAGCATTATTTTTCTGAATGAAACAGATATTTGTTTGTTTGTGAAGGAACTAAAGCATAAACGGACTTAACAATCTGTTTCCTAAACCTCAGGAGCCATGTCACCTGGGGAGCTCATTGAAAGCACCAATTTGGGTTTCTTACCCAAAGAATCTAACCCTGTCAGGTCCAGGCACTGGGTGGGCCCAATCTGCTGTGTGTTGATGATGCATGACCAGGTTTAGGACCTGCTGCTCTCACTCTGGTCATAATAAGCATGCACTTCTCAGATGGTGGAGGATCCTCAGAGCAGGAAGGAGATGAACTTCATCTGACTTCCAATTGCTCAGAGGGATTGAAGACCAGCTCCCCAAATAAGCCGATGCTCCTTAGGGGGCCTTCATTTTACCATATGGACTTAGGCAAGATTGACAGAAGCCTCACCTAACAGTAGCTTAAACATGGGTGACCTTCATTTCTCTCTGAAGTAAGCAATCTGAGCTGGGAAAGTGATTGTGGGTCCAGCCTGCTCCCATCTCATTGTGCTACCATCTATAGAGTGTCACTTCCACTCACATTGTCCAGAAAGCTCTCCACCACATCTGTAATCCAACCCAAAGGGACAGGGAGAGACACACCCTGGCTCTGTCTAAGGGCATGACCCAGAAATTGTACACATCCCTTCTCTCCATATTCCACGGGCAGAACTTGACACCATGGATGTACCTGGCTACAAGGAAAGCTGGGAAATTGACTCTCTAGTCTGGGTGCCACGAGTCCAGCCAAAAGTCCCCTGACGATGGAAGAAGATAGGAATGGATAACGGGGAATATGGAGCCATCACTACCACCAAGGCCAAGTGGCTACTGGAGAGAAGAGAACCAAGTGCTGGTACAAAACCCCAGGCCCAGGGATCAGGCTGCTAGCCGGCCTAAGTCTCTTCCCTCAAGTCTCACAGGCCACTGAGGGAGACAGTCACTGTCACTACTGCTAGATGTACCCCAAGTGGGTGGAAAGCTTCCAGAAGCACAGAGGACAGGTGGCCAATTCTCACCAGGGTCAAGAAGTTTGTCCCGAAAGGACCTAGTTCCACTGGTCCTAAATAGATATGGAGGCCACTTGGCAAGGAGGGACTCAAGCAAACAGGCCACACAAGCACAGAAGCCAAGATGTACAAAGGTCAGAAAGCCTAGAAACGCCTGGCATCTTCAGAAAATGGAGAGAAATCCTAGATTTAGATTCTAGAGAACTTGGAAGAAGAGCAGGAAGATGAAGGTGGAAGAACAAGTAGGCTGAACTTGACAGGAGCCAAGCTGCCTGAGTTCAAATCCCGACTCCCCACTTTCTACCTGTGTAAACTTGGCATGCCCACCTAACCTCTCTGAGCCTCAGTTTCCTCATCTACAAATGGAAATAAATAAAGCATCTCCATCTTAGGCTTTTAGGAGGGTTAGAGGAGTTTGTACAGGTGAAAAACTGAAGAGAACGCCTGTTAGTGCTGACTGCTATTTTTTCACTGTGCTGCAAAGGAATTAACTTTATCTCTAAAGTTCCTTCAGAAAGGTCCAAAAGGTTCCTACTGAGTAGGAAACTGAAAAGTGTCCTTCCCCCCAACCCCATGCTGTGTCTGGAATGTGAAAGAGGGCAGTTGGCAGTGTGACTCAGTGCTGAGAAAGAGAGGGAAAGCCCAAAGAGAGGGAAAGGGGACAGTCCCCACCTGTTCCTCCTTGGCCTCTTGGGAGTTGGTTTCCAAACTGTCTCGTGCTTGTTTTATGAAAGAGAAAATTATCAGCCCCAACCAAGTCACAACTCCAACTCCCAGCAAGAGGCATGCTGGTGGGCTCTGCAGGTCTCTGCAGAGTGGGAGGAGGTACCCCCACCACCACCTCCACCCCTGCAGAGGGACACATAGCTGACGGCCTGGTCATTTATCTTCTTTGTTTTCCTGCTCATCCTTAACCACACCTGCAGGCGGGATCCTGGGATCCTGGCTTGGGTAACTGTTGGCATTGGGTAAAACAAACCTGCCGGAGTAGTTTGGACTTGGAAGAAGGCAGAGTTCAGCTTTGGGATGGTCACTTTCCCTAACCAACAAAAAACAGGCCAGGCACAGTCTGGCACACACCTGTAATCCCAGGAGCTTTGAGGCTGAGGCAGGAGGATCATGAGTTCAAAGCCAGCCTTAGCCAAAGTAAGGCACTAAGCAACTCAGTGAGACCCTGTCTCTAAATAAAACAAAATAGGACTGGGGATGTGGCTCTGGGGATGTGGCTCTGTGACCAAGTGCCCCTGAGTTCAATTCCCAGCATAAAAAAAAAAATGGCTGAGCCCACACTTGAGCGAGGGCCTCCTGGTTCCTCACTGGGTATAGAAGGAGCTGAGATGAGCAGCGGGTAACAAGTGAAGCGTGGCTCTCACCATTCAGCACCCAGAGAGGTCTTTATCAAGCTGGACAGAGAAAGGAGCTGGACCTGGGATGTCTACAGCACCTGACACCTTCATCTACAGATGAAGAGTCAGGCCCCATGAGTCAATCAGCTCCCATGTGTGACCCAAATGGCAATTCCTTGCATGGACCACCCAATTGAGCAGAGCAGGGAGAAATCTGTTCACAATGGCACTGAACAGCCCTCCATGCACACAAATCCCGGCCAGCTGCCATTGAGGGCCAGCCCCAGAATCTTCAAGGAGACCCTTTCTCACTGCTCCAGGGTGGGCAAGAGGCTGGATGCTGCCTAACCTGTTTCTCTCCATTACCAAACTTTATAGCAAGAAAGGGAACCGGCCTCCACGTGTATATTCTCCCCAATGAGCAATAAAAAAACCCTAAATGTCAGTGTGCTGCACGTTAGAAGGTTCTGTCCTGCTCAGATTCTGAGGGTCTGCCAAGTCCCATAAATTAGGCAAACATCTTTGGGCTCAGGAGCCCCTCACAAGGAGCCTCACAGGCAACCAGAGCAACAGAGACCCCCAAACAGAAAGGATCAATGCCAGGCCAGCCTGGCCTTGGGGGATGAGAGTAGCTGACCCCTGAATTTCCCTCAGCCATCCTCAAGAAAGGTCCAGACCACTCTGTGATTCTCCAGGAAAATGATTCTCAAAGGGTGGTCCCCAGACCAGCAGTGTCAGCATCACCCAAGAACTTGCTGGAAATGTAAACCCCTGGACCCTGCACCAGACCTTCTGACTTGGTGATACTGGGGTTCCCACTGGCAACTTGTATTTTAACAAGCCCCCCTCCAGGGGCTCCTGAAGCCCAGAAAAGGATGGAAACTCCACCTTGAAGACTGTCCCTTTTTAGGAAAACCAGCCACACAGGGTTGTAAGACAGGCCAGGAGTCGTGGGAGGCAAGAGAGGTTCCTGCGAAGCAAAATCCAAGAAGTTGCTCCTTGCTGGGGCCACACAACAGCTACCGCTGGTCCGTGGTGAGAGACGGTAAGGGCTGGTAAGTGGAGCTGAGCTGGGGTCTGAGGCCTGGGAAAAACTATGACAGAGGCCAAACTCCAGAAGAGGAGTGAGTCCCTCCCAGGAGAGGCTGAGCTGGAAGCTGGGTGCTACAGGGACAGCAGGAAAGCCTGGGAGCAGAGGTCCCACTGAGGCAGGCAGTGTCCATATCGGAGCATGCCTATGCAGGTGCTGCCCACCCATTCCCCACCCCAAAACCTGTGCCCAGCAGTGAGGACGGCTCCATGGTCCCATCTTGCTCAGGAGGAATCTGAGGCTCTCAGGATCCAGGTTCTTCATTCAACTCAACCAGCAGGGGAGTCCCATTACTTCCTGGGGTAGAGGATGTGGGGAAGGAGAGCAGAGGGAGAAAGGGAAGGGGAAGTTTCCTGAACCTTCCACATATATATATTTGGGTTTGTGGTGCTGGGGATTGAACCCAGGGCCTTGTGCATGTGAGGCAAGCACTCTACCAACTGAGCTCTATCCCCAGCCCCTCTAAATGGTTTTGAAAAGCCTTTTCTCCACAAAACCCAGACAGCAAATCTGTTTTGGCTTTTGTGACTATTGTTTTGGAAGTCAAAACCCTGAATAGCAATTATTTCTCTCTTTGCTTTCTGCCCAGGTGCAATCAGCCCTCATCCACCAAGGTCATTCAGGTTGGGCTGACTCCCAGGAGAAGGCCCAGCACCAGCTGGGGAAAGAAGCATCAACCCAGATCTCAGGAGATGAATTCACTGTGCTGAAACGTCAAATTTTAGAACCTCAGAGATGATTCCTATCTAATCCCTTTGTGAAGCACAGAGAAGGAAGGTGACCTGCTCAGAGACACAGGGCAAGTTGGTGACTGGGGTCTGTATCCATGAGTCTTCTATGAGCACAGCAGAGAAAAGAGCTCAATGTGTGTGAGTTCCGGTAATGACTGCCACAACCTGGAACTGTGCCAGTCTTCACTGTGTGTGACACATAGCTATCACCCAATAACTACTAGATTGTATGAGCCAACAATTAAATGAGGCAAAAAAAAAAAAAAAGGAAGGGAAGCCTTCCCAAGCCCCACTCTCCACAACTGTCCATGTCACTTGATCCCTAGGCAGCAGGGATCAACTGATCAATCATCAGTATGACTCAATAATTCCTAATGGTAATGACAAATATGTTCTTTGCCCTAAAAGTGAGACATTATTAAAGGAGTACTGGAAATGAGACCATCTGCTGATCCCAGCCCTGGGGGGCCATCAGGGCTGGAATGCAGGGTTCCGGGCAGGACTTTGCGGTTGAAAGAGCTGGAGGAGGTGCCGAGGCTGGCAGTTGGGCAAACGTCACTGGTAACGCCCGTCCCCTCTGCACCTTTCCCTGATCCAGCATGGGAAGCCCACCACAGGCTCTGCCAATGACCCACTTGTCCTCTGGCTTCTCTTTCGGCTCAGCCAATGGGAGGCCCCAGCACAAGAAAAGAGAGCGTGAGACTGGGGGCCTGGTCACCTGCTTCCCTCCCTATGCCTGCATCCACTGCTTCTCCAGGTGACTCTCTGTCCAGGTGCCAGTACTTAGTGCCCTCTGTGCTCTTGTGCTAGGAGCAGTCTCAGTTCAGCCCACACAAGCCCTGGCCAGGCACAAGCCCTTTACCTCCCCCAAGAAAACACCAACCTCAACTCTGACTGGAGGGAACGGCCAGGTATGTCAGAGGCCAAATAAACACATGAGCCTCCCTGAGGGAGGGGAAGGGGTGACAACTCGAGGTCTCACCGCCAAAATGCACTGATCTGAAAGGTCACAGACTTGCTCCCCAGACCTTGGAATATGCAATCAGGAGAAACTGGCCCCTCAGCACAACACAGGTCTGTGACAAGCGTGAGGAATCATCATATAGATGTCACAACTTGGGGTCCCTCCTCATAACCTCTGCTGGAGATGAGGCTCAGAGGGCTTGTTTGTGCTTACATCCCTGTCTCCCGCCCCCTGCTATGACTGATTGGACCAGGAGTGGACAACTGACACAAGCTGGACCAATCAGATGCTCCATCCAGAATCTCAGCTGAGTCTGATGGTGCCTGACAGAGCCTGTCCAACACTCTATCATGTAGGCTTTGAACTTAAATCAGTGGTTACTCCAAAAGGTGGGAGAGACCCATAACGTAATGCAGAACAAACAAGTTGGACACATCTACCAACTATTTAAATGAATTTTTTTCACCCATGCCTTTTTATAGATACATGACAAATGTATATAAAATATGTTTTAGCATATTTTAGGAATATTAATATTTTTGTTGATAGTTACATAAATACATAATTTTTATATATCGTATGTAATTTCTTCTCATATTTTCAGAATAGATTCTTAAAGCAGAGGACCTCAGCTGTACTGAGTGTCAGGCTCAATGCCATGTGCTATACATAAATTTTATGTGGAATTTTCACAATTCCCTGAAAGCAACTATAATTTTCCTCATTTTTGAGGTCAGAAGGTGAGGCCCGAAAAAGACCCAGACATCAAGTGAATGTTTTCTGAGCTCCTGTTATGTGCCTGGCCCTGTTCTAGGCTCTGGGGAAATGTCTGAGCCTTCATCCCCGTGGATCCAACGTTCTGACAGAGGAGAGAGATAAGAACTGAATAACTGGAAGTGGTGGCGCACTGGCTGACAAATGCTGTGAAGAATAGCAGCCTCTTTGCAAACACAAAGAAGAGTGTTAAGGATGTGACAGGACAGGTGGGGCCAAAAGCAGGGCTCCACCATGGTGCCCACTGACACAAGATCATACAGACACCAGAGTGTGAGCTGCACGGCCATCTGGGGAAGAGTGTTTCAGCAAAAAGACTCCACGGCACAAATGTAGGGCTGAGGCTGCACAGAGGAGCAACAGGGAGCCCAGAAGCCTGGGGTAAAGTGAGCAAGAGGAAGGAAACAGGAAGTGACACTGGAGAGGTAATGCGGCCAAGGGCAGTCGGGGCCTCTTGAGAGTTCTGAGCAGAGGTTTGACAGGGGGTCCCAGGGGCATTAGCAGGACCCCCAGGCAGACAAAAGGCAGCAGTTGAAGAGGCTGAGAGAGGAAGGTGGAAACTCCACCAGGAGCAATGGCAGGGAGGGTGACAAGTGGTCAGAGGGTGGATTCGGTGTCCGGATGAATTTCACTGGATTCGCAGACTGAATGTGATTGTGAGAGGAAGAGAAAAGTCAGGATGACTGGGGAAGTTTTGGGTCTGGCGACCGGGAAGAGAGTGTCTGCGTTACCAGCTGCTGCGTAACAAACTTCCCCAAAACCTAATGCTTCAAAGGGTCATTTGATTTGCTCAGGATTTTGTGGGTCAGGAATTAGGAACAAGCTGGGCAGATCATTTGTCTCATCTCCGTCCAACATCAACCTGGAAGGCTGGCAAGCAAGGCTGTGCTTCCAGGGTGGCTCGTCCACTCACAGTCAGCGCCTCTGTGCTTCTCAGCGTCCTAGTTCCCTGTGCCACGTCCTGCAGGGACCATCCACATGAGCTGGGGCTTCTCACAGCCTGGTCGTCCTTCGGTTGTCACACTTCTTACATGGCAGATGGATCCATGAGGCAGGAAGTAGAAGCCACTAGGCTAGTTAATGACCATGCCTTCAAATGGCACAGTGTCCCTTCTACCATAGTCCATTGCTCCAGATGGTCATAGGGCCTGGGCCTATTTCAAGGGGCTGGAAAGATAACCCTGCCTCTTGATCGGGAAGTGGTAAGTCCACATTGCAGAGAAGTGTAGGGGACAAGGGATATTACTGTGGTGTCTTTGCCATTAGGCATGGATGGATGCTAAGGTGGGGGCAACAGTGTAGAGCAAGTTGGGGGAGAGCAGAGATCAGGTTTAGGTGTGTTAGGTTTGAGGTGCCATCGGGCATCTAAACAGAAATGGAAAATACAGCCCAACATCTACTTTGTCCACCCACCCATCTGCCAGTTGCCCATTCAGTGGCTGAACAGCTTCAGAGAATTTTATAGCTTTCTGCAGGGGAGGACAAGAGAACGGAGATAAGGAGGGATTAGGACAGCTCCTGCCCAGGCAACAGTGGCCATTTGCATTCATAATAAACCCTTTGGCTGGCTCCATCCAAGGCCCCAGCACCAAGGTGTTGTAAAAAAAGGCCCCAAGTCAACGAGAGGCAGCTGGTTGAAGCATTTCCCAGTTTTTCATATGACTCATAAATTTGTTACATGGTGAGGAAATTCCCTGAAAGCTTTTTGGCAGTCTCATCCAGTCTGACCAGTAGCTAAGAAACACATAACCTTCCAGTTAAGAAAAGGAAAGAAAACACACAAGGCTTTGACTCGGGGCTTAAATGGAGGGTCACTTTAAAAGCTTTCCTTCCACCAAGTTCACAGGGATTTATTAGGAAGGTTTGCAGTTGCAACCAGCCTTCAAGCTCTAGGTAGATCAGAGAGGTGTTTGTGGGCATGTGTGTGCACAGGCCTTAACACCCAGGCCCCTACCTGGAGCAGACAGAGGGAGGCTCCCCCACCCCACCCCCAGGCCTTTCTCTAGCTGCTGAAAAACGCAAGCCTGCTCCCTAGACACGCAGATGTGCACTCCTCTCCGTAGCTAGGTCAGGGCCAGGATGCCACAGAGTGAGGCCACCCTCCACTCTCACCATACCACATACACCATCCATCATTGCGGCTCATGTGATGGGTAGTGTAGTAGAAAAAAGCCCCAGTTGATTTAATCACAGCCTAACTCAGGCAAACAGCTTCACCAGTCAGAATGACGTCCACCTTTGGGGGCAGCACCAGAAGGGACATGCTAGTTTCCATGCTGGGTGGTAGTCAGTGGATATGTCACTTTGTGCCAATCCATCAGATCTAATGAACCATCCTTCCTTCCTTCCTCCCTTCCATCCTTCATCCCTCCCTCCCTCCCTTTCTTTCTTTCTTTCTTTCTTCTTTTTTCTTTTTTCTCTTTTCCAGCAAGTTGCATGCTACTTAACATTTTAGCAGCATCTGATTCTGTCAATCAATCTCTTCTCTTGATTTCTAGAATGTGGCTTTCGCCATAGGATGCGTATGCTTCTCTATATGTATACATCAATTAAAAAGTTTATTTTAAAAAGTTGCCTTTTCTATCTTCATCTCAATTTCCTCATTTGTAAAATAAGGTTAGTAATAAACACCTTGTGGTAAGGATGAGAGGTGTTGTCAGAAAGTGTCCAGCACAACACCAACTTATCCTAGACACTACCTCCTACTGAGGCCACACATGACAAAAAACATGTTTTTGTGTCAATCTCCTATGGTCTGTTAGTTGTTTGACATTTGCATTCTATTTGTGAGTCAGGTTTCAGAATGAGAATTACAAGGTCAAAGGATAAAGAAAAGAATTAAGGGTTTGAATATATCAGTGAATTAAATTGCATTAAAAACAAGAACTCTTGAAGATCCAGTGGATGTTACCAACTTGAATAAGAAGCAGTGAGTATACTCTAGTGGGAGAAACTTCTTGTGGCAATGTGGAGGCAAGGAAGGGTGGAAGGCATAGAAAACATGGGAGAGGAAGAGTGAAGGCCTAGGTGGAGGGACAAGGGACAGATAACATTATAATTCCTGGGGCAGAGTTTATATTTCCCCCGAATGCAGAGGAAGTCTCTGGAGTTAATAAGTGTTGGGGCAGAGCTGCATTTCAGAAAGAATGTAGTGGAGAAGGTGGGGATTAGAGGAAGGTCAAGAATCGGGAGACATAAGAGCACATTTGCTAACCATGTCCAAGTGTCTTTTTAGTGGCGTTAGGTATGTTCACATTGCTGTGCAACCAATTTCCACAAATTTTTCATCCTGTTAAACAGCAATTCTATGCCCATTAAATAATTCCCCATTTACCCTTAGATTGCTTTGATAGGTCTTATTGACCTACTATGTGTGGGATTGAGGCAGAGGGAGAAGATGGGGTGACTGACAGTTTCAGAGATTGGAAAACTTGATAAGGAGAATGCTATTAACTACTTTAGGGGAGACAGGATACTTCATTTACCTTTTTCCCATAACAAATCACTCCACTCCAAAACCTAGTATCTTAAGCCAACAAAGTTTTTTTATTGCTCATGATTCAGGATTAGCTGGGGTAGGGTTTCTGCTGGCTTTGCCTGGACTCCTCATTTGGCTGCCTGTAGGTGGAAGATCCTGGGATAGAAGGTCCAAGCCAGTTTCACCCTTGAGCCAGGCGATGGCCCTGGCTGTTCCCTAGGCACTGAAGCTCATCACCACCAGATTCACCACACCAGGGCTAGCTTCTCCTAAGACCTGGGCTCCAGAACTCACAATGCCACTTTGGTCACATCCCATTGGTCACAGCAAGTCACAAGGGCAGCCCAGATTCAGAGCTGCTGGATTCCAGAAAGATTAGGCAGTATCACAGCTACTGAGTTGTTGAGGCTGTTTGTTAACACAGCACAACCAAGCAAAGGCTGACTGGTGACTCATTACACTCTTGCAAAACTGTAGACACTCAAGAAAAAGTGGTAAGAGCCCAGAATTGGAGGGGTGAATTATGACTGAGGTAACGGTCAGAGAGGGACTCCAGAGGAGGAATCATCTGTACAAGACTTTGAAGTGTGGCTGGGCCTTAAAGAGAAGGCAGTTGGGGAGACAGGAGGTTAATACCCTAATAATCAAGACCAGGTATTCTTAGGTTCCTTTTTTATGTTATAAATTCTGCATAAGAACTTTTTAGTTCCTAAGAATACTCATTTAATAGTATGCTTGGTTCTCTTTTGAAATATACTTCAAAAACCTGTAATGGCAAACAGGGGCTGAATATTAATGGCTTGGCCCAGCTTATGCACAGGAGATCCAAATAAAATTGGAGTTTCACAGCAGAGAAAATAAAGAGGAATCTGGAAATAGCTCCAGATTAGTTCCTGAAAAAGAAGAAAAATATGCTTCTCTTTAAGAGACAGACATCTAATGTCCTGGAGAAACACATCCATATAATCTGAATGTGGACAGTGAGGATGTGGGCAGTGAGGATCTTCCAGGAGGAGGAACTGATTGACAGGACTTGACATGACCCCACTAAGGGCTCTCCTCTTCCATCTGGGGGCCTGGCCATCTTTGAGTTGCAGATAGAAAAGACAGGCTGTGAACAGGTTGGGAACTGAACCCTCTGGAATTCAGAGGCTGTACCAAACCCTCTAGAGGCTGTTCCAAGCCCTTGGGTGAGCAGATTTGGTGGGGATGATGGTGTGTGTGTGTGTGTGCGCGCACACACTCATACATGTTCAATTTAGCAGAGGAAGTCACGGCAAATAGTTTAATCACAACCATCCCTAGAGGCAATCTGGAATAATTTTCTCATTAGAGAATGTAACGTGCGGCATGACTAATGTTCAATCAGACAGTAGCTCCAGCGCCCTCGCTCACCGCCATTACACGCCTCTGCTCTGATGGGGGCGGGGGGCTTCTTCCTTCCCCTTCAGGCCTGCGATGGTGGATAGAGTTTGGTGGGGGGGGGGGTGCTTTTTTTCAAACATGAACCTGAGAAGTAAACTAATGGGACCCCTCGGGGCTGAGCAGAGCTGATTAAAGCTGGACCCCGGATGCTTAGGCACGGCTGCCATCCACGCGCCTGCCCTGGGCTGCGGCAGAGCTGGGGGCCTCTCTTTCTTCCTTTGTTCCCCCATTCCTCTCCCCTCTCCACGTCTGCTCGCCCCCTCTGTCTTCTTCCTTCTGTCTCCCTGTCTGTCCAGCCTGGAGTCTTTCTTCCTATCATTCCCCCCTCTGCAGCCCTCTGTGGTCAGCCCCCAGCCTGTTTTTCCTTCTCTCTACCTGGAGGAGAGAGAGAGAGAGAGAGAGAGAGAGAGAGAGAGAGAGAGAGAGAGAGAAACCTTGAGGCCAGAACTGGATTTTACTCAGGAAACCCTCCAACATGAGGAACCCAGTTTCTGTCTTCCCACCTCAAAAGCACAGTCCAGGATGTTCAGGATGGAAGGGCTTCTCGGAGATTCTCTAGAGTGTCACTGCTCCCCGTGGGGTCTGTAACCAGCAGACCGGCATCACCGGGCACTGGCTAAAAATACGGTATTTCCAGCCCCTTCTCAGATCCACTAAGACAAAACCTGCATTTTGTCAAGGTCCCCTGGCGATCCGTGTGCAAGTAAGTAAAAGCCGGAAAGGGCTGGCCTCCCTGCCCCACTTCCGAGGAGCTGTCTGAGGCCCAGAGTGACATGAGTCACCCCAGTCAAAGAGGTCCGATTCCGGGCTGGGGATGTGGCTCAAGCGGTAGCGCGCTCGCCTGGCATGCGTGCGGCCCGGGTTTGATCCTCAGCACCATGTACAAACAAAGATGTTGTGTCCGCCGAGAACTAAAAAATAAATATTAAAATATTCTCTCTCTCTCTCTCTCTCTCTCTCTCTCTCTTAAAAAAAAAAAAAAAAAGAGGTCCGATTCCAAACCCAGGACCTCTGGTTCATAGTAGTCCATGTCTCCCTAATTACAAGAGACCCTCTTATTGTCTAGGAGACCCCCATGTTAAGATAACACCTTTTTTATTTTTTTATTTTTATTTTCTTTCTTTATATTATTTGTTTGTTTGTTTGTTTGTTTATTTTGGTACCAGGAATTGAACCCAGGGGTTCTTAACCCCTGAGCCACATCCCAAGTCCTTTTTCTTTTGAGACAGGGTCTCACTAAATTGCTTAGAACCTTGCTAAATTGCTGAGGCTCACCTTGAACTTGTGATCTTCCTGCCTCTGCCCCCCTGAGCCACTGGAATTTACATGCATGTGCCACCACACCCAGAATGCTAACCCCTTTTTGAAAGTCTCCTTTAGAGGTCACTTTGGAGAAGGTTTATCCAACTTCCACTCCCAGTGCCAAAGGATTCCTTTCTTTGCAAAGCACCTCTGCAGGAGCCCCACCCACCGTCCCTGTCCTCCCAGTGCATCTAAGTTACAGGCATTCAGACAATTTAATAGCACACACACACACATGGGCTGGGGATGTGGCTCAAGTGGTAGCGCGCTGGCCTGGCATGCGTGCGGCCCGGGTTCGATCCTCAGCACCACATACCAACAAAGATGTTGTGTCCGCCGAGAACTAAAAAATAAATATTAAAAAAATTCTCTCTCTCTCTCTCTCTCTCTCTCTCTCTCTCTCACTCTCTCACTCTCTCTCCTCTCTCACTCTCTCTTTAAAAAAAAAATAGCACACACACATTTATGTTTAAGACATGCTTATTGGACACAGCAAAATATACCCTTCTTCAGGCCATCAGGGTATAGCAGTTTAGACTGCTGTAACAAATTGTCAAAGACAAGGTGGCTCATAAATAGCAGAAGTATATTTCTCACAGCTCTGAAGCTAAAAGTCCAAGATCAGGGGCCAGTGTGGTCGAGTTCTGGAGAGACCCTCTTCTGCTGTGTACTACCCACTTCCTCATGTGGTAGAAAGAGAGCTGGACGCTAATCTCATCCTTGGGGGCCCCACTGTCATGACCTAATCACCCCCGGAGGCCCTGCCTCCTACTACCACCACATTTGGGTCCTACACACAGTTCACCCAACCAGCAAGTCAGTCAGACAGGACTAATCTGGAGCTAGATCTTCTCAAAAGAAGATGCTCCGGGGAAATCATCTCAGGGCCTCAGTTGTCCCTAGTGCTAACAAGCAGGAGGAAGGGGTCACTTTTGTAGTTCCTGTTTTCTCCCTCCAAGGAGTCTGAGGCTTAGGGAAGCAAGGCATGGAGAGGCAGGAGAAGAACAAAGCCCCCCCCCCTTCTTCCTTTCTCCTTCCTCCATTCCCCTGTTTCCTCCTTGGCCCAAACAGGATCTGATCTTTATACACCCAAAAAGCAGCAGATGACAGCACTGAGCCAGACACGTGGACTTGGGGACATTTTTTTTTTTCATCATCTAACCTAAATCCTGCAAGTTAAATCAAGGGGAGGGGCCTGGGGTTTCAGCTCAGTAGAAGACTGATTGCCTAGCATGCATGAGGCTCTAGGTTTAATTCTCAGCACCACATACAAATAAATAAAGGTCCATCAACAACTAAAAAAATGTATATTTAAAAACAAAACAAGGCAGGAGAGCATGAGCTGTGTGAGCCGACTTGGAGAGTCCCTGTGGGCATCTCAGCTGCGTGAACGGGGGCAGCTTCTGGGCCCCTCAGCTTTGTCTTCCTTGCCTATAAAACAAGGAGATTCAAGTCTGGGCAGGTATGTGAAGGCCTTAGCAGTGTGTACCTGTGGAGATCCAGTAGGTGCTCAATAAAGGACTATTACCCATACTAAGGAGGAGAGAGAAGACCCGGATTGTTTTCCAAGTGTTAGTATTTCCAGGAGCCCCAGCAATTCCAGGCGTCCAAGGTGCCAGGCTCAGAGGCGTGGGAGAAACCCTGGGGCCACCACGTGCTGATTTTCATTAAACAGTGAGTAGGACAGAAGTTCTGCCTTCCTCCAGGGAGCAGGAGCCACCTGGGCCAAACCAGGACCCTGCACCCCACTTCGCAGCTTAGACTCAGGGGTAGAGAGAACACCTAGGATCTACCAGATACTTAGCTGGACTTACCCCCTGTGACATCACCCCTGGCTCCCAGAGAAGTTTGGAGAGGTGAGACGCCTACAGCAATAAATCACTCCACCCTCCACTGGCTCCCACCAACACAGCCAAATTTCCACCACACATGCAAAGACAGTGGGTAGCACCAGCGAGGGGGGCAAGGCTTGCCTCAGTGTACCTGTTCTTGCCACTGCCTTTACCAACCTACATCTTGGGGGCAGGCATCACCCATGACCAACACTCCCACGCATCACGTCAGCAGCCTCCCTCCCCTCAACAGTCCACAGGATCTTCACAACACCCGGTTGCCTGGCACCTGCTAAGACCTTCGTGCATAACCCTCAAAACACATCTGGGACGTTACTGGAGAACCACCAGCTTAGGGAGGGACTGACCTTTAACTGAGCTATTCAAGACTGTTAACCCAAAGCCAGGACTTTGGGTTAGCAAAGTCCTCTCCCTTTTCAGGGCAAGGACCCTGGTTCACTTACCATTCAATCCTGCCACAGCCTCGAGGGCTATTCCTGGCACCTGGTAAGAGATACACAGACATTTCATTGAGTGGAAGATGAATGAATGGATATTCTGTGGCTAAAAGGCGACAGAGGTGTGCTGGAAGGCAGGGGATGAAGGATGTTGATTGCTGAGCCCCATGAGTGGCCCCTTCCTGTGGATGGAGCCAGAGAGTAGGGCACTGCCAAAGGGCTAAAGCTGGACACAGCATCTCAGCACAGAAAGCCACACACCCCATCGTCCCCAGTCAGCTCTTCAATTGCAGCTCTGCAATCCTAATGATGAGGCACAGGAAGCAGGACCTTGGATGAGGATAGGGACCAGGAGCCGCCAATGCCCATGTGTAATATCCAGTTCCCAGTGCCCCTGAGCTTGCCCAGGTAGGAAGTTCTGGTTGGGTTCTGTTGTCATGTCATCGGGCTCAGCCGTGCCTCCCAGTGGCCTGGGGCAAGTCAGGCTCCTGATTGGGCCCAGGCTTCTGACCAGCCAGTCCCTTGTGGCCCTTCAGCTCTAGCACTGTGGATTCTGGGGGCTCATCTAACCCAGATGCTTACGGTGTTTGTGATCCAAGCGACCATCAGATCGGAGGTCAGGGAAGGCGCACACACACCACAAATGTCTCCCCCTTAACTTGCCCCTTACTCTTTAAAAAGCCTTTGGAGAATAGAACCCGAAGATGGTGGCGGGAAGTGAGTAAGCCGCTCCGTGCTCCGCGCCGCCGCGCCCGCAGCGTATGTTGCCGTGTCTTAAAAGATGAAGTAAAGATCATTAAAGGAGATCTGTCTACAAATACTCAGCACCGTGTCAAGAAAGGGGCCTAGGTGGAGTGAATCCGCCACGACTCCAGCCAAGGTGGAGTGAGTCCATCACGACCTCAGCGCGAGCAGTAAGGCTGCAGCCCGAGCTGCCCAGCTCCCTCGGCCCCTTCTCCTTCTCCTCTCCGCCTTTCCGCTTTGCTTCTCCCCAGCCGTCTCTCCTCCCACGCTCAGTCCCTAAATCTAGATCTCAATTTCTTTCCCCCACCCTGCCCGCTCTCCCGCTTGTCCGGTACCCGGCCCGAGCGGCCCCGAGGCGCTGCCTCCCCTCCCCCAGCCCGCACCCCCTCCCCGGGGGTCCCGAAGGCCACAACTGGGCCGCCACCGCGCCGCCGCTTCCCGGGGAGCACCATAGAGCAGACGTTTCACCGCGCAAGTGAGCTGCCGAGTTTAAATGGAACAGCTGATAAGATGAGTGACAATTTAAAATCTAAGTGATCCAACATGGCGGCGGACGCGGAGAGATCAAGTCTCTAACCCCTTCAGCTGCGCGAGCATAGGGAGAAGTAAACTGTCAAAATACTGTTTGCTCAGGACCACTAGGCACTGTTGAGCTGAAGGGGATCCCGGGCGAACAGTCTGCCCCTCTCAGAACACACCAAGCCCGGATTGGGCTGCATTCTAGTTCTGGTTCGCCTGTTTCTCGTGACTCAGCACTAATGATCCTGCTGAAATAACTAGTCAGCCCACCTGAACTCACAGAGGTAAAAGCCAATTGAGCACGATAGTCAGACCCAGGGTATCCCTCTGCTGACAACAGAGGTCCCTTGCACCAGCTAACAGGGGAGTTGCTACCTGAGGGCAAACAAATTCGCTGGGGGTCCTCAGCCGCAAGCCCTACAAACTTAGGGTCTGAGGGAGGCAAACAGAAAGGGTGTGCCCAGGCATCCATGGAAACAGGGCTCCCAGGAGCAGCAGACGCGGGCCAGTATTGTGGCGAGCTTCACAGGTGAGCGGGGCCTGGCTTGAGGAACCACAAGTGAAGGCCCTAGGCACTCAGGATTGGAGAACCGCACAGTCTGGGAAGAAGAGCTGAGGAACAGTGATTGGTTCCCACCCATCAAGAAGAGAAGCTGGGCCCAGTTCCCACCTACTGGAAGAGAAGTTAATTGAGCTCTATGACTGCATTTATTATTATTATTTTTTTTTTAATGATTATTATTTTTTTTAATTTTATTTTCACTTTTTGTTGTTGATGTTGTTGTTGCTCTTCAACTTTCTTATTAATGGTTTCAATTTTTTAATTCTTTTTATTCTATTATTATTACTATTATTTTTTAAACTTTAATTTCCATTTGTTTATTATCATTATAATTTTTTTTGGTTTTAAATTTTTATTTTTTTGTTTTTTCTTTCTTTCTTTTCACTTTTTTTTCTTTTGTCTTTTCATTTCTTTTCAATTTTCTTATTCCCCCTTCCTTGAATTCTACCCGCCTACACTCATTCTCTTTAGTGATTTCTTCCCTTCCCTTCTAATACCTCTCCTCCCAAGCATCAATTAAATCTATAAGAATAAACAGTAACTCAGCAGTCAAACAGAACAAGAAGTATCATGAGCATAAAAAAGCAAGGAAGAAAAGGAGTGCAAACAATGAAGGACAGCCTAAATATTCAGGAGGACCTGGAGTCATCAGAAAAATGGCCATGACTGAGCCCTGATCGGCTGAATTCAAACGCCCGGTCACCTGCTTCCCGCAGACAAACAGCTGTGACTCAGCACTAATCCATCCGGCTGAAACAACTGGTCAGCCCTTCTCATCCTACGAAGGTAAATGCCTACCGAGCCTTCATAAGTAGTGGCCACAGGTTTGAAATGGGGCTTGGGAGAGACAGTAAGGACCCACCCATTGCATTGGTCGCCCGGCAAAGGGAAACGAACTGTCGCCATTTGCAAGAGACACCACTATGACAGAGAAATGACATCATCAGACTGCGGGGGAGGAGATAACTTCATTGAAACCTGCAGCTACAGGTGTGTGATCCCCTAGCCTTCCCTCTCCACACATCGGGGAAACCTTAAGGGCCCCTCCCAGCTCTCCCATGAGTGCTACAGCCAGCCCGAGGGAATCACAGGTGGTGAGGGACCCGCGGCGCGGAACTACCGCTCCCACCAGGGCTGACTGCTGAGGTCTCTTGCACCAGCTACTGGGAAGTGGATACCGGAGGGCAAGTAAAATCCGCTGAGGATTCTCAGCCCCAAGCTCTACAAACTTAGGGTCTGAGGGAATGGCAAACTGGAAGAGTGTGCCCAGTCGTTCATGAAAACAGGGCTCCCGGGAGCAGCAGACCTGGCGTGTATTGTGGTGAGAGGGGCCTGGCTAGTATTGTGGTGAGAGGGGCCTGGCTAGAGAAAAAGTGGGAAGTGACAAGAGGAGACCCTAGACACTCAGGACTGGAGACTCGCCCAGTCTGGGAGGAGCTGCTGCACAGTGATTGGTTCCCGCGTATTGACAGGAGAAACTTGACCTGGTGGGCACAGCGCCACCTACTGGAAGAGAAGTTAATCAAACTCTAAGACGGCATTAATTAGGTTTTTTTTTTCTTTTTTTCTTTTTTTTCTTTTTCTTTTCTCTTTTTTTTGATTTGGGTTTTTCTTTCATTTTCATTTTTCTTTCTTGTTGTTTTATTAATTTTTTTTTACAAAATATTTTTTTTTAATTTTTTTTCTACTAATTTTAATTTTAATTTTTTTTAAATTATTATTATTTTTTTTTAATTTTTTTCTTTTTTTAGTTCCTATTTTTTCTTCTTTAGTCTTCTCATTTTTCTTATCGCCCTTTCCTTGAATTCTACCTGCCTACTCTCATTCTCTTTAGTGACTTCTTCCCTTCCCTTCAAATACCTTTCCTCCCAAGCATCAAATTAATTTATAGGAGTAAACAGTAACGCAGCAGTCAAACAAAACAAGAAGTAACATGAGCAGCTTCAAAAAACAAGGAAGAAAAGGAGTACAAACAATGCAGGACAGCCTAAATATTCAGGATGACCTAGAGTCATCAGAAAAATGGTCATATAAAGAACTCAAGGAACACCTTAGACAGATGGAATGGAACCTTAAAGAGGATACAAGACAGCAAATTCAAGCAGCAAAAGAACACATTGAGAATGAATTACATAAACAGATAAAAGAAGAAGTTAAGCATCTTTATCAGGAGATAGAGATTATAAAAAATAATCAAACAATAATTCTAGAAATGAAGGAAACGATAAACCAAATTAAAAACTCAATTGAGAGTATCACTAACAGAGTGGAGCAAGTAGAAGCCAGAACGTCAGATAATGAAGACAAAATATATCATCTTGAAAAGAGTCTAGCCAACTCAGAAAGGCTGGTAAAAAATCATGAGAAAAACATCCAAGAGTTATGGGATAACATAAAAAAAACAAACTTACGAGTCATCGGGATAGAAGAAGGTACAGAGATTCAAACCAAGGGAATGAGTAACCTGCTAAATGAAATAATTACAGAAAACTTTCCAGAAATAAAAAAGGAAACAGATATACAAATTGAAGATTCATACAGGACACCGAGCACACAAAATCACAGTAGACCAACGCCAAGACACATTGTTATGAAAATATCCAATATACAGAACAAAGAGAAAATATTAAAAACTACAAGAGAAAGGAGACAGATTACATTCAGGGGTAAACCAATAAGGTTAACAACGGATTTTTCATCACAGACACTGAAAGCAAGAAGGTCATGGAACAATGTATTTCAAACACTGAAAGACAATGGATGCCAACCAAGAATTCTGTATCCAGCAAAATTAAGCTTCAGGTATGACAACGAAATAAAAATCTTTCATGATAAACAAAAGTTAAAGGAATTTGCAGCCAGAAAACCAGCATTGCAAAGCGTCTTGAGCAAAACACTACACGAGGAAGAAATGAAAAACAATAACCAAAACCATCAGTGGGAAGTGCCTCAGTAAAGACAGAGGGCAAGGGGAAAGACAATCATGGAGAAACAAACTAAAATTTTTTTTAAAAAAAGGATAAACAATCAAACATGGATGGAAGTTCAAACCATATATCAATAGTAACTCTAAACGTTAATGGCTTAAACTCTCCAATAAAGCGACATAGGCTGGTATCATGGATTAAAAAAACAAATCCAACAATATGCTGCCTCCAGGAGACACATCTGATTGGAAAAGACATACACAGGCTGAAGGTGAAAGGATGGGAAAAAATATACCACGCACACGGTCCTCGTAAGCAAGCAGGGGTGGCCATCCTCATATCGAATAAAATCGACTTCAAGACTAAGTTAATCAAAAGGGATAAAGAAGGTCATTATATACTGTTAAAAGGAACCATTCACCAACAAGACATAACAATTATCAATATTTACGCACCAAATAATGGTGCTGCGACATTCATAAAACAAATTCTCCTCAAGTTCAAGAATCAAATAGACCACAACACAATAATTATGGGAGACTTCAACACACCTCTCTCACCATTGGACAGATCCTCCAAACAAAAGTTGAATAAAGAAACTATAGAACTCAATACCACAATCAATAACCTAGACTTAACTGACATATATAGAATATATCAACCATCATCAAATGGATATACTTTTTTCTCAGCAGCACATGGATCCTTCTCAAAAATAGACCATATATTATGCCATAGGGCAACCCTCAGTAAATATAAAGGGGTGGAGATAATACCATGCATTTTATCTGATCATAATGGAATGAAACTGGAAATCAATGATAAAAGAAGGAAGGAAAAATCCTACATCACATGGAAAATGAACAATATGTTACTGAATGATCAATGGGTTACAGAAGACATAAAGGAGGAAATCAAAAAATTCTTAGAGATAAATGAAAATACAGACACAACATATCGGAATCTATGGGACACAATGAAAGCAGTTTTAAGAGGAAAATTCATCGCCTGGTGGTCATTCCTCAAAAAAAAGAAAAAAACCAACAAATAAATGAGCTCACACTCCAACTCAAAGCCCTAGAAAAGGAAGAGCAAAACAACAGCAAATGTAGCAGAAGACAAGAAATAATTAAAATCAGAGTGGAAATCAATGAAATTGAAACAAAAGAAACTATTGAAAAAATTAACAAAACAAAAAGTTGGTTCTTTGAAAAAATGAATAAGATCCACAGACCTTTAGCCATGCTAACGAAGAGAAGAAGAGAGAGAACTCAAATTACTAACATACGGGATGAAAAAGGCAATATCACAACAGATGCTACAGAAATACAGGAGACAATTAGAAATTATTTTGAAAACCTATATTCTAATAAAATAGAGGATAGTGAAGACATCGATAAATTTCTTAAGTCATATGATTTGCCCAGACTGAGTCAGGAGGATACACACAATCTGAACAGACCAATATCAATGGATGAAATTGAAGAAGCCATCAAAAGACTACCAACCAAGAAAAGCCCAGGACCAGATGGATATACACAGGAGTTTTATAAAACCTTTAAAGAAGAATTAATACCAATACTTTTCAAGTTATTTCAGGAAATAGAAAAAGAGGGAGCTCTTCCAAATTCATTCTATGAGGCCACCATCACCCTGATTCCGAAACCAGACAAAGACACCTCAAAGAAAGAAAACTACAGACCAATATCTCTAAGGAACCTAGATGCAAAAATCCTCAATAAAATTCTGGCGAATCGAATACAAAAACACATCAAAAAAATTGTGCACCATGATCAAGTAGGATTCATCCCTGGGATGCAAGGATGGTTCAACATACGGAAATCAATAAATGTTATTTACCACATCAATAGACTTAAAGATAAGAACCATATGATCATCTCGATAGATTGCAGAGAAAGCATTTGACAAAGTACAGCATCCCTTTATGTTCAAAACATTAGAAAAACTAGGGATAACAGGAACTTACCTCAACATTGTAAAAGCTATCTATGCTAAGCCTCAGGCTAGCATCATTCTGAATGGACAAAAGTTGAAGGCATTCGCTCTAAAATCCGGAACAAGACAGGGATGCCCTCTATCTCCACTTCTATTCAATATAGTTCTCGAAACACTGGCCAGAGCAATTAGACAGACGGAAGAAATTAAAGGCATAAAAATTGGAAAAGAAGAACTTAAATTATTACTATTTGCAGATGACATGATTCTATACCTAGAAGACCCAAAAGGGTCTACAAAGAAACTACTAGAACTAATAAATGAATTCAGCAAAGTGGCAGGATATAAAATCAACACGCATAAATCAAAGGCATTTCTATATATCAGCGACAAAACTTCTGAAATGGAAATGAGCAAAAACACTCCATTCACAATATTCTCAAAAAAAATAAAATACTTGGGAATCAACCTAACAAAATAGGTGAAAGATTTATACAATGAAAACTACAGAACCCTAAAGAGAGAAGTAGAAGAAGATCTTAGAAGATGGAAAAATATACCCTGTTCATGGATAGGCAGAACTAACATCATCAAAATGGCGATATTACCAAAAGTTCTCTATAGGTTTAATGCAATGCCAATCAAAATCCCAACAGCATTTCTTGTAGAAATAGATAAAGCAATCATGAAATTCATATGGAAAAATAAAAGACCCAGAATAGCAAAAGCAATTCTAAGCAGGAAGTGTGAATCAGGTGGTATAGCGATACCAGATTTCAAACTATATTACAGAGCAATAGTAATAAAAACAGCATGGTACTGGTACCAGAACAGGCGGGTGGACCAATGGTACAGAATAGAGGGCACAGAGACTAATCCACAAAGCTACAACTATCTTATATTTGATAAAGGAGCTAAAAACATGCAATGGAGAAAGGATAGCATCTTCAACAAATGGTGTTGGGAAAACTGGAAATCTATATGCAACAAAATGAAACTGAATCCCCTCCTCTCGCCATGCACAAAAGTCAACTCAAAGTGGATCAAGGAGCTAGATATCAAATCAGAGAGACTGCGTCTGATAGAAGAAAAAGTTGGCTCCGATCTACATATTGTGGGGTCGGGCTCCAAATTCCTTAATAGGACACCCACAGCACAAGAGTTAATAACAAGAATCAACAAATGGGACTTTCTTAAACTGAAAAGTTTTTTCTCAGCAAGAGAAACAATAAGAGAGGTAAATAGGGAGCCTACATCCTGTGAACAAATTTTTACTCCTCACACTTCAGATAGAGCCCTAATATCCAGAGTATACAAAGAACTCAAAAAATTAGACAATAAGATAACAAATCACCCAATCAACAAATGGGCCAAGGACATGAACAAACACTTCACAGAGGAGGACATACAATCAATCAACAAGTACATGAAAAAATGCTCACCATCTCTAGCAGTCAGAGAAATGCAAATCAAAACCACCCTAAGATACCACCTCACCCCAGTAAGATTGGCAGCCATGATGAAGTCAAACAACAATGAGTGCTGGCGAGGATGTGGGGAAAAGGGTACTCTTGTACACTGCTGGTGGGACTGCAAACGGGTGCGGCCAATTTGGAAAGCAGTATGGAGATTCCTGGGAAAGCTGGGAATGGAACCACCATTTGACCCAGCTATTGCCCTTCTCGGACTATTTCCTGAAGACCTTAAAAGAGCACACTACAGGGATACTGCCACATCGATGTTCATAGCAGCACAATTCACAATTGCTAGACTGTGGAATCAACCCAGATGCCCTTCAATAGATGAATGGAAAAAAAAATGTGGCATTTATACACCATGGAGTATTACGCAGCACTAAAAAATGACAAAATTACGGAATTTGCAGGGAAATGGATGGCACCAGAGCAGATTATGCTTAGTGAAGCTAGCCAATCCCTAAAAAACAAATACCAAATGTCTTCTTTGATATAATGAGAGCAACTAAGAACAGAACAGGGAGGAAGAGCAGGAAGAAAAGATTAACATTAAACAGAGACATGAGGTGGGAGGGAAAGGGAGAAAAAAAGGGAAATCACATGGAAATGGAGGGAGACCCTCATTGTTATACAAAATTGCATATAAGAGGTTGTGAGGGGAATGGGATAACCAACATGGAGGGAAATGAATTACAGTAGATGGGGTAGAGAGAGAAGATGGGAGGGGAGGGGAGGGGGGATAGTAGAGGATAGGAAAGGTAGCAGAATACAACAGTCACTAATATGGCAGTATGTAAAAATGTGATGTGTAACCGATGTGATTCTGCAATCTGTATTTGGGGTAAAAATGGGAGTTCATAACCCACTTGATTCTAATGTATGAAATATGATATGTCAAGAGCTTTGTAATGTTGTGAACAACCAATAAAAAAAATAACAATAATAAATAAAAAATAAAAAGCCTTTGGACACTTGGCATTTTAACTAAAGCTTCACTGCTCAAAGTGGGGTCCAGACCAACAGCATGAGCATCCCCTGGGAGCTTGTTAGGAAGGCAGCCTCAGGCCCACCCAGAGTCTGCAGTTAACACCATCCTCAAGGCACTGGGTTCACATGGACATACTGCAAAGTGTGGCTCTGAAGCACTCTGCCCCTGGAGGAGGTGGTGGTGAGGGAGTGGAGAGGACCTGAGTCAGGCCTCAAGAGCAAGTGGCTCTGCTCCTTCCTAGGTATGTGGACACAGCAGCCTTTTGCTCAGCTATGCTCAGTCTTAAAGTGGATGGACCTACTCACATCAAATATCAGGTAGGAATGAGATGTCAATCAGGAGTAGAGGCCATGAGGACTGGAGCCAACCACAGGTCATCACAATTCAAAGGATCATCGAGAGTGGTCTAGAAGGTTATGACCCAAACTGCTCATCATGGCAAATTGGGAGATGAAGAGATGAATTGGGAAGAGGCTGTTGTTTTCTCAGTGTTGTTTGAAATCTTATTAAAATTGGTGTTTGAAAAATGTACATGCTGTTTGAGATATTATTACTATCGTTATTCGTAAATAGACATCATAGTGCTAGTGACTTGCTCCATGAGAAATAACACCTCCAAAAGTTTGCATTTCTAATCTCCCAGGACCGAGAAAGACAGTGGAAACCAGGGGACAGCATGAGGTCCAGGAGGTTCTCAAACTCAGCTCCTAGAAGGAGGAGGGTGGCTGTTCCAGTGACACGGCTCATGGAGGGGAGAACATTTTCCAACGTCAGCATCCCCTCTAGTGCTTCTGTCTCTGGTGAAATGCCACTGGTCTCTAGTCCAATACGGACTGAAATGGCACCCTATTGAGAACAAGATTGTACTGAGCTCAGTTGTCTTGAGCAGAATATTTTTTCTATCTTGTGGGGATCCAGTAGCTGGTGGAGGACCTGCGGTGGGGGGGACATCATGTGAAGCTTGCCAAAGAGTCAAGGGCACTGCAAGGAGAGCACCATGATGGGCAGGCCAGGAGGTATCCCCAGGAAATGAAGGGCAATCAGCCAGACCTCTCTGCCTCTGTCCAGTGATACCCCAAAAGTAAGCTCTGTGCAACGCATCAAGGAAAGGGAGCGTGTGAGCTTTCTGTTACTGTGACAAGTTCCTGAGATCATGTATGAGGAGAAGAGGTTTATTTTTTTGGCTCACAGTTCTAGAGCTCAGTACATGGTCAATTGACCCTGACTCTCCTGGGCCAGCAGTGAGGCAGCACATCATGGTGGAGAGCCCGTGGGGAAGTGAACTTCTCAGGGCCAGGAGGAGAAAGAAAAAGAAAAGCGGCCAGAGTCCCACTACCCCCTTCAAGCACATGCCCCCGGTGTCCAGAAAAGTTCCTGCTAGGTCCCACCTCTTAAGGTTTTACCACCTATCAACAGTTCCAAGATGGGATCTAAGTCTTGCACACACAGGCCTTGGGAGACCTTAAGACCCAAACTATAACAGGGAGGCCAGAGGAGGGGTCCCGGGATTCCCCAAATGTACCACCCATGCCACCCACTCACACCCAAATGGAAAACTTGAGAGAAGGCAGAGGAACCCAAGAGGAAGTCAGATGGGCCAGTCCTACTGAAAGGGCAGGATTTGGGGGGAACTCACTCTTTGCCCAGGGCCTCTGTGTCAGGTCCCTCGAGGACCTATATAGAAAGTTAAGGGCTCAAGTCCAAGAAGCATTTCCAACTATGCTGCCAGATGAAGCCGAAATTGGGAATGGAACCTGGGCAAAGGATTGGGAGGCAAGGGAGTCAGGGCAGGGTTAGCACCAGCAGGACCAGCACAGAGACTTGGGTGTTCACCAAAGGCCTGGCACACAGCAGGTGCTCAATAAACACCACCTGACTCCTGCTGCTTCAGGGACTCCTGTTTCCTGCCACTTGTCAGTGCTTGGGGGCTGCCTCAAGTCCAGGGATGGATAAACCCTGATCTCCCCTAAAGCCCTCACTAAGAGGAGGGTCAACAGGGGCCCATTTCACAGTCAGTTCCCCATGTCCCTGCTCATGTAGGCTGCCAGATGAAATGAAATCAAAATGATAAGAGTATTCATTGTTTTCTTAAATCTGCTCTTTGGGGGTTTCTTTTGTGGTCCTGGGGCTGGAACCCAGATCCTTGCATGTGCTAGGCAAGTGCTCTACCACTGAGTTATGGCCCCAGCTGAAATCATTCATTGTTTATCTGAAATTCAAATTTAACTAGGCATCCTGTTTAGTTTTACATCATTTGTTTGTTTTAGGCTAATCTAATCTCAGAACAATCTTAGGAACATGCAGCAAAGATATCATTATCCATATTCTGCAGCCAGGAGAGAGGCCTCGGGGTTTGCTGTGCTCACTTCCCAGAGCTGGTGAGTTGATTGGGTAGGGACTGGCTCTCAGGGTCTCAGGGTCTCTGATTCCCAGTCCTTTTACCCTGTACCAGTCATTCCCAATCTTCCCACGCAGCACCTGGGGGTTTATTAAAAACACAAACAAGACTGAAGAGAAAGGTATGCGAGGATATACCCCAAAAGAATGGTTCCTTGGGAGGGGAGCGGTGGACATGGAGGTGGAAAGAGACAACGGTGCATCTTGGTTTCACGCACCTTTGTGTGGCTTGATTGGTCCCCCTTGAGCATATGCTGCTTCTGTAATTTTAAAACTAAGGGAAAAAATGGCAAATTCTCCCTATTAGCAGAGAGCAGGAGGTAGGTGCACTGCAGAGGTGGAACCCAGCCCAAGGACATAAACTAAGCATTTAAAAGTCTACTGTAGAGTTTCTCACACACACACACACACACACAGGAACCCATCTCAAGGAAGAAGTCAGAAGTGCAGAGATTCCCCCATGCACAGCCCATACAGACCATTCGCTCAACAATATTGAAAGTCATGGGGGAATACACATGATGTTCAAAAAGAAAAAAGCACAACAGCAGGTATGTAGTTCTGGCCCAAATGGAAATGCACACAAAATAAAGACAGGAGGGAAAGGTGCAAAAATGCTCAGTGGACTCTGGAACTGCCAATGGGACCCTGTGCTTGGTATTTCCTTAAATTGTCTACACAAGCACTCATACTAAAGATTTTTTGAAACAAAAATGAAGATGCTTGAGTCCCACATCAGATGGACTAAGGCAGAATCTTGGAAAGCTGTGAACCCTAAAAATGTGGAGCCTGGAACCCTTCTGCATGCGCACCGTGCCAGGGCACATACCTGCCCAGAGGGAGACACAAGAGACCCCACTTCTGCCCAGTGAGACTCCGCCCACGGGCTCCTTTGCTCTTCCAGGTGGTTCTCAGCAGAGGTGGGACTCAGGATGGAGGGGAAGCTGTGGCTCCTCAGGACATCTCCCAGGCAAATATTCCCTGGCACGTGACTTCCTCTGACTTGGAAAGAAATAGATCCCCATGGCTCTAGGGAAATCACTTTGCAAATGAAATGGAAAACGGTGTTAGGGAGGACTGCTCAGTGGGAGGACCCTCACCTGGAAACACAGTTAGAGCCACACAGGTGGTGTGTCGGTGTGATCCGATCAGAGGCGTATCTGTGAGCTGACAAGTAGCAAGAACTCTTTACAAATCCTGTGCCATGGGGCCACCATTTCGGAATTTAGAGTCCAGGAGGCCCTTGTGCTACCAAGAAGAAAGGTGCTGAGGCGAATCAAAGATGCCTAAGCATCTTTAACCATTTCAGTCCCTGCTGGAAGGGCTTCATGACACAGTGGGAGACAGAATAGGTGAACTGGGATTATTAAGAGCATATTGACTCCAGTTCTTCCCGTACCTCTCTCCCTAGAGTGTCTTCCCTTCCCCCCACCCCCAAAGTACCCAGAGCTCCCTATTAGAGGTTCCACCAAGCCTGCACCCCCTGAAGGTCCATTTAGCTGAAATTCTGTCTCCATCAACCCTTTCATCCAAATTCCCAGCCCCCTGGTGGGCAGAGCTCCACTACATGTTACAGAGAAGAATGAAGAATCACACTCAGGTGTGATTGACTGATGTACCAGCCCTGTGAGCCAGGGGAAATGGGCCAGCCATGAAGAACATCTTGGTTCCTGTCCTGAGAGGCTTAGAGAGCAAGCAAGATGGCTCTGGATAGCCTCAGGCCCTGAGCAAGGAGGCTTCTTCCTGGGCCTCCCCCAGAGTATCAGCAGGCCCTGAGCTGGGGGGAAACTCATGGGGCAATTACATCAGCACAGGACGCCTTTGTTTTGAGCTCAGGCTGGTTCCCCACAAGCGACTGAAATAAATTAGAGCGTTTTCAACGAGGGCGGTTGAAAGCGGCCCTCTTGGAAAAATCTCAGCAGCTGCTCTTTATTGGATTATAACTAGCAGCAAAACACCCCAAACCACACAATCGCCTGTAAAGGGGGGAAAAATCAAATCAAATACAACATTGTTGTAGGCTCTGGAAAATGTTTCCCCAGGAAACCCAGCCTGGGAACCTGGTCAATGTTCTCTTGCTCTGCAGCTCGGGGAGACAGGCGCTGCGTCTCGGGGGTCAGATGCAGTTTGTCTACACACAAGCAGCCAGAGACCGGCAGACAGCCACACACAGGCAGGCTGGAGACGGGGGACTGGTGCCCCCTGAGCCGGGCTGCTGCCACAGGGATGGACGGAGGCCTGAGGAGCAGAAGGTCCTGTCTGCTGGGGTGGCCCAGCCCAGAATGCCACACAATGGCTTTTCTCTGAGAGAACTTAAAGATGGGTGGACCCTCCCTGCTTATGGCCTGAGCATGAAGCCTAATTGAGGTATTCAGTTCAACAGATGGCTTGAGATGGAGAAGGAGTTTCGAGATCAGCATCTCGATGATTCCAGCTCTGCCACTACCAAGCTTTCCAAACTTGGAAACTTCGCGGTCTCTGAGCCTCAGTTCTCTTGTCCATAAGATGGGTATCATCATATTGTGTTCCCTCTTTCCAAAGTGAAGGCAGTGGGTATTCGTACGCCTCAAAAGAAAAACCAGAGGAGACAGAATCTAAGCAGGAGAAAGACAGCTTGGAAGGGCAGAATTCTCTGGGCTGATGCAAATGTGCTGTGTCCTGACTGGGTGACTTCCTGGAGCATATTGTATTTGTGCAAACTTGTCAAAATGTACTTTAAGGTCAGTGCATCTGACTGTATGCAGATTATGCCCCCATTTTTTAAAAAAAAAAAATGAGAAGCAAAGTTAAAGTGCTAGAGAAATAAAGCTCTGTCTACCATAAAAGGGGGCTTTATTGGCTGCTGTGAATAGGATATTCCCAAGTAAATAAAGTCTCACTTCACCTCAGATAGGAGATTATTTTGAAGTTCAGGTTCAATAGTTTTAGAAAACACATATGTTTGTGTCTAGTTCAAACTGGTTTGGTAGGTAGGTATTTAAGAGAAAACATTAGTTCAATTCAGAGTTCAGTCAAAAATAATAATATTTGGATTTGGTTCGGGTTCAGTGAATCGGGGCAGTGTTTTCCAATTTGGGGGTCACGGTTCGGTTCAGTTCAAGTTCTTGTTAGGACAGCCCAGCATGGGGGTTGGCCCGGGGGATGCGGATGCCTGCCGGCCATGGTCTGCACTCTGCCGTCCCTTCCCCATCAACAGCAGGCAAGGGATCCCTTCCAGCATCTTTCCCACACCTTCCAAAAGCAGAACACAGAACTTAAAAGAAAAACAGTTAAATTCTTTGGCTACGTCAAATCAAACCTAGGTCTATACTCTGGCACATGTGGGTGAGAGGCAGGACTCGGTCTCTGAGATGCTGCCACCCACCAGGCAGAAGACAAATAATCATGGCATGAGAGCAGTCTGCAGCCTGGGTCCTGGCTGGACCCTTTCACAGGGACGCCAAGGGGAAGGCATGTGACTTAGCCGCACACCAGGGCAGTGCACAGGGCAGAAGTTCTCCCAGGCCACCCAAGAGTGGGGGCTTGCTCCTTCCCAGCTCCCATTGCCCACCCTGTCCCTGGGTCATCCCAGCAGACACATGTGAGCAGCTGCGCTTGCTCCTGCAGCCTCCTGGACATTTCTGCTTGAGAATAACTCTCCCTGGCCCCCAGCAGGAGCTGGAGCAATGGGCAGGAGACAGCTTGGGACTATTGATAGGAGTTTGGAGAAAGACCATGGATACAGTGAGGAAATAAATCTCTAGGAAAAAGCAGAGTCACCTCCTCTCCTGTCCTTCATTCTGGCTGGCTCAGCCTGGCCTGGGCCTAAACCACAGAACACCTGCCAAAGGCCGGGCCGCTCCCTCTGACCCCACCCCCTGTCCCCTGCAGTCCCCACCTCAACCCTACTGTCCAGACCCAGGCACAGGTTATTCCTTCAGCCCCTGGGCCCTTCCTCCTTTTCTTCCTGAATAACTTCTCCTGTCAACCAGGATCTGCTTCTGCCTGCACCTTCCAGGTGGAGGTGACCACTCTGCATCACCCAGCTTGCAGATACCTCTATCCTCGCTCTGCACCCACTCACACCTGGGGCCTCCCTCCTTTCTGATGAATTCTCTCTCACGGGGCTGTCAGTCCTTTACAGAACCAGCCTCTGTCAGCAGCACCTCAGTGTACAATTGTGCAGTCTATGCACTGAGCAACAGGACCTGTTAAGGGGCCCCTGTGGAGTCTGAATTCCATTTGCCACACTGTGCCGCCAAGGGTTCTGGGCACTTTTCTCTAATTCCCACCTGGGCAAGCAGCAGGAGCCTTGCCCAGCAGGTACCTGCAGATCCCAGGGGAAGACAGTTTGGCATCTTGACCAGCCCATCTGGATAAGCTCGTCGCTCATCCTGGGTACAGTGACTTGCTAAGAAGTCTGCCCGCGGCTGCACAGGCTGCTCTGCAGGCAGGGATTAGGGAGCTGAGGCTTAGTGCTGCAACAGGAGCCTGAGCACAGTACCCCGCCTGGGAGACAGGCCAGCGGATAATAGATGGTTCTGCCAACTGAATCTAGGCCCCTGGGGGACCACTCAGTTTGGTTTCCATGCTCTGGTCATGTGTTTGCCCAGATCCTCCACTGCAGCCCACCCCCTCCCCTAAGGAGCTATGATGTCCAGATGGCGTCCCTGCCACTCCCCAAGGGAGACCCCAGTGAACGTCAACCAGGATCTGCTTCTGCCACCCTCCACCCCTGCCACAGGTCAGCCAGATGGACCTTACCCCTGTGTTCTCACACCCAGGGCTTGAGCTCACCAGGCTTGGGTGTTGGTTCTCCTGCTAAAAGATATTTTAGGTAAACATCTGGGCCGTGAAGCAGGCGCGTGCACTCCTGGATCTTCTTGGAGGAGCTTCCTCCCTCCCAGCCTGGTCAGCCCACCAGTGTCCCCTCAGCCAATCCCATTTGTATTTTCTGCAGCCCGTGCTCTGCATATCCCTGATGTACTCTTCACTCAGACCCTCTAGAAGCTCCTGGGCTGCTGCCCCAGCTCAGGCAGCCCCTACAGCACACATCCTAATTGTCCACGCACACAACCCACAGCCACCTCTGTTTGGACACACAGGGGTGCAGCAGAGAGAACATGGGTTCGGCCATTCTGTCTGAAAATGTCAGCGATGCCCTCCCCACCCACCACCCTGAGGTTTAGGGCAGCTTGTTTTGTTTCTCTGACCCTTTGTTTCTTCTTCTTTGCAGTGGGAACAGTAATACTACCACCAATGTGGGTTAAATGAGATAATGCCTGAAAAGTGGCTGGTACCCAATTAGAATGGCCAACTTGTCCTGGGTTGCCTTATGCTGTGCGTTCCCCTTCCAGCTGACCCATCTCTCTGCTGGATGATAAAGTCCATAAGGGCTACGTCCCCACCACCCTTCATCCCTACACCCGCAACTCTGGGATTCCTGGTGAGTCCAGCAAAGGAGGATGTAACCTGGCAGACCCACATGGGGTCCTCTTGGGGGAAGGAGAAAGAGGCAGAAGTGAGAGGAGAACAGTCAGGTTTCTAACCCAGCTGGAAAGGCAAAGCCCACGACTCCCGTGGACAAAGCCATTTGGTGGGTGCCCCGTGTGCTGGGCGACAGCGCCCCCTGCCGGCCGCCGCCGCGTCTGGCTGCGGACCCCTGGAGGACAGTGAGAGGAGGCTGCCCTGGGCCTCGCCTGGGCCAGAGTCTCATGTCCCACTCTGTGACACTGGAGCCAGTGGCCAGGAGGCAGCTAACGGGAGGCCGCGGGCTGTGCATCCTTATAGTGGAAAGGACCAGTGGCTGTCACGTCCGGTGCCTCAGGAGCCGGGCCTTGTCGCACAATCAGGAGGGACCTGGCCAGAGCTGAGGGGCCAAGGGCAGCTGCATGCGCCCCCGCCTTGCAGTGACAAGTTTCCTCTTCAGGGTTTCCCCAAATGACCCAAGAACACATCACATGAAACTTCATTCTAAGAACCATCCCTTCTCAGAATCTTCATTTTTTTTTTTCTTTCAAATAATGCTAACAGCTGGTTTTCTCTCAGGGCTTCCTCTAGAAAGCAATATTTCTGCCGTCCATGAGTATGCTAGGACGTGCCTGTGAGTGTGTACCACAAAAGACACATGGTGGCCTTCAGCAGCCTCCCCAGAAGGCCGGCTGCCCGCTGCCCACACTTCAGCCTCACACCACAGCTACCCAGCGGCTCTCGAGGGCTGATGCTCCGCACGGTGCACGGCACTGTTGGACAGATGGGGAAGCAAGACTGGAAGGAGGTAAGTGGCCGCAGGGAGCACCGGGTCAGCCTGAGTCCAGCCTGTGCACCTCCACTCCAGCCTCCACTCAGGGAAGAGCCCGTGCATGGGAATGCCTTGATACTAGAGAGAAAAACTGAACCCAGGCCTCAGTACTGACCAACAGGGGCCTCCTGCCACAAATAACTCACATGAGATACTATGCTGACCTCAAAAAAAAAAAAAAAAAACTAGTTTTACACACAGATGCAAATTATAAAACAATCTGTGCTTATTATTAATCAGGCTCCCGAAAAACTCGTGGTGGGGTGATTTGAGGAAAGTTGACTAAAATGGTTTATTTATCAAGTTGAAAGGGAGCGTAAAGCACCAGGGGCCTGTGACCATCTCCAGAGCTGAAGGGGTCAAGGGAGGACATAGTCCTGAGGATCCAGAGAGGACCACTGTGAACAGGGAACCACTTGACAGGAGCATGACCCAGCAGTGGATCACAACCAGTAGCTGACCCTGAACAGCGGGGGGACACGACTCAATATCCCAGCCACACTTCTCAACAATGCGGGGCTGAGCCCATTGGTGGAAGGCAAGGCAGGGTGGGCCAGGGCAGAGTCCCACACAGGTGACCACACACAAGAATGTCCAAAAAGAGACAGCCTAGGGCTGGGGCTGGGGCCCCGTGGCAGAGCGCTTGCCTAGCATGTGAGGCACTGGGTTGGATTCTCAGCACCACACATAAATAAATGAATAGAATAAAGATCCATCAACAACTAAGAGAGAGACAGACAGACAGACAGACAGACAGACACCCCAGGGTGCTAAACTGTTAGGTGTGTTCATGGGGGGTGTGGCCAGGAGAAAAGGAGATGCACACTGGACTTTTACTCCCCGTGCCTTTGTATTTGAAGGCATAACAACTAGCAGATATGGAATTTATCATCACCAACAGTAAAGCATTCTGTCTGGGGACCAGAACACAGGATATGGTGAGCTCCTATGCCGGAGCCAGCAGTCCCCACACTGTTCTGTCCCTCAGGAAGCCCTGCCTGTTTTCCACTCCAACACGTCCTCATCTCCCCTGCCCAGAGCTCCGTGTTCCCCTCCAGTTGAAGGACCAGCTCACATTGGGCTACTGTGTCCTCTCCCACTCAAGTGCCTTCTGTGCATCCTCAGCTAGCCAGGGGCCATTTCACATCCTTGACAATGGCCAGGCACTGGGCACAAAGGTACCCAGGAACGCATTTCATAACAGACTGATCAAATGCACAGGTTCCACGTGTCACCAGTGGGGTGACCTGCCATGTAAGTGACTTAACTTCAGTGTCCTCATCTCTCAGGTGCAGAGATGGATAGAGACCTGGCTCACCTTCCTGCAGCCATGATTTAAAAACCCTCTGAAAGGGCGAAAACACGTGCAGAACTATAGTGTGGCAAGTAACACGCTTGGGTTCATGCACCTTTGCAAATGCTTTTCTTTTCTTTTTTTCTTTCTTTCTTTTTTTTTTTTTTTTGTTAAAAAAAAAAGTGTTTAAGAAGAGCCATCACTTCTCTTTATTTCCTGCCCTCTCCCCTCCGCAGGGGCATGAGACATTTTGTTCAGGGTCGCAGATTTTGTTTCCGTCTGGGGGGAGGTAGGCCTCTCTCGAGGGAATTGGCCCCCTTTAGGAATTTATACCGGCGGGGAAATCTAATCCAGTGTTTTCCAGCCATCATTTAGCAAAGAGTTGTCATCAGAGTGGTTTGCTCCCGCCCCAGGCTGCCTCCACCTCGCCCCCTCCCTGCCCCGGAGGACCGACTTGGTGACTCTCTTCCTAGTTATGAACAAGCAAATCTGCGAAAACTTAGGAGGCCTCGGCTGAACCGAAAACATTTTTCAAAGAAACACTTTCCAGCCCAAGAAAGGTAATATCCTGGAGGGCTGCCTGCCTTCCTGCAATTAACTGGAATACCACCCAGCGGCGCTTTTGTTGGCTACCATTTCCCATGGAAATACCTCAAATGCTTTTCCTCCTGGTGGTTCAGCAACTAGAGACACGGAAACAGACAGCAGCTCTAAAATGGGACCTTTGTCTCTTTCCTGTTCAAGCCGCAGAAGGGCAGCTGGGACCAGAGAGCCCTTCCTCCGCCACCCACAGCAGTCCAGGCGGTCCACATGGGATGAGGGCCTGCTCCCGGGTGGGCTCAGGAGCCAGGGGCCCTGAGGCTGGGAGGGGTGCCCTCTGGAAGAGGGGCCTGGGGTTGAGACTTGACCAAGTGTGCATTGAAGCTCAGCCCCACTAAAGAGCCTCTGGCTCCCTGAACTTGACCAAAGGCCAGCGCCTTCCCAAACCCTCAAGCCTTCCTTATCAGTTAAGTGAGGAAGGAAAGTCTTGCAAGGTCGTTGTGAAGAGTGAGTGGGGTGACTTGTGCGTGCAGTAGGCGCTGGTGATAGGGCACTTTCCATCTTATTCTTCAGACCGGAGCATTGTCTTCTGATGTTCCCAGGTTTCCTTTTTAAATAGCTGCTGGGTGGTGTGTGGTGGGGTAAGGGGGTGGCTGTGAGAACGTGCCTGGGGGGACCGGGCAGGAAAGGACTAAAGGAAAGAAATGGTCAGGAAAACCAAGCTGCAAAGCTGCTAATCTGTCATATCAGAATTGACGGCAGACAGGTGCCCAAAAGTAAGATTTGGGACTTCCAACCAACCGGGGCCACCTAGAAAATATCTCCTCTGATAAAAGGACTACAAGAGCCACCTCTGTCCCAACAGAGTTGTCTGTACATGTCATCAAAACAAAAACACTCATTGCTTGCTTTACCACCAACAGGATCCAGAAAGGGACATGACAGCAGGACTCGAACCCGCATGAACCTCCAGGACATCCACAGGCCTACTGTCCCACCCCCACCCCCACCATCACCCACACTGCTCTGCAACCACCTGGGTTAGGGGCCTGCCACTTTCCTTGTCCACCTAGAGCAGCCTCCGCAGCCCCAGAAGGACCCCAACCCAGGTGACCTGTCCAACTGCAATGTCTGCATTCAGAACTCCACCACTCGCTGGTTCTTCTTTAAGCAGGAAATGTACAATTTTGAAAACATTCAAACCATGGAGGAGATATGAGAAAGAATAAAGAAAGCCGGGCGTGGTGGCACACGCCTGAAATCCCAGTGGCGGGAGGTTGAGGCAGGAGAATCCAGAGTTCAAGGCCAGCCTCAGTAATTTAGCGAGGCCCTGAGCAACTCAGTGAGACCCTGTCTCTAAATAAAATATAAAAAAGGGTTGGAGATGTGGCTCAGTGGTTGAGTGACCCTGCATTCAATCCCTGGTAGCAAAAAAGGAAAAAAAAAAAAAGAATAAAAGAAAAAAGAAGAGGTGGGGAAAAGGGACCTTTGCTGTTGTTAACAAGGAACATGGAGATGGAGAAATGAAACAAATATTATTTTATGACTCTAACTTGTATTTTATTTTGCTCCCTGAATATCCCATTAGGTATAATTATCCTTGATCCTTTTTTGAACTAGAGCAATGTATAAATTAGTTATTTAAGTTATTCAAGTTGGATGGGTTAAATTTAAAATATAATTTAGTCAGAAAATAACAAATCTGGTAATTGAATTTCATGTTTATCTTTGTGTGAAAAAACCTATAGGCCGGGGCTGGGGTTGTGGCTCAGCAGTAGAGTGCTCGCCTCACATGTGCGAGGCGCTGGGCTCGATCCTCAGCATCACATAAAAATAAATAAATTAAATAAAGGTGTTATATCCAACTACAACTAAGAAAAAAAAATTTTTTTAAAAAAGACTGCAGTTTAAAGAAAAAAAAAACCTATAGGCCACTAATTCTTTGTAAATGTAGCATCTTAACTTTGGCTATTTTTGAAAAGCAGTTAACATCATAATTAAAGAAGTCTTTGCTATTACAGAACAAAAGTTTGGATGTGCCTGTTCTTTGGACAATTTCAAAGAAGGAAGAATTCTGGTCCCCAAAACAAAATCAAGACGGCCAAGGACTGGGAAAGAAGAGAGATGAGGGCTGTGTGCCACACCCATCTCGTTCTGCAGAAAAGGCAGTGGGGGGCGGGGCAGGGCACAGACACCAGAGTGAGGAGTTGGGAAGGTAAAATTCGCCCAATTTGTTCTTTTGGTAAAGAATGTCACCAGTGCCAATAATACCTTAGTAGATTTGTTGTTGTTTATGCTGATTTTTTAATATCATGCAATAGAATCAAAAATGTTTTGGCCAATCCTAGGCTGTTTTTAAGTTCAAGACAATAATCACGCATATTCACACCACTCTGAGATAAAAAAAAAAATTGTTCATTTTTTTTACTGGAACCTTACTATGAGGCATGAACTGATATAATCCTGCTTATTCGGCTTTATTATGGGTTTCATGACAAGCAGTCTGTTTTGATAATCCCCTGCTATACTCATTAGCAAAAAAAAGTGAACTTCTTATGTACTAGTTGGTGAATAGCCCTCACCACCTGGGCCCTTCCCCAGAACTCTTGCACTTGACTACAATCCAGCAACATCTGGCTGGGAGGAGTTAGGGCCGGTAGGTCATGGCCCCAGAGGGCCTGGGGTGCTCTCCCTAAGGATTCCCTGTATTCATCAGCCCTCTATCACTCCTGAGGGTCAGATTCCCTGTGTGCCCCCTGGGCCCAGCAGCATGGACTCCTCAGTGTGTGGACATCCTGGCATGGAAGTGACCATCCCCAACTGCCCCTTCCCTGGCGACACCCTCACATGGCCATGTGTGGAACTGCAGCCTCTGCCAGGTCCATAGGAACAGACTGGCACTAGAAGTCACCTGGGGTGTAGGTTCCTTTTTCCACAGTCTCAGCGGTAGAGGTCAGGATTCAGGCAATCTGAGGCCAGCAATGAGCAGCTCCTTGTGTCCACCCAAAAGGTTAGACTGGCTCTAATTAAATAGATACTTCAGGGAATGATTTCATTAGTCACCCAATATGGGACATATGGAGACTTCAAAATTATTAATAAGGTCTAGAAAATGTTTAATTGCAGTTAGTAAAGCAGACACTGGAAGTCAATGCCATTTATAATATCATTGGTATGCAGGCAGATTGTCCACTCACTGAGGCTACAAGCCACCTGTTCACATGGCTGGGAGAGTTTGCCGCCCTTCCCTACGTTACAGCATGACCCAAACCAAACGGCAGCACCATTTACACTAAAGGTCATACAGACATCTACTGAAAATTAAAAAATAACTTGAATATCATAAGATTTATTTGATGAACCATTTATGCTATAATTTAGAGAATAAAGGAATATATTGTAAAATCTTTATTGGATTGTGTGATTTACATTATAATTCTAGTTAAATATTTGAGTACCAAGAGCTGGCCCTCCCAATAAAGTGTTACCTGTTGGCAAGATTTTCATAAATGCCACCTTACTAAAAATATTACTGCTCTTCTCTCAGTGATCCTTTTTCGGAGGGAGGGGTACTGAGGATTAAACTTAGGGGCACTCAACCACTGAGCCACATCCCCAGCCCTATTTTGTATTTTAGAGACAGGGTCTCACCGAGTTGCTTAGTGCCTCACTGTTGCTGAGGCTGGCTTTGAACTCACCATCCTCCTGCCTCAGTCTCCTGAGTCCCTGGGATTACAAATATGTGCCACCATGCCTGTCTCAGTGATCCCTTTTTATTGCTGCATAGCATCTCCTTTTGTGACTCCCCCATTTTCTAGTTGTCCTTTCCCTCCTTATGGATACTCAAGTTGTTTCCAATCATGTGCTCCTTTATATAAGTTGACAAGTTCCTCTGGGGCATAAATGCTGAAATAGAATTGTTAGGCGATAGGATACAAATACCTTCCATTTTACTAGACTTCTGGGTTACTTACTCCCACCATCAGAGTATGAGATCATGGTTTCTCTTTTTGTCTTCACCTATCTTCACCATCCATATTTTTAGGCTAATTTTTTTCAGTCTGATGAATGCAAATGGCATCTCGATGTTTTGATTTCTATTCCCCTGATCACTTGTGTGGCTGAGCATCTTTCCTTGTGTGTATCAGCCAAGGAGATCGCCTCCTCTGCAAATTGTCTTTTTATCTTTTTTCTTTTAGGCCATTTGTCTTTTCATTTTTATGTGGTATCTTTTGCCAGTCTGAAAATGAAATCAACTGCTTATTCTTTCCCTTTAGATTAGGGGGTGGGGACTGGGAACCTTATTCAAGAACACCTCTCTACTTGAGGTCTTACAGATGGTCTCCTAATTTTTCTAATGGTTTCAGGATTTGGTTTTTGTGTTAGTTTCTTAAAGCAACTGGAATTTATTATTATGTATGGTGTGAGGGAAGGAGATGAGACAAGGAGATAAGCAGAAGGGGATTCAGGAGAGAAGATGACAGCCATTAAAAATATATCCCAATTTGCCTGAGATAGCCCAATTTTCCCAGATTTCCCAACATATACCACCACCGCCACCCTCCTTAACATATGTGATACTCAGACTGAATCATTTTAACACATCCCACTTTTTACATATTAAAAGCTCATTAAGCCAAATTTGCAGCTGTTGAATGGGAATATCCCAACTCACCATCTGCAGCTTCACTGTTTATATTTTGAATACAAACGAAAATTCCAAGTGGTCATATAGAATGATAGAATTAAAGTAGCACAACCTCTGCTTTTTTCTCTTTCATAGTCACTATTCTGTCCCCATTTATGTCAACTTTATTGTTGAAACCAGGAGTGCTCCTTCAGGGTTGGAGGCATGAACTACTCACCAAGCCAGCATGACTTTAAAAAATTATGAATTTATTCCCCAAATGAATGTGCATGGGAACTGCTAGGGGCCAACTGCATACCTGAGCCTTCTCCAGATTGGCTTCCTTGTGTCCCCGTGCTGTGGAGCCAGCCATCACATCCACAGCATGACCTGCAGAAACGAGGGTGGGGAAGGACACGCCTCCCCACACATTCCTGCCTCTGTCCCCCTGGCCAGGACTTGACACATGGCTTCTTTATTTCAGCTTTGCAAAGGGGCTGTGGAGGAGTGTTGAGAATGTTCACTGAGTAAAAGTTATTCCGAAAAACTACAAAATAGCCCTCAAGGCTACTAGGCCTGGTGTAGCAAGTTTGGGGCTTGTACTTTGGAATACTTTCCTGAAAGAAATGAGGAATTTAGTCCATGCAGCAGGGCACACCTATAATTCCAGCCATTTGGAAGACTCAGGCAGGAGGATGGCGAGTTCAAGGTCGCCTGGGCAACTTAGTGAGACCCTGCCACAAAATAAAAAGGGCTGAGGATATCACTTAATGGTCAAGTGCCCTTGGGCTCAATCCCCAGTATCACACCCACATACACAAAAAAAGTAGGCTATTTATTTGTGAAGTCCGTGTATTTGTTGGGATTGTCAGCTGTAGCAGGCAACTGCAAAGGAACAGTTGTTTGGTTCTGTTTTCTGTTTCTGCCTGCATTAAGTGGCAGTAACACCTGCCATTGGCTGGGGCCTGCTGTGCACCAGGGACAGCCCTAGATATCTGACATTTAATCATTCCAAGACCTATCTAGGAGGGCCCCACTTTACAGGCAAAGGGATTAAAGCTCAGAGAAGAGAGGCAATTTGTTTAAGGTCACACAGCCCCTTTGCTCCAGATTGCAAAAACCCGTGCTCTTTCCACTCCACTGTGAGCACCTCCGCCAGACTCAGAACAGGGCTGCACCAGGGGCGGGAGGATTTGGACAGTGGAGAAAGCCATGAGGGCCTGGTGAGGGAACATGGAGCAGGATGACTAGGGGGTACCCCCATCCCCGAGGACAAGAGCGAAGGGCTGTGGTATTACTTGTGTGGGTGTTGCTAAGAGTTAAACCCTCTGGTGGACATTAAGACTGTTCCAGTCTTTGCTACCACCAGGCCATACCTGGCGTTGCTGGTGC
Source organism: Spermophilus citellus (assembly GCF_964194105.1). Lineage (NCBI taxonomy): Eukaryota > Metazoa > Chordata > Mammalia > Rodentia > Sciuridae > Spermophilus > Spermophilus citellus. The sequence goes on along the minus strand of NC_138186.1, from coordinate 60,181,822 downwards.
ATCTGTCCATCCAATCCCTAGATATGAATTTGCTCCTCAGCACATTCCCCAGAGGATGCTAGGCTCTAGCAGGAACCTCCCCCTCCACAGGTACTGAGGGCACAGGGAGGGCGAGACCAAGCACTGAGCCGTCATAGATCTGGGTGAACCATGCTGCCACCCTAACCTTGTCGTAAACTGTTAATCCTTGCCAGGTGCGGTGGCACACCTATCATCCCAGCACCTTGGGAGGCTGAAGCAGGAGGATTGTGAGTTCAAAGCCAGCCTCAGCAGCTCAGCGATACCCTGTCTCAAAATAAAATATAAAAAAGGGCTGGGGATGTGGCTCAGTGGTTAAGCACCCCTGGGTTCAATGCCTGGTTACCCCTCCCACCCCAATCCCCGCCAAAAAAAAAAAACAAAAGCAAGGGAAAATGTTGTTGATCCTAACTTAGGCATTCCTCATTTATCTCATCCCTTGGAGGTTTGCCCTTGTGTTCACATAGTAGTTATGAGATGCGATCTCAACTGAGTTTGAAGTATATTGAAATAGCTTTCAAAAAACAGTGCAAAAAAAAAATAAGAGTCCACACAAGGAATGCTGTTTTATTTATACAAGGACAACAAAGCAACAGTAATGACCAGCGGATGGGAAGATAAAGAAGCTTCCCCTTATTAAAAAAAAAAAAAAAAACCTGCAGGGGGCAGGTGCTTTGAATTTCAGGTAGGAAAAATATAGACATGTTTTGTATGGACAACCCCTTCTTTACATGGAATGTGGAGCTACAAAAGCATGCAAATACCTTTGTATTTAAAATAGCATCTCACAGAGCTGTCAATGAAGATTTTGTTACATAAACCAGCCTGCTTCGGAGTTAGTTCCAAACCAGTTAAAATAGAATCAGGAGATGGTAGCATAAATATCGTCAAAAGTGTACAAAGACAGGAGGCCATTTGTTGTTGTTGTTGTTTTTTCTTGTTGTTTTATTTAAATAAGGGTTCATGAAAGTCTTCATCTTCTAAGCCCCATGTGCAACGCAGAGTTGCCTTTTCTCACTGCCCACCTGTAGTGGGTGACAATCTTTGTATAAAAAGACCAAGAGGTTACAGACTGTCCAGGGTGATTCAAGGTAGCCAATGAAGCTGGGGCTTTTGGCTTTGGGCTCAGGAGATGCCCACAGCTCCCTGTCATTTCCCACAGAAGCAGCGGGCATAGATGCTGCTGTTTATCAACTGTTTATAAAGCCATGTGGAGCAGGATGACACACTTGCCCACTCATGTCTAGGGAAGACAGCTCAGACTTTGAGGCCCTCTTTGGGCATGTGCAATGCAATTGTGAACTAGAAACAGATTGCCACAATTTAGTAGCCAATCTATCTCACAAACCTATATAAATTTCCTGAACAGACTGTCCAACAGAAACTTCTGCCATGGTGGAAAGGTGGCTGGGGTGAATGAGGAACTGCATACTTAACAGTTATCTCAATTTGAATCACTGCATGTAGCTATTGGTGACCATGCTGGACGGACAGCACAGTTCTGGAAGAACCAGGGCCTTTCTGAACTTCTCTTTTCCCTTGGGTTTCTCTGCCTCTTTATCAAAGCACAAAAATGGCAACTGTGGACACAGCGAGGGCCCTTGTTCTCCTACCCCCAAGCTCCCCCCGCCTTTTCTAGAGTCCTCCTTCCACCCAACTTCTGTAGAGTTTTCTAGGGCCAAATATTATTTCTAATAACAGAGCTTTCTCATTTCAGTTATAATCACACAGCCCTCTGGGGAGAAAGTCTTAGTACAACAAATGGCCTATCCAAAGTTTTCAGAAAATTGCTTTTTAAAAACTCTTTGGAGTGGACTATGCAGGGAAATTCAATAAGTATCAGGTTGGTTTGAATAAGTTAGCACATATGCCCCATGAGCTTCAGGGCATGTTAAGAGAAGGCTTTTTTCCACTGGTTCCAAATAACAGACAAATTGTTAATATAATGAGTGATCGAAGGAGGCGGAGCCTTTGGAGCAGGAAGGCCTCTGCAGGGAGGAGACTATTAATCAAGACTCCTTGAGAGCAGCAGGCAGCCAGCTGAAATCCAAGCTGCTTCTTCATGCACAAAGCAGCTCCTAAGTGAGGCCCAGCAATATTTCCCAAACTTAAATGTGCGTGCACACCATTCTGGGAGTCGCATTAAATTTCAGCTCCCCAGTCAGCAGGGCCTGATGGTTCTGGGCCTCCAGGCCCTAAAGCTCATGGGCAGAGTCCACTCATTACAGCCACTGCCCCGACTCCCAGATCTGCCTCTGCCTGCAGAAAGCTAGGTTCCCTTGAAATGAGCATCTTGGAGTCTGTCTCCTTCAAGACAGTATTTCCACCCTGTTTTGTAAACTTGCTCACTGTAACCAGCAATCAGCAGACCTCTCCGAAGTTGCCAGAACTCATCCAAACATAGGCCTGAAGCCCTGAGACCAGCTTTAAGATATAATACAAAATCTTCTTCCTGTTATTTCCCACATAGTCCAGAAACTTGGATGCTATCCGCAAGCTGCCTGTTCCTAACTCCCCACAAGTTGGTCGCCTTCGTCTTAACACCTCTCAAACCTGTCAGCAACTCCTTCCCATGGCAGCAGCCGCCCTGGTTCAGGTCTTCCTTGCCTCTCTGCCCACCCTAACCTGGCCTCCGGCAGTCCTCTGCCCCATGCCAACCTCCTTCTTCTTATACCTCTGCTGGAAACTCTCCTTCCTGTCCCCTCGGTAAAGTTTTCCATTATTTTTTTTTAGTCTATAATCTTTGCATCAGCTAAATGGTTCAGTTCCAAGTTACAGAAACCAATACCAGTCAGCTTAAGCTGATGGGCAGGGGTCTCCCAAACCTAGGGTGCAGGTTCACAGCTGGGTTTCAAGAAGATTCAGAAAGCAGAACAGAGGCCGGCAGAATTCTCCCCTGGTCTCAGGAGAAGTGGGGGTGGGGAGACATCAGGTAATGCTTGGAGGGAAAGGATGACTATTGCTAACTACTCTTTGATGAATTCAGTTTCAAAGAGATCAGTACAAGATACACTCCCAAGATATAGGAAGAACCGCTATGATGAGTCATGATTCCTCCAAAACTTCAGTTTATGTCAATTTTCAGGGAGACAAGTCCCTTAGGGTTACGGCTGTTTTATATAAAGATTAAGAAGTGCTCTGCAGAGACAAACCCACATAAATACAGTTATCTTATACTAGACAAAGGCGCCAAAAACATACAGTGGAGAAAAGACTGTAGTTATTGATAAAGAGACAGAGTTATTTCCCACATAGTCTAGAAACTTGGATGCTATCCTCAAGCTGCCTGTTCCTAACTCCCCACAAGTTGGTACAGGGCCTGATGGCTCTGGGCCTCCAGGCCCTAAAACTCCTGGGCAGAGTCCACTCATAACAGCCACTGCCACCGTTCAGCAAATGGTGCTGGGAGAACTGGAAAGCCATATGCAGCAAAATGAAAATAACCCCTATCTCTCACCATGGGCAAAACTCAACTGAAAGTAGATCAAGGACCTAGGAATTAGACCAGAAACCCTGACCCTAACAGAGGAGAAAATAGGCCCAAATCTTTATCACATCAGATTAGGCCCCTACTTCCTTAACGAGACTCCTACAGCACAAGAAATAAAATAAAAATTAATAAATGGGATGGATTCAAACTAAAAAGCTTCTTCTCAGCAAAAGAAATAATCAATAAGGTGAAAAGAGAGCCTACAGAATGGGAGCATATTTTTGCCACACGCACATAATAGCACTAATCTCCAGGATATATAAAGAACTCAAAAAACTTAACACCAAAAAAACAAATAACCCAATCAATAAGTGAGCTAAGGAGCTGAACAGACACTTCTTAGAAAAGATATACATTCAATCAACAAATATATGAAAAAATGTTCAACATCTCTAGCAATTAGAGAAATGCAAATCAAAACTACTCTAAGATTCCATCTCAAGCCAGTCAGAATGACAGTTGTAAAGAATACAGACAACAATAAATGTTGGTGAGGATGTGGGGGGAAAGGCACACTTATACATTGCTGGTGGGGACTGCAATTAGTGCAACCAAGCAGTACAGAGATTCCTTAGAAAACCTGGAATGGAACCACCATTTGACCCAGCTATCCCACTCCTCAGTCTATACCCAAAGGACTTAAAATCAGCATACTATAGTAACACAGCTCAATTCACAATAACTAAACTGTGAAAGCAACCTAGATACCCTTCAATAGATGAATGTATAAAGAAACTGTGGTATATACACACAATGGAATATTACTCAGCATTAAAAGAGAATAAAATTATAGCATTTGCAGGTAAATGATGGAGCTGAAAAATATCATGCTAAGCAAAGTAAGCTAATCCCAAAAAAACAAAGGCCAAATGTTCTCTCTGATAAGTGGATGCTGATCCATAATGATGGGGGGGGAGGCATGGGGAAAATGGAGAAATTATGATTGGGCAAAGGGGAGAGAGGGAGAGGAGGGGACATGGAGGCAGGAAAGATGGTGGAATGAGGAGGACATCATTACCCTAGGTACATGTATGACTGCACCTGTGGTGCAACACTACATTGTGTACAATCAGAGAAATGAAAAGTTGTGCTGCAATTGTATACAATGAATCAAAATGTACTTGCTGTCATATATACCTAATTAAAATGAGTTAATTAAAAAAAGAAGACTAAGAAGTGCTCTGGCTTGGTCTGGCTTGAGAGTTCAGGTGCTGTGGCAGTGGAATGTAGTGAAAAAACAAAACCTAGACTTAATTCAGCTTGAATACCAACTTCATCATTTGGGCAAATCCTGACCCTCATGAGTTCAGTCACTTCATCTGCAAACAAGATTGTGTTTCACTGAGTACTTAGTTTCCTCATGACTCTACTTTGCATACCTTTCTAGGGCCAAGATAGAACAGAAGAACAACAAAATCCAAATAACAAAATCTAACTGGTCACTTCTGTTGCTTAGTCAAGTTGAAAAGCCTCAGAATCAGAGAACAAGAGAGGAAGAAAAGGACAGAACTCAGGGCACACAGAAGACTCAGCCACACCACCCTATTCCACACACAGTAGGTAAGGCTGGAGGGATGAGGAGGGCAGGCACACTTCTGATCAGGAACAAGGCCGCAATCTGTGGGCAGGAGATGTTAATTTCATCCAGCAAATTTCATCTAAGTCAGCATTTCTCAAAGCTTTTGGTCTTAGAATCTCTATGCACTTAAAAATGGAGGACTCAAACCCTTTTTTATTTTTGTGGGTCTCATCTATTGATATTTACTGTAGTGGAAATTAAAACTGAGAAAGCTTAAAAATACTTAGCTCTGGGGCTGGAGCTGTAGCTCAGTAGCAAAGCACTTACCTACCTTGTATGAGGCACTGGGTTCGATCCTCAGCACCATATAAAAATAAGTAAAATAAAGGCATGTTGTCCATCTACAACTACAAAATAAATTTAAAAAAATACTTAGCCATAAATTCATTTCAAAATAACAACAGTGAACACTTATTAGAACAAGACAGTCTCCTCTCTGAAACAGCATTTCAGGCTTTGCAGGCCACCTGGTCTCTGTCCCAACTATACAGTTCTGCTGTAGTTGGGTGAAGGCAACCACAGACAGTACTTACAGAACCAATGTGCACTCACCGGAGCTTACTTGAAAACAAGCCTCAGAAGGATTAAGCTATTCTTCAAGCAAATTAACTACAAACAAAACCCAGTGTAATTTTTTAAAAATACTTATTTATTTATTTATTTATTTATTTATTTATTTATTTATTTGGTGTAGGTGGGCACAACACAATGTCTTTATTTTTAATGTGGTGCTGAGGATCGAACCCGAGTCCTGCCCATGCAAGGCAAGCGCTCCACTGCTAAGCCACAATCCCAGCCCTCCACAATGTAATTTAAGGAACAAAAGGACCAGCAATGTAACATTTACCACATATACCACCTTTGCTAAGTACTAGACTGCAAGGAACTGGAAAATGACCAAGAACCAAGAGAACTATCAGTCAACAGAATCAGACCCGGAAATGACACATGATGGAACTAGCAGTAAAGGTTGTTAAAACATCTATTATAAATATGTTGTATATGCTCAAGGATGTGTTGGGGTCCGACACCAGTCAGTGCCTAGAAGACTTGTTGTTCCTGAAGGGGACTAAGAAGGACTACCAATAATGTGCCAGCAGGACAAAAGGAGTGAAACTGGCCACTCCCCTTATCTCCAATTTTTGGGTGAGATGAAAGAGATGAGTACATGCCTTTCTTTCACAACCACCGTGGAAAGGCATGTACTCATAAGACAGCTGAAGAAACCCATCTGTACAGTAGGCATGCAACCTGTGTCATTTACATTCCCCAATCTGTAGGCTCGATGAGCACCTCACACTGTCCCAGACTGCTGCCACCAAGGAGTATGTAATAAAATGTCCAAACCCTCACAGTGAGTCCTCCAAGTTTTCTTTGAGATTGATGAACAGTACGCTGGGGCTTTTGAAGCCCTAGAGTTGAAGATGTAAAGGAAAATGTGAATATAATGAAAATTAATGTAAAAAAAGGAACATACTAGAATTGCTAACAAAGAAAACCACAATATTTGCAATTAAAATTACACTAGGAAGGATTAACAATACCTCACAAAAAGTTGACAATGCAGAAAAAAAGATCAGTGAACTTAAAAAAAAAAAAAAAACGCAATAGAACGTATACAAAATGAACAGAGAAAGGAGTAACCCTATTAAGAACAGAGCCTCCCGGAGATCCAAAGGCAGAGCCCACCCACCCGCCTGTCAAATGCCACCACTGCCCAGAGTTCTGGGGCAGAGCCACCCCACGCTAGGGTTCCTTATTCACCAAAGCTTGGCTCCATAGCCCAACATCAGGAAACATACAGGCTTGAGGCTGCCACCGCCATGAAACTGGGATATCACTGCTTCTACCAAGAGACAACAATAAGGACCTGGTAAGACGTCACCAGAGTTTTCTCTACTAGGGGTGCTAACAGGTATACTGTGGCTGAGGTAACAGGGAGTCTTGCACAGGGTTGCCTAGCTCTTGTTTCTCCTACTAATAGCCAGATCCTATGATTACCCTCTCACTAGTCATGAAATCTAATACCTCCATATTCTTACATCCTACCTAATAAACATCTCAGCCAACACCCCAGTCCCCCCTTCCACCATCAGAAACTGTAAACCATTATGAAAACCTATTGATTATATGGTTGAAGATAACCAAACTCATAATTTCTATTTACAGTGACAAAACTATAAATGCAAAAATAGAAGCTAACTGATAAATGGCTGCACATATGGTTACATTGAGTGCTACAATATTGAACTCTCCCTTAAAAGTGAAATATTGGTAACCTGTAGGCACACTATAAGATAATAGGGCAGAAGCTGTAATACCTCAGATCTACACTGCAAGAGAGGAAGATAGACATGAAAAAACAAGGAGGGAAAGTGCCCTAAACAAATCAAGACACTAAAACAATAGAATCTATAGATAGCGAAGTAGGTGAAATGTCAGAGAAGGAGTTCAGAATATACATAACTAAAATGATTTGGGAATTAAATAATCATCTAAGTGAGCTGATACAGGCAAAAATCAATCACACCAACAAAGAGATGAGAGCAAATACAGGTTGCAAAAGATTACTTCAAGAAAGAGAATACTGAAAGAGATACTGAAAAAAACAAACAGAAATTCTTGAAATGAAAGAAACAATAAGCCAATTTAAAAACTCAATAGATAGCATCCCCAATAGACTGGACCACTTAGAAGACAGAACCTCTGGGCTGGGGCTGGGGCTGGGGCCCAGTGGTAGCGCACTAGCCTGGCATGTGTGAGGCACTGGGTTCGATTCTCAGGACCACATATAAATAAATAAATAAAGGTCTATAAACAAGTTTAAAAAATTTTTTTTAAATTTAAAAAAAAAAAGAAGACAGAACCCCAGACAATGAAGACAAAATATAATACTGAAAATAAAGTTTTTATTTCAATCTTGAAAATTATTTTCAAAATACAATCTTGAAAATAAAGTTGACCTCACAGTGAAGATGGTAAGAAAGCACCAACAGAACATCCAAGAATTATGGGATACCATCAAAAGACCAAATTTAAGATTTATTGGGATACAGGAAGGTTCAGAGATTCCAAAGGAATACGCAATATCTTCAATGAAATAATATCAGAAAATTTCCTAAGCATGAAGAATGAATTGGAAAATCAAATACAAGAAGCCTATAGGACACCAAATGTACAAAATTACAACAGATCTATACCAAGACACATTATAATGAAAATACCTAGTATACAGAATAAGGAAAGAATTTTAAAGGCCACAAGAGAGAAAAATCAGATATAAAGGAAGACCAATTCGGAGCTCAGCAGATTTTTCAACCCGGACTCTCAAAGCTAGGAGATCCTGGAATAACATATATCAAGCTCTAAAAGATAATGGATGCCAACCAAGTATCATATCCAGCAAAATTAAGCTTCAAATTTGATGATGAAATAAAAACCTTCCATGATAAACAAAAGCTAAAAGAATTTACAGCAAGAAAGCCTGCACTTCTTGTAGAACATTCTTGGCAAAATATTCCATGAGAAGGAAATGAAAAACAATGAAAATCTGCAAAAGGAAGAACTACAATAAAAGAAAAGCCAACCAAAGGAGAAACCAAGTCAAGCACTAAATATCAAAAATAAACAAAAATGACCAGTAATACAAATCATCTCTCAATATAACCCTAAATGTTAATGGCTTAAACTCACCAATCAAAAGACCTAGGCTGGTAGACTGGATTTTTAAAAAAGACTCATCTCATAGGAAAAGACACCCACAGGCTGAAGGTGATAAAATATAAATATACCATTCATATGGCCGACATAAGCAAGCAGGGGTTTCCATCTTCATATCAAATAAAGTAGACTTCAAGCCAAAATTAATCAAAAGGGATAAGGATAAACATTTCATACTGCTTAACAGAACCATACATCAACAAGACATAACAGTTATAAATATATATGCCCCAAACAATGGAGTATCTACATTCATCAATCAAACTCTTCTCAAGTTCAAGAGTCAAAAAGATCACAACACAATAATTCTGGGTTACTTTAACACACTTCTTTCACCACTAGATAAATCTACCAAACAAAAGCTAAACAAAGAAACTACAGAACTCAATAATACAATCAATAACTTAGACTTAACTGACATAGAGAGTATATTATCCATCAACGAGCAAATACACTTTCTTCTCAGCAGCACATGGATCTTCTCTAAAATAGAACATATGTTATGCCACAAAGCAAATCTTTGAAGGAAAGAAAACTTCACACCAACATCTCTAATGAATATAGATGCAAAAATTCTCAATAAAATTCTGGCAAATCAAATACAAAAATATATCAAAAAGATAATGCATCATGATGAAGTAGGAGTCATCCCAGGAATGAAAGGTTGGTTCACATACGGAAATCAATAAATGTAATTCATCACATCAATAGACTCAAATATAAAAATTATATGATCATCATTGAGATGATCTATTGAAGATGCTGAGAAAGCATCTGACAAAAAAACAGCATCCCTTCATGTTCAAAACGCTTGAAAAAGTTGGGATAACAGGAACGTAACTCAACATTGTAAAGGCTATCTATGCTAAGCCCCAGGCCAATATCATTCTAAATGGAGAAAAATTTAAAGCACTCCCTCTAAAAACTGGAACAAAACAGGGTACCCTGTCACCACTTCTATTTAACATAGTTATTGAAACTCTAGCCAGAGCAATCAAATAGATGAAAGAAATTAAAGGGATACAGATGAGAAAAGAAGAACTCAAATTATCACTATCTGCAGACAATATGATTCTATACCTAGAAGACCCAAAACATTCCACCAGAAATCTCCTAGGACTAAGAAATGAATTCAACAAAGTAGATGGATATAAAATCAACACCCATAAATCAAAGGCATTTCTGTACATCAGTGATAAATCTGCTGAAAGTGAAACGAAACTAGGAAAACCACCCCATTTACAATAGCCTCAAAAAATAAAATACTTGGGCTGGGGATGTGGCTCAAGCGGTAGCGCGCTCGCCTGGCATGCGTGCGGCCCGGATTCGATCCTCAGCACCACATACAAACAAAGATGTTGTGTCCGCCAAAAACCAAAATAAATAAATATTAAAAATAAAATAAAATAAAATACTTGGAATAAATTTAACGAAAGAGGTGAAAGATCTCTACAATGAAAACTACAACACGCTAAAGAAAGAAATTAAAGATCTTAGAAGATGGAAAGATCTACCTTGTTCTTGGTTAAGCAGAATTAATATTGTCAAAATGACCATACAAAAGCACTATATAGGTTCACTGCAATCCCAGTCAAAATCCCAATGGCATTCCTTATAGAAATAGAAAAAGCAATCATGAAATTCATCTGGAAAAATAAGAGATCCAGAATAGCCAAAGCAATCCTTAGCAAGAAGAATGAAGCAGGTGACATCACAATACCAGACCTTAAACTATACTACAGAACAATAGTAACAAAAATGGCATAGTATTGGCACCAAAATAGACCTGTAGACCAATGGTACAGAATAGAGGACCCAAGAGTCTAACCCACATAACTTCACTTATCTTAGACAAAGGCACCAAAAACGTACATTAGAGAAAAGATAGCCTCTTCAACAAATGGTGCTGGGAAAACTGGAAATCCACATGTAACAAAATGAAATTAAACCTCTAACTCCCACCGTGCACAAAACTCAACTCAAAGTGGATCAAGGACCTAGAAATTAAACCAGAGACCTTGCACCTAATGGAAGAAATAGTAGGCCCAAATTTCCATCATGTCGGATTAGGCCCCAACTTCCTTAATAAAATTCCTGTAGCACAAGAATTAAAATCAAGAATCAATAAATGGGATGGATTCAAACTAAAAAGGTTCTTCTCAGCAAAAGAAACAATCAATGATGTGAATAGAGAGCCTACAGAATGGGAACAAATCTTTTCCATAGCACAACAGATACAGCACTAATCCTAGGATATATAAAGCACTCAAAAACCTTAACACCAATAAAACAAATAACCCAAACAATAAATGGACCAAGAAACTGGACACTTCTCGGAAGATGATATACAATCAATCAACAAACATGAAAAAATGTTCAACATCTCTAGCAATTAGAGAAATGCAAATCAAAACTACTCTAAGATTTCATCTCAAGCCAGTCAGAATGGTAGCTATTAAGAATACAAACAACAATAAGTGTTGGCGAGGATGTGGGGGAAAAGACACACTCATACATTGCTGGTGGGACTGCAAATTGGTGCAGCCAATCAGGAAAGCAGTATGGAGATTCCTTGGAAAACTTGGAATGGGACCACCATTTGACCCGGCTTTCTCACTCCTTGGTTTATACTCAAAGGACTTAAAAACAGCATACTACAGGGACACAGCCACATTAATGTTTATAGCAGCACAATTCACAATAGCTAAATTGTGGAACCAACCTAGTTGCCCTTCAGTAGATGAATGGATAGGGAAACTTTAGTATATATTCACAATGGAACATTACTCAGCATTAAAAAATAAAATCATGGCATTTGCAGGTAAATGGATGAAGTTGGAGAACATAATGCTAAGCGAAGCAAGCCAATCCCAAAAAACCAAAGGCCAAATGTTTTCTTTGATATAACAATGAAGATGCATAATGGCGACTGGGCAGGGGGAGCATGGGAGGAATGGAGGAACTTTATAGATAGGGCAAAGGGGTAGGAAGGGAAAGGAGGGGGTAAGGAGTTAGAAATGATGGTGGAATGAGTTAGAAATGATTACCCTAAGTACATGTATAAGACATGAATGGTGTAAAAATACTTTGTGTACAACCAGTGTCTTAAAAAATTGTGCTTGCTATGTATGATATGAAATGAATTATATTCTGCCATCATGTATAACAAATAAAATAAATGTATGGTGTCCATCTACAACTACAAAAATTAAAAAGAAAATTTAAAAACCCACTGTAACATAGAAAGGTGAAAAGCAAAAGAATGAGCGAGCTATATTGTGCAAAACAGGCTACAGGACAGAGGATGATGCCAGCTATGAAGAATATTTTCTAATGGCAAAGGGGATAATTCCTCATAACATAATAATCCTTAATGTGTGTGCAGACAATAACAAAGCTGCTAAATAGATGAAGCAAAAATTGACAGAGCTGAGGACTTTGCAAATACAAAGTTAATGATTTCAACATACCTCCCTCAGCAATTTAAAGAACCAGTGGAGAAAAAGCTATTAATATAGAAGACTTGGATTCTATGGCTCAATTTGACCTTATTGGTACCTATAGAACATTACAGACTGCAGAATACACACAAGGAACAGTTACCAAGACAGAACGTATGTTGGACCATAAAACAGTTTCAACCAATTTTAAAAGATTGAAATCATCGAAGGTATATTTTCAAACCACTCAAAAGTCAAGAACACTTCAGGCTAGAGAATGGTTATGTAAGATAATAGTCATTGTGCCAGCTCAAGATTCATCCTTATCTTCTGTTTTGTGATACTGGAGTTGTAACTTAGAAATATTTTTGCAACAGAAGTCTGTTTTGTGCTGCTTTAACAGAATACCCAACATGGGGTAATTCATGAAGAACAGAAATGTATTTCTTACAGTTGTGGAGGCCAGGAAGTACAAGGTCAAGGTGTCCACACCTGGCAAGGGTCTTCTTACTGGTCACATACCATGGTAGAAGACAGAAGGGCAAGAGAGCACATGCATGAGAGAAGGGGGCCAAACGGATCCTTGTTGGAATGACCCCGCTCCTTTAAAAACAGCATTAATTCACTCAAGAGGGCAGATCCGATCATCTCTCCAAAGTCACACTCTTGACAGTGTTGTAATGGGAATTAGGTTTCCACACATGAACTCTTGGGGGACATGCCCACCACAGTGCCAGTGGACACATTGTAAGCACTGAGGAACACAAGTGGAAGGGGCTTTGCTTCTCCTGGTTCTGGCGCTCTTCCCGTCTGCACGTGGCTTCCTTGCCAGCATGAGGATTCTCCACTGTGATTCTCTGTGGGGAGGATTCTCTGTGCGGAACACCCAGTGGCATTGCCCTCCAGAGTTTTGCAGGTGCCCTCTCAAGCGGTTTTCCCTCAAGTGCCATTATCACCCCAGCAAGTGACTTCCTAGCAAGTGTCCTTGGTTGGCACCCTGCTACCACACCAGACCTTGGCACCTCAGCAAACTTTTCCATCCACACCTTCTTCAAAGAGATGCAAGTCTCAGGTGTGTGGGGAGGGGAAGGGCTCTTCCAAACCTGTTCCTTCCTCAGGTTCTCTCCCAGTCTACAGGTGGTGGTTGCTTCCTACATCTCCTTTTACTGTATTCTTTAGACATTTCTTTGCCTCTCTTAGTAGTTAATTCTCTATTACCGGCTAATAATTCTTCATCCTGATCATCCTTGTTCAATTCCTGTTATGGTTTCTTTCTCCTGAATGGATCCTAAATAGTGCCATAATTATTTGCAAAGTTTAAAACAGGATGTATATTTTCTAAATCACTAAGAAAATTAAAGACAGGAAATTACAGTCCATTTAGAAAACAGAAATCAGTGAGAAAACATAAAACATGATCACAGCAGACTCCAGCCAGTAATTAACATAAAAGTAAATGGATCAGACCCTATTAAAATGCAACGTCTCTCTAAAAGGGTTGAAATATAAAATGTCAAGATCTGTTGCTATTTGAGAGACAACTAAAAAAGTATATGTAAAAGTTAAAAATAAGGAAATTTAGCAAGTATAAACAAAAAGAAAAGAAATATTCTTACTATCAAAGAAAGTAAAATTCAAGGCAGAAAACAGAACAAAAGCAACTTTAGTAAATCTTTCTTAGAAACTGTACGTAACACAAGTATTATTTACTAAGCCGTATCAAAATACACAAAGCAAAGCACTTGACAAAACTGAAATAACACTATTATTCTATGATGTTTATAACCCCAAAAGAAAATTAAAATCTCAATAATATAATTAAATTTAATGATAAATACACATTCACCTCTGTCACAAGCAAACTGAATACACATTCACCTCTGTCACAAGCAAACTGAATACACATTCACTTAAAACATCCATAGAATATGTTTTAAGGATGCTAGGTTCTAAAACTTAAATTCTAAAAAGCAAAAGCAAAAATTACATATAACCATGCTTTTTTTTCCACAATGTAAAAATCCTACAAGTGGCAAAAAAAAAAAAATTTAAAAACAAAAAAGCCAAGCACACACAAATTTTTAAGTATTCTTAATTGCTGAATCAAAAATTTAAAACGTAACAATAAACTACTCAGAAAACAAGGCTACTACATATAAAAATGGCTGGAATGTTAACATTTTTGAACTTAGGGAAAACTCAAAAGCTTTCAACATAGTCACATGCATACATACAAAAAATAAGCATCACATAAAAAGAGAAAAAAATCTAGAGAAAAAGCAAATAACATAAGAAATGAATGTATTTTATATCAAAATCACACTGATAAATCAAAACAATAGTTTTCTGAAGGGAAAAGGCATATCTTTAACAAGACTAATGAAGTAAAAATGTGGCAGAACTAAGAGAAAGCAAATTTCTTAAAAGTAGTATAATTAATTGAAAAGAGATTTCCATTAAAACTCTTATTTTAAATCTTTTTTTAAAAACAAAAAAAAATTCTGGAAGAGTACAAATTACTAAAATTTAACAAATAACAAAAGGAGAAATACAATTTAAAACAAAATTTAAAATTTTATAAAGTTGCTTAAACTTAAAAATGCGTAGCATACTAGTAATCATGAAACTGAAAATTATTGAGAAATCATTTCCAAACAGGGCTCTGAACTCAAATTTCACAAGCACACTCCTTAAATCTTTCTTGGATCAAGTCACTCCCAGCTGTAACTGCTTAATCAGAAAAATACATACAACCCTCCTATTTTCTTTGCGGAGCTAGCAAAATCCCAATGTCATTATTTGTACAATAGCCCAAAACACCTATCTCACCTATATAAACATGTAAACTTCCCTAAATAATAGATAAGTAAGTCAAATTCTAAAAGACCAACAGGACAGTCACATTTTAAGAGAAATGCATTCCTAGGGAGAATGCATGGTTAGATGGCATACTTCAGCCATCACTGTACGATAGTTTTTCTTTGATATTAGTCTTTGTTTTGCTGGCATTAGTTCTAATTTTTCAAAGAGGACCCTTACTCATGGTGGTGGTTTAAATCTCATTCAGATTTAAATTTGGTCCCAGAGTTACTGAGACTTGAACATGCTTTTCAACACTAGTTTAACACTAACACTTAATGAGTGCCCAAGAGAAAACATGACCAACATGAAGGTTACAACAGTCAGTACTGACTGTCAGAGTGGTGCTAGTAAAGAACCCTGGGCATTCCAGAACACTAACAAAGGATGATAGTGTGTCTATTTACCAGAGAAAGGGACACTGCATATGACAAAAGCCTAAGTAGCTTACAACATAAGACTGCCCATTTCGAAATTTTGCAATTTGGTGATTTTTTTTTTGGGGGGGGGTGCTCATAGTATGTGTATTATTTCAAATTTTGAAAACAAAGTGAGTCTTTAATTAGATTAGCTATTTCAAACCCTTATAATTCAAGTCTACACAAATGCAAATAAACAATGAACTGTTTAAAAACAATTTTTAAAAATGAATCTACCTGGTTCTAGGAGTAGAGAGATAGTTTAATGTTGCAACATTCATTAATATAAGTCATCAACATACCAAAATGACAAAAACTATATGATCATCTTAAATAAATGCCCCCAAAGTCTATTTGATGAGATTCAAGAGTGATTTCTAATTCAAAATCTTTAAGAGTTAAAAACAGAGATACTACCTTTCTATATAAAGAACATCTAACTCAAAAGGCCAACTTAAAACACTATGGATATTCCCATTAAAACCAGAAACAAAACAAGAACATCCCCAACATTATCATTTACAATTGTTCTAAACATATCAGCCAACAAAACATGCAATGAAAATGAAATAAATGTATTAAAGAAATATTATCATTATCCTAGAAAACCCAGGAAAAATTTCTAGAAAAAGTAGAACCAAGTGACTAGATACCAAGAAAATATCAATTTATGCTCTAAGACTACATAAGTATTACCTGGCAAATCTCTCCACCTAGCTCCATCCTCCTACCCCACTCCACCCAGCCTCAACCGGTTTGAGACCCTATTACTATTTGTCTAGTTTACTCCTTAATTAACTGGCTTCCCTATCTTCAACTAAGTGAGACATTACGCAATATGGCCAGAAGTAATGTTTCTAAAAAAAATCAGATCTGTCATTCCTTTCTTTAGAATGTTCTCATATAACTTCCCTTTGTACTTAAAATAAGACCCAATTTCTTACCATGTCCTTATACATGTGGGCCTATTCAATCATACCATACTAATGCCCCTAGGATGTGCTTTCTTTGAATCTCACGAGGACAGCTCTTTCTAAAGTGGCAATCCCACATTATGGAAATGTTAGATCTTTCATAAGATCTCTTTGATAATATCATCCTATTTTAATTCTCCCCATAAAATCTAAAATTTCCTCCATAAAATCTAAAATTCATGATCTGAACATGTTTAGTATTCCTTCCCAACTAATGTCACTGAGAGAAGAACTTTGTTTTAAAAACTGTTCATCTCCAATACTCAAATCACTGACACATAAAGAGTCACCCCAAAAAATATGAATTTTAAATTGTCTGTCATTCTCAACAGACTGTAAGGGCCACAAAACCAGAACCAAGACTACTTTAATCTTTGTTCTATCTCCAAGACTCTAGCACAATACACAGCTGGTGAATGAGTGAGTGAATGAATGGATGAATAAATGAGTGCCTCCTTCCTCCTTCCAGTCCCTAATTTCTAAGATTGAGCAAACTTTTTTGTGAGTCCAACACATAATTTGGCCTATACTGAGCTTGTAAGCAACTAATACTGTACTAAATAATTTTATATGAATTGTTATAAAATTAGATCTTCCTAGTGCTTGCACATGAAATAATTATTTAATGTTTTCATCTCTTATTTATTCCCCAAATTCTATAGCTGTGTAATTGACCTGTTAAGCCAAATACAGAGCTTTAATAAAATATGATGGCTTTGTTGAAATCAACTTTTAAGATGGCCTTTGTCAAAAACATAATTACAAGAAAATAACAGGTCAAGGAAAATTAAATCTTTCAAGTTATAATCCATACACTGTCTAAGTAGCTGACAAAGAGGCCTTCCCTAAAGTGACACTGAAAAAAAAAAACAAATCTGAGGTATTAAGAAGTTAATCTAGTCAGTGTAGAGAAATGACCGCTCTATGCTCTATATAGGGTTGCCTCTTGAGAATTGAAGACACTGGATTGTCATTCTGGTTACCTACGACTTATTCATTAAATGTGACACAGAGTACAAAGTTGCTGATTTGTGGGAACTCTAATTACTTTAAACAAAAGGCTACATTCTCAAATTTTTATATTTTATTTTTATTCAAGGGTTTACTCACAGGCAGCAATTTAGAGTCAGACTTTTTAAATTAAAAGGCCAAAACTAAAAATTCTTGCGAACATGACACTGATAAAAGAATCATCATCTTAATAATTTAAACCCTTATCCGTCCTGGTGCATTAAAAGTCTTTAACATAGAATGTAAGATCAATATCATTTAAAATAAACAACCAAAAAACCACAGATGGTGAGTAAATTTGTCAATGAAGATAAACATCAGTTTCAGCTTTGCAGAGTATGAAAACCAGCAATTAATTTGTCCTGTGACAGAATATAAACTGTGCTTCAGAATTTTGACTGTAAAGTCTCCTTCTCCAGCAGTAAATCAGCATATCTATGCTGAAGCTCTTTCTCTCTGTCCTGTTGTCGCTGCACATCTTCTTTTAGGCACTTGAAGAGATAAAAACATTAAATAATTATTTTATGTGTAAGTACACTGAAAATTAAAGATATCTGATGCTACTTTGTCATCTTAGCAACAGCTGGGAGGCACACATTCCCCAAAGAGAAACAAACAGAGCAAATACTTTCGCTGTAAAACCAGTACTACAGCCATACTTTGCTTTGGTTTTATGATTACCACCTTGTAAAATATTTGCAACCTGGAATAAACAAGCCAGTACTGACCTATCGATAACCATAAATGCACTAAAATAAGCCCTGACTGTCCTTTTAACTGGGCAGGAACTGTCATGCACACTTAGGAGATAAATCTAAACCACACCTGGCCATTTGATGTTCTGGAATAACTAGCTAGGTTCCCAGCATCCCAAGTTATAAAACAAAAGGGCACTGCTTTAGCTGCTCCTCATAGAGCAAATGGGATGCAATTAAACTGTAGGGGGACAAATCACAAGAATCAGTTATTCCATATTTTCTCTTGTGTGCAGAAGCTAAAGAGAAAAAAGGAACAAAAAGGGGATCTCATGAAAACAGAAAGAAGAACAGTAAGATCAAGAAAGGGGATCAGAGGAGGGATAGGGGAAGCACTGAGGGTGGTATTGAGCAAATTATATGTATGTATGAATGTGTCACAATGAATCACACTATTCTATACAATTAAAATAAAGCACTAAAAAAGAGTTTTTCCATTTCACAGTGTGTCAATACATAAGAAAGAAAAATAAGATTGTCCTTGGAGCCATCATTTTCCTGGTCTAGCCATCTACACATAGGCAGGTCTAAAATAAAAAGTCAAAAAGGGGAGACTCTTCTTGAAAAAGGCCTGCCTTTTTATATTGTTATCTGGCCAAATTATATTGTTATCTTGAGTGCATGAACGAAAATCTAACAACAAACTCCACCATCATGTACAACTATAATGTACCAATAAAAATCTGAGAACACATAAATTTTTTTAAAAAAAAGAAAGAAAGAAAAAGACCTGACAATACCAACTTCAGATACCCTGCATAAGAGAAAGAAAAAGGAAAGCTCTATTAATTCTTTTCAGTTGTCCTTCTAAGCAATGTTTTGAGGCAAAATGAAATATTACCTCTAGCCTCCGGGGAATAGCAGAATCTTCATGTTTTTTGAGTTCTTCAAAAGTGCGTAACTCTAAGTGAGCCTGCTCAATTTGGTCCCACAAGTCATTCAACTGTTTCATGAGCCCCATAGCACGAGACTGGTAACCTCCAAGCAAAATTTTCATCTTCTTTTCCATTTTTGCAGCTCTCTTAGCTTCCGTTGTCATGTGACCCCTGTTTATCTGAGGAAGGGGAAGATACATAGACATACATTTAAATAATAGTCAAAATAGTACCACTGATTCATCTATGTGCCTCAAAACAAAACACACTAGAGCTCCTTCTATCTCACCTACTATAACACGGAATTAGGAAGAATTTATCTTGCACCTGGTGAGTTTTCCAGGTTAGTCCTAAATAATCTATTATCTTTTTTTTTAATATTGATTTAGATGTTGATGGACCTTTATTCTATTCATTTATTTATATGCTGTGCTGAGAATGGAACCTAAGCTAGGCAAGCGCTCTACCACTGAGCCATAAATCCAGCCCAATCTACTATCTTTTATAACAACTTCACCCATCTCAAAGAAGGCTTGATTTTCACAGTATGGGAATACTCCTGTCTAATTTATGAAAATGGCTTCTGCTATTGTATTGTTTCTGTATCGATTTTGGACTGGCAGCAAGCAGCCCATGTTCATCATTTATATCTGCACTTCTAAGCTGGGCATGATGGCACATGCCTGTAATCCCAGTGACACGGGAAGCTGAGACAGGAGGATGGTGAGTTCAAAGCCAGCCTCAGCAACTTATCAAGGCCCTAAGCAACTCAATGAGACCCTGTCTCTAAATAAAATATGAAAAAGGGCTGAGGATTTGGTTCAGTGGTCGAGTGCCCCTGAGTTCAATCCCTGTACCCAAAACAATGCACTTCTGTATTATATATGTACAGTCTGTTTTTAGTAAGTGGATAATATGTCATCCAATTAATATACCACAGTTAGAACCAAATATAAAATCCCCTCAAACTACTACATCCTAATTCTGGCATGAAATTCATAAAAGGAAAAGGAAATCAATGACGCAATTTTTAATTTGAGACGTTAAAAGATAAAATAAAATTAAGAGAAATGAGTGCTTTACTATTAAATATGTACATGGAACAAAGTTGGTACCTTCTCAGATCACTCTAAATTAAGGGAAAAATTAAAATATAAAAATTCACAAAAGAATAGGAAAGAGACAACAATTAACAGAGGAAACATTTCAACAAAATTCTGGAGCATGTATACTGATTCAGGACAGCAGAGAAAGCCCCAGCTCAGAAAAGGAATGAGAAGAAGCAAGGGTGTAATGCAGAATCCCATAAGCACAATATCATCTCTAGGAACAGAGTCTACATCCCCACAATATAATCACCTCACATTTTAACGTGATCTGCAATTATGAGGTCAAAGCCTTAGGAATAATTACTAAAGCTGTGTTAATTTCTCTGGGTCTGTCAGCTTCTCCCCTACCACTACCACCACCACCTCCTTCTTCTTCTTCTTCTTCTTCTTCTTCTTCTTCTTCTTCTCTCTCTCTCTCTCTCTCTGAAATTGATTCCATCAAGTGATTTCTATAAGAAACCAGAACTAGGTAGTTTCAGGATAATCTATACCCAAATGATACTCTGCAATGTGTAGTACAAAATTATGTATTTAAGAGCACCTTATGACAAGGAAGACAATGTGATAATACAATTATTCTTTCTTTTTCTTTAAACTATTTTTTAGTTGTAGTTAGACACATATCTTTATTTTATTTACTTATTTTTATGTGGTGCTGAGGATCAAACCCAGTGCCTCGCACGTGCTAGGCAAGCGCTCTACCACTGAGTACAGCCGCAGCCCCCAAATATTATTTTTTCTCAGATATTAAATGTGGGGTGAGAAAACATGGTATGCAGAAATGGCACCATGGAGAAAAATACTGTCAAATGCAAAATCCTGACATAAAAATCATACCTAGGATATTTTGTAAGTGTTAGAAACAATAAAAATCACCAGAACACATAATTTTCGATGACAACAACTCTTGAAACATCCACTTCAATGCCTAACATCTGATTTCAAAACAAACAGGTACAATCTCAGCGCCTTATGATCAGAATATGCCAGAAAAAAAAAAAAGTCAAAGTATAGTATTTCTGGAAAAGTAGCATTTCATACCTATCCATCTTTACCTTAGTCAAAGTAAAATGGGGGAGGAGGATGGCATTGCAGGCATATGCCTTAGGAACAGGAGATGGATCTAAAATTGAATAATCCTCCTTTAAAATCACTTATTTCTTCAGCATTTTATAAAAGTTTTTATTCTTCTTCAATTGAAAAGTAAATCCATGTAAACTGTTAATATCATTTATAAAGAACCCATTGTCCTCAAATAGGTAATAAATCAAAGTTAAGTTCTATGGCACAATATGTCTTCTAGAAGTGTCATCAAATACTGGTGAAGGTAGGCAGCATGGTATAGCAGATAAAAGAGGCACTCTTCCTACCCAGCAGGGCCACCCAGCTTTTTTGAGCTGATGCAAGTTATTTAACCTCTGTGTATGCATTTCTCTCTCAGTAGTAAAATGGCAGTCATTGCTAAAAGTTATTATGAAGTTTAAATCAAATAATATATATATAAACCCTTGGCCACGCACGATCTGGTATTGAATGAGCAGTCAACAAATGTTCACTCTGATTACAATTATTATTTTACAGATACTATGAAGTTCAACCATTTTGCTCTCTTCTAATGACTAAGGGATTACAGAGGAGATTTTAAAATCTTCTTTAAATTCCTTCCAACTTTAATAAGAGACTTTGTGGACCCCTCCTGGAAATAAAACAAGGACAACAGCTGTTCCTTCTTTTTAAGTGGGAAGTCTGCCTTTTGAGAAATGCCAGATCAAATAACATACACAGGACCTCTGTCCTACACAGTGATATTATTAGAACATGGAACTTGAGGTGTTCTTCAACTCTACAGGAAGATTTTCTAACCCTAAAGTTCAAATGAGGTGAAGAAAGTATCCAAGTACACTGACCCAGCAATTTTGCTCCACGTACACCAAGAGAACTGAAAACATGCCCACACAAAAACCTCAACCCCACTGTTCATAAGCAACACTATTCATAGTAGCCAAAAGGTAGAAACAACCCAAATATCTATCAACTGATAAATGGATGAACAAAATGTGGCATTGGCTATACAATGAAATACTATTCAACCATAAGAAGAAATGAAGTATTAATATACGCTGCAACATAGATAAACCTCGAAAACATCATGTTTAGTGAAAAAAGCCAGCCACGAAAGACAATTAGATGATTACACTTACATGAAATGTCCAGAATAGGCAAATCTACAGATTTAGAAAATAGATTAATGGTTTCCTAAGGATGGACAAGTTGTGGAAAAACAGGGAGTGACCACCAACAGGTACAGGATTTCTTTCTGAAGTGATGAAAATCTTCTAGAATTGACTAGTGACAGCTGTACAACTATGTATATACTAAAAACCACTAAATTGTAAACTCGAAATATTTAAACTGTATGGTATGTGATTTATATATCAATAAGGCTATTATGAAAACAAAGCACCCAATTAGTAAAAACATTATCTCCATGGAAAAAACAATCCTCATCATCAATTTTTCTGGATATAAAATATAAGAATCCCTTCCCCAAACCCCAAAATCAAAGTAGTAGTTTCTGAGCCTAAACCTTAGAAAGGTGGTAGGCAAAAGGAGCAAGAATGATTTTAAGACAAAATTTCCACCCTCATAAATTTTACAGCACAACCAGAGACAATAATTTGCACTCGTCTTCTCCCACTTCAAATATTCCGTGTGCATGTCTTTTTAAATCAGAGGCTTTCAACCAAGACTAAACTTAAAATTACCCGTGGAGCTTTTAAAATATGCCAGTGGCAGTGCCAGTGTCCTAGCCCTAAACTCCAATTTAAGTGGTCTCAGACCTTTGGTCTTTAAAGTCCCCAAATGATTCTAACAAGCAATTAGGATGAAGAACTGATGCTGACAGTCATCCCAGGAGCCATCCCAGGAGCTAGACATGAGCTGTTTTCTCAACTGCACCCACTAAAAAGTCCCCCTTCCCAACAAGGAATGAACAATTAATTCCATGAGGTTCCTTGTACTACACTTCAGCATGTTCTGAGAATACTCATATTAGACATTCCAATTATAGGTGGATTTAAACACACATCCAAAAAAATTAAGAGCATAGAATTTCAAATTAATACAGTGCTTTTTAAAAATTAGTCATACAAATTAACATGACTGGCTAAGATAATTCTATTAGCTTTACACTGACTGCTCTCCATGGATATTCAATTTCCAACTTGGTGTAACAGCTTAATACTTATGCTCAGAAACTGTTTAATTAGTCATCAAGGTACATTTAGTATTATTAGTACCCTGTATCTGGGAATTACCTCACCTCATCCAGTTAAGTCATTCATTTACTACTCCCAAACCACCGGAGATTTTAAAACTTCAAAGTTGTTAGTTTCCATTTACTGCCAATAATTACATTTAGCTCAAACTTCATAAAAGTCTTTTGGCTCGACTATAATGTGCTACGATTCCAAGCAAATATGGAAATAACTTTATACAATAGTAAACTTAAGCACAGGAAAAAATTAATTTAGCTAAAAAACTATAAAGTTCAGTTGTCAGACATATAAAGAAGAAATGGAAGATAGCTTTTAATATTTGGTTTTAGTTATCTTACACCTGCTGCCTGATAATTAAAGTGTAAAGAAAGGTATCAGCATGGTTTGTAAAATGCTCAATCTATGACTGCTTAATACACTTTAGAAGCATGAAATACACAGAGGACAGAGCAACTTTAAGTCATCTTCACCTTTGCCCATACAAAACCTTACGGTTTACAATACAAAGAATCATCAGGGAAAAAAAAGTCATATTTTTAAGTTCTTTTTTTTAAAAAAGGTAAGCATTAGCAACTGAAGGACGAGTTATCCTGAAGAAAACAATATGTTTATGGAGGTTTTATTGCATCCAATAGCTGATTTGTCAAAGGGTCTCCAAGAGAAAGCTTCTTAGACCATTATATCTCAGACCTTACCAAAATTTTTCCAAAAATGCTATTCAATCTTTGTACAAAAATGAGGTGAGCACCTCTAATCTGAAATCTGAAATGTTCCAAAATCCAAAACATTTTGATCCACCTAACTTCATCTGACAGGCCACAGTCAAAATACATAAAATTATTTAAAATATTGTATAAAGTTACTTTTAGCCTACGTGTATAACACATATACGAAATATATATGAATTCTGTGTTCAGACTTGGGTCCTCTCCCCAAGATATCCTGCTATATATACACAAATATTCCAAAATCTGAAACCCAAAACACTTTCAGTTCCAAGCCATTTCACATAAAGGACAATCAGCCTGCATGTACTTACAGATATACTTTAGAGTCTTCTTAAAACATCTAATATGGTATTGGAGCTGAGCTGAGACCAGATCTCATGCCCAATTCCCTACTTAACCTCACCTAACCCTTTTTCAGGTGAAATATGTTTCTTTCATTACCATGAATTTGATGATCATTAAAAGGGCCTCAGGGCAGTTACCTGCTCTAGCCTGTAATATGTCAGGAACTTCACAAGGGCAAACTAGTCAGTATCAAGACTATAGTCTGAAAAAACAATGACCTCTGTTCTTAAGATTTGCAGAACTGAAAAGCATCTTATGACAAGGCAATCAGGATCAGATATGCATCATTTGGTCACCAACCTCTATAAACTGCTTCTTAATCAGTCTTCTGGCAAAATGGATGTGAACAAGAGTCCTCCATCTTCTCAGTGAGCTGGCTTTCTTTCTTTCTCTTTGGTATTGGGGATTGAACCCAGATGCTTTACCACTGAGCTATATCCCCAGCCCTTTTTAAAAATGTTTTATTTTGAGACAGGGTCTCAATAAGGGTAAAATTCAATCCAAAGCAGATGAATAGAAATATACGTAATATATAAATGTGTAGAGAGATCAATGCTGACAAATTTTATGCATCATAATTCTATTTTATAAGATCTGGAATTTGCTTCAAAATAACAGTGAATGGGAGACTTAAACTAGTGGCTATACTCTGATGCCGATTATAGCCAGGTAATACATGAGGAATCATTAAACTAGTCCACTTTAAGGTATGTTTTTAAATCCCTGTAATAAAAATTTCTTTTTTAATTTAAATTTAAGCCAGGCACTGTGGTGCATGTCTGTTAACCCATCAACTCAGGAAGCTGAGGCAGGAGGATCTCAAGTTTGAGACCAGCCTCAGCAACTTAGCAAAACCCTGTCTCAAATTTTTTTAAAAATTTCAAAACGGCTAGGGATGTAGCTCAGAGGTAAAATGCTCTTGGATCTAATCCCCAGTCCACAAAATTAATCATTAATTTAAAATTCAAGTTCAATATCTATTCTACCACCAATCATGGAACATCGATATAATAAAATATATCAGACATTAATTAAAATTTACAAGTATGACCATTTCAGCATACAAAACAATTACATGAAATGTTCAATTAAGTGCATGATGTAAAATTCATTTATAACCAAAATCAGCTTTAAACATCACTCAGAGATATAGATGTCTTTCATAAAATCAACCCATGTCTCAAACTTCAGACATATTCAAAACTTACAAAATATAAAAACTTAGCCACCATTGTTCAAGTGAACTTACTTCTTGATACTCCCTAGTAACAAACCAAGTTTAATCCAATTTAGGCAACTCCAAAGATATATAGACTTGTGCAAACTTGTGACAAAATTTCCACTTTCAGTTTGTTAGTGTTTCAGTTCTCCATTATTGCAAATTCACATTCTCATTAAATAAACACTATTACCCACCTGAATTTTACAGATAAGAAAATCTGAGACTCAGATAAGAAAATCTGAGTTAAGTAACTTGCCCTAGGCCACACAACCACTAAGCAATGATGCTACTGCAGCTGTGTCTTACTTTAAAGCCCAAGATATCATTCCATATTACTGCTAATAAACCAGGTATCCTCCTTGCCCTATAGCCCCAGAAATGCAAACATGCCTAAAGAAATTCAAGCTGTGGTACTGAATGGCTTAATGCCACCAGAGAGCTCCCTGAAACACAAATTATTCTAAACACATGTAAACTATACTTTAATTAATGGAACTGCCCATCATTCTTCCCCTAATATAGATATTAACCTGTATAAGAATTTTGACACTTGAGAAAAGCTAAAAGCTAAGTTTCCCCAGATTATGTTTTAAAATTTCTAATTCTTTTATTCTTTTTTAAAAATACTTTTTTAGTTTTACATGTACACAATATCTTTATTATTATGTGGTGCTGAAGATCAAATGAAGTGTCTCACATGTGCGAGGCAAGCACTCTGCCACTGAGCCACATCCCAGCCCTCTTTTATTCTTAATAAGCTATAAAACTATAGAAAAATAAACCTCTCCTCTCAGAAAAATTTCACAGGAAAAAAAAAGGGTTACATTTAACTTAACTTTTTAAGAAGTAGGGCAAAATACATAACTAGTGTTTAATTATTTGGAGACTTTGCTGAAGCTGATCTTTGCTAAAGAATTTAAATGAGAGTAAATGATAAAGTTTCTCTTTTAAAAAAATTATATCTACAATAGTATACTGTTAAATGATAAATGTAGTATAGGATGACCCCAATTTAGTTTTAAAACACCTTCCTCCCTTCATCTGCACATTGGGGGAAAAAAGATTACATACATGTCTGTGTGTACAAAAATATTTGAGGTGATTATGGCTGGACAGTGGACGACTTCTATATTTTTACTATTTCACTTAAATTTTCTACAAAGCACAGGTATTATTTTTAGAAAAACGTCTAAAAATGTTATTTTTAAAAAATGCATAGAAGAGAAGCTGTCTAAAAAGGACTGGCCAGAGACCAGTGGAAAACCAATGATCCCCAGGAGATGAATCAGTGGAACCATAAGTGTTTCCTCGGGTCATTACAAAAGAGAGCTGTATGGGACTTATAAAAGTGTAATTGTTACTTTCAAGCTCACTGAGTTTGTTAAGGTTACTAAGCTTAAGTAATTCCAAAATAAACACATTATCCTGGGTCTCCAATACTGTCTTCAGTAAAGTCTGTTACAGTGAGGTTCAGAAAAATTAAGAGCATCCCTCATTGAAACTCTTGCTTGGGGGCCCAGAATATAACCTTATACTACTGTAAAAACAGGTTTAAGAATACACAAAATAAATACACTGTTGATGGCAGCTCCACTTCCTAGTCCATCATTCAGCAATATGATCCTATAATAGCAAAGATGTGGTTCAATCACCAAAACATTTGCAAATAAGAGCCTGTGAGTGACTTTCCTTTCATCTCCATACTCCTCACTAGCATTCAGTTTTTTCAGTGAACCTTCCCTTTACTGATGAGATACAGGTCCAAGTAAGTGATTACTGTCATCATATATCAGAGTTAGCAACCATCCGACTGAATCCCTGCAAAGCAAGTTAACCAGTGAGGGAAAACCTACTAAAAACCTTTCCAAGGGTAGTAATAAACTAACAAAGCAATGCAGAGCACTTTATAGTTCCATAGGTTAGGAAATAAAACATGAATTGCCCGAAACAAATTCAAGAAGTAAAATGGTTGTACCAAGGAGGTCCCTGGACCAGCTCTCAGAGTTCTTGCTAGAGACAACTAAGAAATGTGTCAATACCTTAAAGGGCTATGGCAGAGAGCAGAACTTGGGACACAATATTCCAAAGAACTGTGAACTCCTCTCCTACACTACACACTCCAGGGAACATAAGCATAAACTGCTGTGATACTTCCAACACGGAACTCTCTAACCAGCACTGCCCACCAACTTAATCTTTACCCTAAGTTTTCACTCTAAAGTATTAAGGAAATCTTTTTCTGTGTAAAAATATCTGACTTAATGAAAATCACTGAGAAAATGGGATCCATTGTACAGCCAATTCTGCTGAAATATAATCCTCAGGAAAGTCAGGGGTCCTCAGAAGAGTTTTACAAAAACACTGAGAAGGATTTTAAATGTGTTATCTGTGTTCTTTAAGTTACTTTATTTCCAAGAAGTCAATGTTACATAATATTTCTTGACTACATTGACTGTGCCAGTGAAATACAGGAAGAAGTATTACTTCTGGACCTAGTTTCTACCTCTAAGGAAAGCCTTTCCATTTTTACAGCTAACATGACAAAATCCACTTTTCAGCCAAACTTCCCCAACACAGCAGTTTAGATACTATTTCAAATACTATTAAATTTAATGGCAGATCTAAATTCAGACTTTTCATTTCACTTTTGCACCTACTGGAAATTATTTCACTCAAAATAATTATGTCTTCAGATGATTTCCTATTTCCACTTAAAGTGGAAACAAATTAGAACACTTCAAATTCTATTTGCACTTCCCAAACACAAAAATGACTCATTTGCTGGCATCATCAGAAAATGAAGTTCTCCACATTAAGCATTTTCCAGATAACTAAAGCCCACAAAAGTGGAGAGCTCATCTATCTCGTTCCCCACTATGTCCGCCAGAGCCTAGAACAGTATCTAGATGTTCAGAAAGTCACTAAATGCAAGAGTAAATTTTTGTTTTGTTTACTTTTGTAAAACTCTTTTATTTTTAACCATTTGATGAAAATTTCCCTACAATGAATTACAGTCATTCCTCCTTTAAAAAAAAAAATAAAAAAAAAAAAAAAGACACTGAACAGAAATCAAGACTTTCTTCTTACTTTGGGTATCACTAGAAATGGCAATCACTCCACTCTGCTATCAGACACTTAATCCTCTGAAGCTATTAAAATGCACAGGACTTTTTGCTACCATGTTAAAATGCCCTCCATGCTATGTTTTTCCTTTTCTCATATGAGCTATCATGTCTCCTTGCTGCTGCTGCTGCTGCTGCTGCTGCTGCTGCCGCCGCCGCCGCCACCACCGCTGCCACCACCACCCCTGTCTTTTACACACAAATGTCTGGCAAGGTTCTGAAGTTAAATCTGTCTCTAAAGCAGAATAAAATATATGGACTTGGGTTACAATTCTACTTCTGAACTGTTTCTACAGATTCTATGTATTTAACAGACTCTGTGCACGGGTATGCATATACACACACACACACACACATTCTCTCTCTCTCTCTCTCTCTCTCTCTCTCCCGAAAATCTGAGACGGTTCTGTTAATTTTAAATGGGTATCTTAAGGACTTTCATTTAAGTGCTAAGTTTCAAATATTAATCATGAGTAATGGCTCAAAAAGTAGCTCCAATATAAACCTCAGGGCACATACACTTAGAAGACACCATTTTAAAGCTGGGTCTCATCTTGCTTGATAGGCTGTGATAGGGCCACAATTTAGATTCACTGTTCCAAAGTTCATGGCAGCAAAAATCAAACACACTGGCAGCCATGGTGCACTATGCTTGCCCAGAAAGGCCTGTCTCCCTGAACCTGAAAGTGGAAAGGATAATTTAAGTGTAGCATTTAGTTTATACAATACAACTGGGGTTCCTTCCCCACAACAAACTTTGAATAATGTTTATAATTTAGCAATCAACTGAAATGATGAAAGAAGTACCACAATTGAAATAAAATATTTATGTATTTTAAACCAGTAAAGCTGTGTCTTCAAAAGCAAAGAGAAATACAGTTCTGAATTAGGGATGGATACAAATAAAATGGGGGATTTGTTTATTTGGGTCTTTGAGTTGTTTTTCTTCTTCTCAAAGATTTAATGAACTTTCATTTGAAATAAGCATAGTTTACTAAATTAAAGGATCTGATTAAGTATTCCTTAAAAGTAACTAGCTGGATAAACAATAAAGCAAGTTATCCAGGAGTCAAGAAGAGAAAAATTACTCCAGACTGTTTTATGAATATTCTTCCAAAGTCACCAATCCTTCAACAAAAATAGTTCAACGGAAGATTTCAGTTCCTGGTACTGAACTGAACAAAGAGAACCACATGTTTTTAATGGTTGCTCATAAACGACCCAAATAAATCTCCAAAAGAACAGCAGTGGTTCTTTCTGTATTTTTCCCTTCAAAACTCACAAGACCAATTCAACATCTAAATAAAAATTACTGTACTTTATGGCACCACTCACTTTGTGACACATTTATTCGCTGTCATGAAAGTTAGTGCCTCAACAAACTAAATGAGATTTAGGGAAAAACTTCTTTTTTTTCTTTTTTCTTTAAACAGCACAAAATGTCCTTGCCATTTGCGGCAGAAAGAGTTTACCCACCTCAAATAAGAAGATTTTCGAACTAAGTGAGAGACCTAAGTATTTATATATAAATGTTACAAGGAATATTTCCAAATAGCTTTCCAATCAATTATAATGCTGACCTTAGATCAGAATTACACTGCTAACTACCATTTATAGGAAACGAAGCCTACACAACAGAAATATAATATACAGTTTAACCACTGATGTTCTACTTTCCCCAACTTTAACTCAAAATTAAAACACAGAGCAACAGCACACCCTGCTGGAAGTTAATAACACAACTAGAATAATCAGCAGCCCTGAAACACTAATTTCCCACTAACTGAAAACATAGATTCATGGGCATTAACCATCAGATGCCTACACATATGATCTTAAAGGTTAAAGTAAGACTTAGAATAACTTTCAGATGAAAAGATACTGGTTTTTTCCTCCTCCTTTCTCTGGCTCCACCCACCCCCAACCACCTTAAGTAATTTTACTCTATCTGGATTTAACTCTAAATAAAAATATTCTCAAATCTGCTTTCTGTAAAGAAAAACTAATAATCTCATAAAAGAGGAAACTGAGGCCATTTTCTACATGAAATTGCTTTAAATGCCCCTTCTCCTTCCCATCCCGTCTTTTGTCTTTGATATATCCCTAAATACCACCATTAGGAATCCACAAGGCAGCCTGGAGGTCTATGAACCACAATTCACATGCCAGTGGCAAAATGCCTATACAGATTCTGGAATTCAAAACATGCAGACTATATTAAGAAACCACATGGCCATGAAACTGCATCTAGTATGTTTCAATGTTTTCTTAGACATGAAAAATCCTAGAAGCCATTGTCTAAGTAATCCAACTCCACCCTCTTAATTCAAATTTAAAGGAATCAGAGAATAGACAGAAAAATCTCAAGGTTTTTTAAATGTGCTATTTGGGCTATAAAAAGGAAACTCCTTGATACCACTGAAATCTCTTCATAGAGAAAAACAGACTGTTATATAGTATTAATCTATAGTATTCTGAGTGACCAGTTATCAACTTGGTGGCTACTCCCACATCTAAAAGGTACAGACTAACCTGTGGTTTACCTGCAGGGAGGACATTCTTTGGAAGGCCTGTAATTGTGTAAAACCAATGAACTGGGCCAAGAATGATCAAACACTTGAGTTTAGTTTTATTCAAAAATTGCAAAGGCAATAAGCAGCTCAGGTCTATTTTACTGAAATTGTAACCAGTGTCACTATTTACTTCATAATTTAAATCAAGATACATTTGAATTAGAATTTTAAAAGGATACCAACCTCAAGCCTCTTTTCAAGTGATTCAATTCTGTCCTTTTTGCTAGCTAGATTAGCCCGTGTATAGCGGCTCTGCCCAGGAAGATATAAAACTTGACTGTAGCATTCTTCCCACACCTGGTTATAAGCTTCACTGGAGAGTTCT
The DNA here is from genome assembly GCF_964194105.1 of Spermophilus citellus. Lineage (NCBI taxonomy): Eukaryota > Metazoa > Chordata > Mammalia > Rodentia > Sciuridae > Spermophilus > Spermophilus citellus. The sequence continues at coordinate 60,149,980 of NC_138186.1, read as the reverse complement.
CCATGACTCATTCCTTGTTTTACCACTTCCATCTCCTGCACCAGAACATCTTGGGCCTGTTGAGAATAATAATTTCAGTGAGTTTAAGTACTACAAATACTTGTCATCACCAGAAGAGAATTTTTAAAAGACTAGGTTTTTTTCCCTCCTTCCTTAGGCTAAAGGCAAGGAGTTTTGGTTGGCTGATCATTTTTTGGAGGAGGTGGAAGGCAATACCTAAGCCAATTGAGTTATTATACCTATAAGTGAATATAGACTGATTTTAAAATGTCAAGCATCTGTGTTTCCCCAATAGTACAAACATCTTTTGTTTTCACTCATTATAATAGCAGCTACCATTTCTTAAATCAATCATCTATAATATGTCAGAAACTGGGTTTAAAAGTTTTACATACATTATCTCCAAAGATCACAACTACGTTACAAAACAGCCAATATTCAATCACCTCAGTTTTCCATTGTTGTTGCTGTTTTGTTGTTTTTGATTTTTGGTACCAGGGATTGAACCCCAGGGGCACTTTACCACAGAGTCACAAACCCAGCCCTTTTTATTTCTGAGACAGGCCTCATTAAGTTGCGGAGGCTGGCTTTGAACTTGGAATTCTCCTGCCTCAACTTCCCAAGCTCTGGGATTACAGGCATGTGCCATCATGCTGGGCTTAACCTTGTTTCAAAGCTGTAAACTGAGGCTCACAGATTGTAAACTTGTTCAAAACCACATCGCTAGTAAGCAGATAAAGAAGGATCTAGGACAAAATGGCACAATGCTTGGGTGTGCTCCATCCACTTTCCCATTCCACCTCAAACTCATCACCTCACAGAATGGTGAAGGGGAATCAGGCCTCTTTTTGACGAAAGGCTTTTTTTCTATTCCTGAAAGAATACCTCTAACATTGCCAGATAATGAGACTGGAATCAAAAGTAAAGTTCATACAGCAGCTTTGGTTTGCTACAAAAGGAATAGTTTAAAATGACAGGATGACAAGGAAAGGAGCAAGACAGGCCTGGGTTATCATAGCTTTAACATTTGAGTAGCTTTCTGAATTGCTTAATTTCTCTGAGCCCATTTCTCATCCATAAAATGGGGATAGCACCTATCTGATATGTTTGTCATTAGGATTAAATGAACAATATATGCAAAGAGCTCAGTCCAACACCAGACACACAGAATTCCATGAACATATCATAAACCCATGTATCATGGCTAATGAAAAACTGACAACCGTCTTCTATGCCTTATAGAAGGTTTACAATCTTTCTGGTAATGTTGGAAAATAAATATATATCAAAATATTTTTTTTTTTTGTTAAAGAGAGAGTGAGAGAGGAGAGAGAGAGAGAGAGAGAGAGAGAGAGAGAGAGAGAGAGAGAGAATTTTTAATATTTATTTTTTAGTTCTCGGCAGACACAACATCTTTGTTGGTATGTGGTGCTGAGGATCGAACCCCGGCCGCACGCATGCCAGGCGAGCGCGCTACCGCTTGAGCCACATCCCCAGCCCCAAAATATGTTTTTAAAAAATCAAAAAAAATGCCCAAAAAAGCAAAATTTTAACAAAAATGAAAAAATTATGTCTATAGAAAATAAAGAACTGATAACTGTTAAGTAATACTTCTCAAGGGAAACAATGAAAACAAACAATAAATGAAAATCTGAAACCTCATTCAAAAAGGAATGGTACACTGTAGACAGTAAAAATTTATAAGTTTTGGCTCTTGTCATTAGGAAAGAATGTAGTACGTCATCTTTAAAGAGTAAGAATAAAGAATCTGCTTTGAAATAGCTGTTTCAAATTCTTTTTAGAACAAAGAGAAATTCACAGATTAAAAAAATGGGAGAATACTTAATATTGTTTCAAATAATCCCAAAGTAATACTTAGAATTATTATTTTTAAAGGTTGTAATAGAAAAATGTATCCCCTATAGAACCTCTAAAAGCAACAATGTGATCCTTGTTTCAGATTTGCATACATAAAATAAATTTAGGAATATTTATTTTCTAAATTCCTTTTCCTCATATTTTCACTCTAAAGAGGAAACTATTCAAGTATTGATTTCAGAACCTGAGTCTCAACTCTAATTCAATGATTAAATGAGCTTGACAGAGAGGAGGCATAGATGTCAATAGATGTCAGTTTCACTATCCCACTTACCAAAAATAAATAATGTCATTCAAAGTTATTCAGAAATCAGGGGCAAGTTATTAATAAACCCTCCCCCTTTCTCTACTGTCTAAAACTCCTATAAAAATATGTATTAGTTTATAGCAAGGAAAATAGTAAGAAACCAAGAAAGATATAAAGAGGAATAATGCAGAATAGAAGATAGGAGAAAGAATCCTGTAATTTCTCCCAAGTGTGCAGCAGCTCATTCCAAATTAGAGTCATCACTGCCTCTCAGGGTCTAATATTAAAGAAAAAAGACAAGTAAATGACTGCTTTACTTCTATCTTTGCCTATTTTTTGCTGCTAAAAAAGGAAACCACAGATTGGATGATCTTAAAAGAAAAGAAATTTCTTTCTCACAATTCTGGAGGCTAGGAAGTCCAAAATCACAGGGCTACATCTGGTAAGGCTTTCTTGCTACACTGTACCACGGCAGACAGTATCATTCCCAAGATAACTCACTCCAAATATAATCCATCTGCTCATGAAGGTATAGCCTTCAGACCTAACTTCTTAGAGGCTCTACTTCCTAATACTATTACAATGGCAATTAAATTCAACATGAATTTTAGAAGGGAGTTTCAAATCACAGCAGCTTCCAGCTAGGAAATAAACTATTTTCTTATGCTATTGTACAGATTTGTTGATCAAAGCAGAAAGAATAAAATGCATATCGTGGAAGAGATAGGATACAGACTTTATACAAGAAATTGTTTCCTTATATAAAAGGGTAGAGGGAAATCATATGAAGGGAATAAATTTCATAAAAAGTATTTCCTTTCTTGGAACAGAAAAACTGCTTAATCTATAATGTTTTTAAAGAATTTAATCTTTATTTTATTTATTTGGGTTTTTTGTTTTGTTTTTTTATGTGGCGCTGAGGCTCAAATCCAGTGCCTCGCCTGTGCTAGACAGGCACTCTATAACTAAGCTACAAACCCAGCCCATCTAAAAATATTTTTAAAGTAGACGGTCCCCAACTAACAATGGTTAGACTTTTTATGTTATTACAATGGTGTGAAAGCAATATACATCCAATTCAATCTGTACTTTAAATCTTGAATTTTTATCTGTTTCTAGGCTAGCAACAGGCAGGATAATACTTTCTTGAAAGGCTAATAAGCTGCTCCTCCCTTAGCTCCCCATCAGCCACGAGTTCATTCTACAGTGTACTGTGTTGATAAAACTATCATGTCTGGTGGGTTAGGTGTACTAAGTGCATTTTCAACTTAATGTACTAAGTGCATTTTCATCTTGTAATGGGTTTATCAGTACATAACCCCATCAAAAGTCAATGAGTGGGGGCTGGGGTTGTGGCTCAGTGATAGATCGCTCGCCTAGCATGCATGAAGCCCTGAGTTCGATCCTCAGCACCACCTAAATGTAAAATAAAGATATTGTGTCCACCTAAAACTAAAATATTTAACAACAACAAAAGTCAATGAGGATCTGTATATAAGTGAGCTTTAAAGGCATCTAATTCTTTTCAGAGACAGCAGAATTGAACACAGGAAGTGGCAACGGCAGCAATTACTGAACAAGCCAATACACCCATGAATCAAAACACCTTGCCACCAGAACCAGTGTTTAGCTGATACACATGTGGGGTGAGAATAAAGTATGTCCTTTTCCTAACACATCATAAACACTTATCACTTAACCAAATGCTTCAGTTGTTCATGAATATTAATGTGGCAAAATAAGTTCACATTTGTCCATGACACACAGCATCTAACAAATGCTTAAATCTCATGGCAGAAATATTCCTGCTCAATCATACCTTTTTCAGCTCTTCTTTGGAGAACTTTTCATAAGGGTTATGTTCCAGATAAGCAATGTGCTCAGAATTGTTAGTACCAAATACAACATTTTTTCCTTTTTTATTTCCAGATGGCTCATAGGGGTGATGTAGAAGGTCATAATGAAGCATTGTAATCATTTCTTTTTTGATTAGTTCTTCACTTTTCTGTAAATCTGTTAGAGGTGGTTCTACATTTAAGGGTCTTAGAATAGTTTCATTTACCTAAAAATTGTAAAACAAGTACAATTACCAAACATATCACTGCAACATACTAATGTTATTCCTTTTACAGCATGAATTAAATAGCAGTTTTACATTTTCAAAAGCATTTTTTCCCCTTCTAAATTCTTACTGGTATCAGTACATCATTTTAAAGACTACTGGGACTTGCTTTATTATATTCCAGGAAGTAGATGAAATTTTGCTTTACAGTCTTTATGAATGATATAAAAAGCATCAATCATATAAAACTTAAAACTTCATCAGTCAGAAATTTTAATACTTACTTCAGATGGTCTTGGCAAATCTTTCTGGACAGCTTTGTGCATTCGTTTCATTTCCTTTACCCGCTCTGCCTCTCGTATGGCCTAAACAATAATTTTATATCCATTATTGCAGCTATACAGTATTTGACACTTCTCAATAAAGCTGAAAACATTTCAGTCTGTAAGATCAATAATGTTCAAAAGCTAAATCTGTAGAAATTTGTGTAAGTTTGTAGAAAGGTAATAATAAGACCATGAAAATCTATCCGTTCATTCTCAATACAATAGAAACTAAGAAATTTCAATGTCTGCTACAGCAGTCTCCAAATTTATCTGGCTCTATGCATCAGACAACCACTTTTCTTGTCTAAATGAGAATCCTAAACACAAAGGAGATTTCCCAACAACCTTTTCTTTTAACCCCAAAGCTACTGACTTGTAATTTAAAAAGCTAGTCAACGTTTCCTGATTCTCAAGTTATATGGTAACGCATTAAAATTTCATGGCATTTCTGAGAAAGTAAATGTAATTCAAAGTAGCTGAGAAGGCAAAATATGAACAGTACCACCCACTATGAAAAAGTACATTCACATGGTTCTCCTCTAAAATATGATTTATATTGATATCATTCTCACATCAACCCTGAGATTAAAGCTACATAAAATCATCCTAAAATGGACGACCATGGGATTAACTGAAAGGGATCACATAAACTCAGTTTTAGTTTGGGATTTACTACCACTTACCAGCCATAAGACTTGGGAAAAGTTAACTTAATTCATTTAAGCCTGTTACCTCATTTCAAAAATAGAGCTAATACATTACTGGACTGTTATGTGCAAATGAGAAAATAATTAACTAAAGATATATTAGTACAATGTATTTACTGTATTTCCTGATATACTCTTCCCAATTTCCAAATCCATTTTTTATTAGTTTACACTGACTTAAATCTATTTACCCAACTAATCTAAGATCTACTTACTTTTAACATCTTTTCTTCACTAGATTGAAGCAATGGCTAAAAAATTATTTGCATTTTAGAGAAGCATAATGAATTTGACAGAGTACTTAAATTACTCTACATATATATACACTTCAAAAATACCCACCAAGAGACTGTGAGTATACCATGATTTATATCATTAATAACATTAATAATGTAATTTAAGATATTTTTTAAATATCAAAAAAACCTTCCAAGTTCTTGAGACATTTAACAATACTCATCATTCTTTAAGCCTCCTGACATATTTAGTCATACTCACTCTTCTTCACAGCACTATTACCCACCTGCTTTCGAGCATCCACGTCTGCAGCATCTTCAATGTAAGTATCATCCACTTCCCGGTCTTCGAGCTCCTTCTCAGCATTTTCAGGTAAAACAATTTCAAAATCATTCTTAGGGGCAGGAAGTCCCAACAACCCTAATCGGAGATGTTCCCGAGATTCTCTTTCCTGTAGAAAAGAAATGGTCCTTCTCACTCATACACATTAAGTACCCAATCAGTATTCTATAAAAATTTCCCCAAAAAAATTAGCCTAAAATTAATTCTAGAAAAATTATTCCTGGCTTCAGAGCTAAGATTTTTGTTTATTTTCTATCTGCTCCATATTAAGACCAATCAAAAGCTTTGACTTGTGATCAATGAAGATAATCTGGGATATTCCAATAGGATATTTGAAAATCACCTCCACTAGAACAGAAAAAAAAAAGACCAACTGGATTTTCATTTGAAAGAATATATATGTTTTTTGTACTTTCTCTCCCATTTAAAGAGTTTTTTTTAATATTTATTTTTTAGTTTTAGTTGGACACAATACATTTATTTTATTTTTTTTATTTTTATGCGGTGCTGAGGATTGAAACCAGGGCCCCACACATGCTAGGCAAGTGCTCTACTGATGAGCCACAACCCAGCCCCTAAAGAGAGTTTTTTGTTTTTTTTAAATATATATATATATATATATTTTGTTGTTTAAAGAGAGAGTGAGAGAGGAGAGAGAGAGAGAGAGAGAGAGAGAGAGAGAGAGAGAGAATTTTTAATATTTACTTTTTAGCTCTCGGCGGACACAACATCTTTGTTGGTATGTGGTGCTGAGGACCGAACCCGGGCCGCACGCACACCAGGCGAGCGCGCTACCGCTTGAGCCACATCCCCAGCCCCCTAAAGAGAGTTTTGTTGATACTAATAGAGCACATCGTGCCCCCAACAAAGCAAAAAAACTTATATACAATAAGAATTAAAATGCTCTTAAAGATAATCTATTTTATCATTCAGTGTAAATTATACTATATTAGCTAAAAGGCATTATAGTCTATAAAAACAACCAGTACTGTCATTTTCATCTTCATTTTTATTCATACTTTTCCACCGATGTACAAGCATTTCATCAGGCACCTAAATACTGAGTCTCAGTATTTTATTAAACCAGTGAATGAATTAATCAGTATCTTCTGCTGAACGTCAATTTAGACTTCTATGTTTGACTCTTAGTGGGTCCTTTGTGTGTACACTTCGTGTTCTCCTCAGTCCAGAAGATGTGAAAAGTTTTAATTCCAGGAAATCAAAAGCCATGTAATTGGCATATACATTTTATTTCTAATGAGATATTTACTTTCACATATACAAAATTATTTATGTAGCACTGCACTCACCCCACTACCCCACCCTGTGACTCACTGTTTTAAGCACAAGACAACATTTATTTTTTATAAAAATGCCAATCATAATGAAACATATTCATGTTTCTAAGTGTACTGGTGAAATGCCCAGATAAATTTCATGCCAAAAATCAGTATTAATAATACTGATAAGAGGTGTAGAAGATCTGTTGGAAGAATATATTTCTGACAAAGAAATTTAATAGCAAATGAAAAGAACAAACAGAAAAGTTAACTTGTCCTTGGACTAATAAAAAAAAATTCCCAAAGAAACCAGCTGATAGCCAAAGCTTTTCTCAATGCATCCTTGGCTCACCTTTCCAGTCTTATTTCCCAGTCCCCCTAGAATATAAACATTGTTAAAACAAAGGATAGCCCCTCAAATTTCTGATTTATGTTTTCCACACATAGGTTCTCAATTGTTTAATCCATATATAGCTTTTTTTTTTAAGAGTTGGCTTTAGTGGATATCAATTTAGGTGCTAAATCATAAATTAACTAAATCTGTATATGAAGTTAGAATTAATTTCTAAACTGAAGATAGATCAGTATCGCTGGAACTCATTTTTTTTAAACTTCACAGTGATTTTCTTTGGAATCAAATAAGGTCCAATAATGTATTTACTGTATTTCCTGATATACTCTTCCCAATTCCCAAATCCATTTTTTATTAGTTTACACTGACTTATGTAATAAAAGCAGTAAAATGGGCAGAAGCAAAAACTTTAACTATTTATAGTTAGCTTTCTACATCACCATATAATATATACAGAAGAAAATTTCACTGAAATCAACAACAAAAAAAATTAACTTGGCTTTGAGATCTAGGCTGTCCTAAATATATGGAGCAAGTAGAAGGATTCAGGCTCAAAATCTAATTGATGAGGCTTTAAAACTTAAAATTTCATTTATAGAAACAATTATTATTAAAATACATGTACCCCTCAAGAAAGAAAAGTATTCATTAGTAACCGATAAAAATTAAAATGATAAAAGATACAACATTTTCAATATTTACAAGCATATTAACCGTAACAAAGTAGATTTATAAGCACAAAAGATTCCCCCCCTCCCCCGCACTTTCATCAACTCTTACAAATCATTCTTGTTTTCTGGCATTATAGATTCCTAAGGTAAATGAAATCTACACTGGCTGGAATTTTTACTTTGATACCCATAAGATTTTTTTTTTTTCCAATTTTTAGAGCTGGGGATATAGTAACCTCAATGGTAGAGCACATACTTATTAGCATGTGCAAAGCTCTAGGTTCAATCCCCAACATTACCCCCCCGGAAAAAAAAATTCTTTTAAAGAGTATTAAAAGGGAATTGACATTTACCATCTGTTTCACATAAGAGGGATCACTATAGTCTGCCATTCCATCTTCTGGATTAATGTTTAATTTGTCTCTAAGAGGAGTTCTACCTGGGGTAGAATTAGTAACTGGTTTGGGGGTTGTTCCACTCCGAGGAGTCAGCCCTTCAGCTCCATTAGAAGGAGTCCTAGAAAAAGAGAAATCAATTAATAAAAGTGCCACTTATATTTGGATTGTGCTTTCAAATGTTTTTCATATATATTATTCTACAGGGAATATAAAAAATATGGAAAAAACAAAGATTCCAAAAATTATGCCTGGTGGTTTTAAGTTCGTTCTCTAGGTTAAAATAAAGGTTTGGTTTAGTTAGCACAGAATGCTGTATTTTTATTTTATTGACTTCTAATAGTCGTTATGCTTGACAGAATCTTCCTTAAAAAGTAAACATTATTTCAATTTTTTCTTCATGCATTAGGGTGGCTAAGAATAGGCAGTGGGCAGGGAGGCTGGCCAACACCATATGACTTGAGTTCAGTGTATTTGTCTAATCATCTTCTCCTCCCTATCAAGTTGTTGGCTATTACACTATCAGTCATTATTGTCATCATCAACTACATACTTTAAGTAATTCATTGTTTGGAAACCACACACCACACTTTTAAAAACACATCTAGGTATGAACAGGCTCTGGGTGAAGATTAAGAACCTCTTCTAGCAATAAAGTCCATAGACAAAGCCATCGTGGTGGCACAGGCCTGTAATCTCAGCTACTCAAGAGGTTGCAGTGGGAGGATCATAAGTTTGCAGCCAGCCTGGGCAACACAGCAAAACCCCATCTCAAAAAATAAAGAAAAAAGTACACAGACTTTGCAGTAACTTATGTTTTAATTGTTCAAAGCCTTTTGGGGGAGACAAGGGTGCTTACTTCCTGTATCTTGGCTGTGTTCCAGACTGGTGGTGCTGCCATACAGCTGTTCCCAACAGTTGAGGTGTTACCATATAAGACATGGTCCCTGCCCCCAAGGAGCTTACAATCTAGTTGAAAGACAAGACATACACAGGAGAAAAAGGATTAGGCTCTCTTTAGCCTCACAAGAAGTGTTAAATATCATACTGGGATTGGCTGCCAGTGTGTCTCTATTCTGCTTTCATATATAAATCTTAACAATTTAAGGAAAACTAAACCCATAGAAGGACATATTCTAACACTTAAAATTAAACTTGAAATAATCATCCCTTAAAAACTCAAATTCCATTTTAATATGACTAGTTTCCATAACATTTATATCTTAAAGATATTCCTTTTCAAAAGAGTAGCTTAAAATAAAAGAAGTGCAAAAAAATACTGACCACTAGTTAATAACATGCATGTGTGTTTAGGTGTGAATATGGACTGATTATTTGCAACCTACTTTGAAATGCCTTAAAAAATAAAGTGGATTGATAATTGGATAGATACGTGATAAAGCAAATATCAATATCATATAAAGTAAAATGTTAATAATCACAGAAACTAAGTGATTGGGTATATGAATATTTGCTTTGCCATTCTTGCATATTTTCTGAACGTTTTAATTTTTCACAGAAAAATGCTAAGGAAAAGCAATAAGACATACATTAATTTTTATACATTTTTTATAAATTTTTAAAAATTTTATACAATTTTTATAAAATTCACCAAATGATCACTAACAATGGATTCATCTAATCTTTAAAATCAAATAAAGTGTTCAGAAACAAGATGCTAGCATCTGAAACTTTGAAAATAAAAATGCTGCCATATGTAACCATTTCTTTGACACTATAAATGTTATTTATTACCATGAGTAAGGAGAAAGCAAAAAAAAAAAAAGCAAGTTGAATACTTATTTATATTCTTTGTCAACATACTAAAATAAACATGCTGTCCAAATTCTTGGATTCAAGTTTTCCTAAAACATAAAATATGTTTATTTTTATAATACCTGAATGGGGTAGAAAGAACTGTGTTTGGAGTCTGTACAACTTGCCGCTGTGGAGTCACGCCTGAGAAGTCACTTTCATGCAATGGGGTATTAAGTCCACCTTTTAATGGGGTGTCCACATTGGTCAAGGCCATGAGGTTCTGGGCTTCCTATTAAAAGAAACAAGGAAACATGTTAATGGTCTAGATAAGCTAGCAGAATTCTCTCTTTTGATCCTATTATAAAAATCTTTAAGCAGCCACAATTCTTAGTTTCTTAGTGAAAACCAAGAGAGAAAACAAATATTGTGCCACGACAGATTTCAATACTTCCATCCCTCTGTCAATCTAAGACATCACAAGTCACAATTTCTGGAATAAAGTTTTATATGTCAAGGTATGTTATAGTCTCACATATGAAATTGCCATTGTCCAAAAGCTTCTCCTATTACCTGTGCCATACCTCTTTTTATTTAAAAAATAAAGAGAGTGTGAAAGAGGAGAGAGAGAGAGAGAGAGAGAGAATTTTCTAATATTTATTATTACCATACCTCCTTTTAATCATAACATACTAAAAATTCAAATTTCCCAATGTGAGCTAAGGCCAAATGTCAGAACAACTAGGTTTAAGTCTGGTTTCATCACTAATCCTTTATCCAGTCTTCATAAGCATCTCTGAGTCTCAGTGTCTTCTACTGGGAAATTAAGATAATTCCAAGTGACCAATACACTTCACAACACTCCAACAATCGGGTTCCTTTCAGAGGTCATGCCTGATATCTGGGAAGAAATGACTACCTTTCCTTTCATCCCTCCACCATAACCCTTTCTTCCATACTTCCTTTGCACCTACAAATCTCTTAATCCCCAATTCAGAGCCTATGACAGGCTTTATTTTCCAAAGATGGTCACAACCAAATCTCTCACACTGCATGTTTGATTCAGCATCAATAACGAAAAAGTAGGGTTCTAGATCCCCCACCCTTGAATATAGGTAGCCTTGTCATTCACCTGAAACCAACAGAATATATCACAAGTGACATTGCTTGACTTCAAAGGCTAGTTTAGAAAAACTAATGCCTTTTTCCACCATGTTTACTGGAACACTCACATGGGAGTGCTGAGATACCACATGAGAATTTAAACTGTTCTGAGTCCACCATGCTTGGAGAAAACCCAAGCCAGATTCACTACATATTCCCAGGAAAGAAGCCAACCAACAATCAGCATCAACCACCACATATGGAAAGATCTATCAAGCCACCCTCAAGTTCTGAGTCTTCCTACCTGAAGCCCTAAATATTATAGAGCAGAGACAAGGCACTTTTTTTTTTCATGCTCTGGGCAAATTTATGGCCCACAGAAATCATCAGCACAGTAAAATGTATTAGGACACTAAGTTTTGAGGTAACACAAAACTAACCAGAGCAAGATTTATTCCATAATTCTGAATATCTCTATTAATGAGAAAGAGTCTTGAATTTCAGATTATCAAAGTTCTATTTGTGTTTTTTGCTATTCTAAATACAAGTCATTTCCTGGAAAGAAATTCATGTGGGTTTAAAACTTCTGCATAGGAAGGATCAACCAGCAAAACCTATCCTCCCAGAAGAATAGAATATGACCAATCATATATGCCAATATTTCAGGCAGGCAAAGGCATAAAATACATTATATTTAAAGATCCCCCAAAACGGACACGCTGAGAAGTAGAAAGTCTGACACAATATGAGATTCCAGTAGAATTCTAGTGCATCAGAAAGCTATCTCTACATTGAGGATCATTCTCTTATCAATTGTGTTACACAGGAATGTTTTCCAGAATACCCTTTCCCATCCATATGGTTCAAAAGTAAAATAAAGGTAAAGGAAGAAATAGAAGTAGATGTGGCAAAGATGAGGCAGCAACCACTACACTCTGAAGGTTGTTTGTTGGAGTTGGTGAGACACATGCAGAAGAGCTGGCAAGGTTCAGCATGCCCTTGCACTTCTCTGCCCAACAGCAATCCTGCACCCATCTCTCGACTTCTAGCTGCAAACTCACAGAAAATAATAGCCACAAAGAACCAACACCCTCCACAGCCCGCTTCATGCCTAGCTTCCAATTTCCCTACAAACTCTCCTTTTCAGATCTTTACTTCCCTAGCTTTTACTTTTTGTGCATAAATCCAATTCTTTTAACAAATTCCTAATTCTATTATATTCATGCTGGTTCTGTTCCCCTTAATGAACCCTAACCAATGCACCCTAGGACTAGATCAAAGGAAGCCATGAGACAAAATTCCTCTTATCCCTGGCTACCCACCTTGGCAACCTTGGCACCTATATCATGCATAGAACAGAGGCATCTAACAAATAAAAGCTTACAAAGTAAAGATCAATTTACCACATTTTTCATTAAAATAACGGATATTTTATCACAGCTAACCAGACTAAATTCTCAACTTCTGTCAGTTTGTCTTAGAGGTTCCAAAGAGCTTCAACCAGCTGGGATCACTGAATACCTTATTGTGGCAGAGACTGCTACCTGTCACCAAAAGTATTCTCTCCTTCCATTATCAAAAGCCTCCATTTTAACCAGGTTTCCCAAAACAAAACTACATAACCCAGTAGCTCAGTATGGTTATATATCTAAGTTCTGATCAGTGTGACAGAAGGAGAAACGACGAATGCAATAGACGGGTTCTTAGAAAGCGAGACAGCAGTCCTTGTTCTCCCTTCCTCCTTCCTGCCAGCTAGAGGCAGAAAAGATGGCTGGCACTGTAGCCACTGTACTTACCAAAGGGAGAGATACTGTTAAGGAAAGCCAGGCATGGGACAGAACAAAACAGACCACCCCTGACACCAGAAAGTACCATACAAGCCCCAGTCTGTTTATCTCTCAACATATAAAACATAAAATAAACCTCTATTCTATGTAGGCCACTGTTATGGTTTTCCATTAGAACCAAACTTTATTCCAACAAAAACATTTTTCAGATAACTACCCAAAATCTTTTAGAAGATAAATCCAAAACTACAAGCCCTAAACACTGCATATGTCCTAGCCTCTTGATATTTTTTCAAAATAACTATTCTCTATATTAAATATTTTCTCGTTATTACCTCAACACTCTTTCAATCAGTCTTCAAAGTCTATACTGAACACACAAAAGGATAACATAAAGCTATAGGAATCAAGACAGTGTGGTCCTGGTATAGGACCAATGGAACAAAATTCAGAACCCAGAAATATTCATGGTTAACTGGATTTTTTCAAGGGTGCCAAAATCATACAATGGGGGAAAGAGTATTCAAACATGGTGCTGGAAAAGCTGGATATCTGCATGCAAAAGAATAAAGTCGGACCCTTATCTCACATCACCCAGTAAAATGAACTCAAAATGAGTCACAGACTTAAATGTAAAAGTTAAAACTATAAAACTTTTTGAAAAAGAAGAGTAAATCTCCCTGACTTTGGACAGTGCTGCATAAGGCTAAATGCAAATGCAAAAAAAAAAAAAAAAAAAATTGAACTACGCATCATGAAATTAAAACCTTCTGTGCTGCAACTGACAACATGAAAAAAGTAAAAAGACAACCCAAAAACTGGAAGAAAATATGTACAAATTATATATCAGATTAAGGACTAATATCTAGAATATACAAAGAATTCTTATAATTCAATAAAAAGATAAATAGCCCAACTGAAAAATGGGCAAGGGATATGAGTAACCATTTCTTCAAAAACGATTTAGAAACATAGCAAATAAGCATGTGCAAAGATGCTCTATATCTGTAGCTACCAGGGAAATGCAAATCAAAAACACAATATGATACCACCCCCAGATGTATGACCATAGGATGGTTATAATCAAAAAGACAGAGGATAACAGTGTTGGTGAGAATGTAAAAAAAAAAAAAAAAACAAACAAAACTGCAACTGTCACATATCTCGATAGAAGGGTAAAAGGGTAGAGCTGCTCTGGAAAACGGTCTGACAGTTCCCCAAAAAGTTAGATGCATTATTACCATAAGACCCAGAAATTCCATTCCTGAGTATTCATCCAAGAAAATGAAAACCATGTCCATACAAACACTTGTTCAAAGCACCATTATTCACATAGTAAAAAGGTAGTCAATACCCAAGTGAAAATCAATTCATTAATGGATAAAGAAAATGTGGTATATAGTGGAAACATTATTTAGCAATAAAAAGGAATGGAATACTGATACATCCTACAGTATGGTTAAATCTTGAAAACAGTACATTAAATGAAAGAAGCAAGTCAGAAATGATTTTATGATTCCATTCATATGAAATGTGAACAGAGAACACCAGAGAGACAACTACAGGGCCTAGGAGGTTTGAGGGGAATAATAAGTGACTGTTAATGGGATGGGGGTTCCTTTATAATTGATGAAAATATTGTATAATTATGATGATGGGTGCTCAACTCTGCAAATACTATAACAAATTAATTATATGCTATATTATATCTCAATAAAGGTTTTAAAAAATAACCTCCATTAAATAGTCATTATGTTACCTAATAATGCAATTTTTCCAAAAATAAAAACAGCTTTACTGTTTTCCTTTAAAATTCTCAGTGCCAAATAATTACAGTGCAAACTTTTTCAAAGCACTATTTAAAAAAAAGGAAGACATGATATTCCTCTGTCAGAGAAGGCATGGAAAAGCTGAAGTATGAATAAAGTAACCAAAACAAGAATATATATCCTTCTGGGCTTTGCATTTTAATTAAAAGTCTGGAGAAGTATGCAAGAAATGCTGAGCCAGATCAACACAGAGCATCTATAAGAAGCATCTATAGCACTCCAAGCCACCAGAAGAGGGTGGCTACCAGGATTTTTACAACACCTACAGTCATTATCATCCCCTATTATTAACAGGCTTATTCCATTAATAATTTGATTCCTGTATGTATTTTGCACTATTTAGGGCCCTTCATGTTTCTCCTGTGAATAGTTAGCAGAATTTTCTCTTTCCCAATCTGAAACTAAACAAGTTTACCTGACATTCTACCTGGTTATAATACCCCAGAACACATCTTTATTTATGCTCAGGGTCCAAAAGAATCACAAAATTGCTTTATAAAATCTCTGATATACTAGATATTTTAGTAATTTACTTATGAAACCCTATTTCCAAGCCTCCTCAAAGTCTTGAGTTGCATGATAAAATAACTAATGTGCATTAATTTATGAACTTGCATGAACAATACAAAATGATAATAAAAGCTTTTCAGGGAAAAACTCTTCAGAGAGAACAATAAAGGCTTTCTAAACTAGGGGATCCCAGAAGGTGTTAAAAGCAAATTATTATTATGAAGAAAAAGAAAGGACATATAAGTTTGAACTTTATATTGGAGGCATTCAGCCTTTTTTCCTCAGGTGGGTCCCAAAAGGGTAGTCAGTTGTTCACCCTTTAGGCAGGATATTAAAAGCTGCTTCTCTGAGGAGTCTCATAAATTTTGATGAAGCAATATTGACATCAAGAAATTCCAACAAAACATCCCAGTCAGATCAGCCTCCAGAGAAGCTGGGAGTCAAGGAGCCTCACCCACATACAAAGAGTTTATAGTCAGCTTACAATTGCCCCTCACCTCTACATACAGGAAAAGAATCAAAGATCACCAAACATTTCAGAATACATGCTTATGAATGGTAGAGGAAACAAAACACTTAAGAGATTATAAAAAGGGAAAAACCTTGTAAAATTAAAACAAAATCATGATTACCAACAGTCCCAGAGAAGAGAAGATGTTCATGAAATAAGAATGGATGTTAAAAAAACACTAAACATGTTTTTAAAAAGCTCCTAGATATCACAGAAAATCATCTAGAGGGGAAAGAAGACAAAAGTTGGAGGTCTGTAAAGTGACTGATGAAAAGGAAGATTTTTTTTTTTTTAATTCAAACTAATTTTCAAGAATTAAAGGCCACAAGCCGGGTGCGGTGGTGCACACCTGTAATCCCAGCAGCTCAGGAGGCTGAGACAGGAGGATTACAAGTTCAAAGCCAGCATCAGCAACAGTGAGGCAATAAGCAACTCAGTCTGTGTCTAAATGAACAATACAAAATAGGGCTGAGGATGTGGCTCAGCGGTTGGGTGCCCTCAAGTTCAATCCCTGGTACCAAAAAAAAATAAATAAAATAAAAAAGAATTAAAGGCCACAAGTCTCTAGAATTAAAAGATCCACCAAATACTTAGCAGAGTGACTGAGAAAGATCCACACAAAAAACTAAGGATGTGAAAAAGGAGATCACAAACACTTCCAGAGAAAGAGGAACTAGCTTTCCTACTAATAATCTGAATAACACAGCCATAGGGGAAGCCAGAAGATACAGAAATCAACCTTAATATCTATCAACAGAGGAAGGAATCTTTAAAATGTGGCATATACACAAAGAACATTATTCAGCCTTAAAAAAGAAATCCTAGCATTTGGAACACTGACGAAACTGAGAACATCATGTTAATTGAAATGAGCTAGGCACAGAAAGACAAATACCCCATGATATTATTTGAAAATGTTAAACTTTTAGAAAGAAAAACAATGGTTACCAGAGGCTAAGGGATGGGAGAACCCGAAACGAAATTTCTGTTAAACACAAGAAATATACTGATCTACTGTACATCATGATGACTCTAGTGAATAACTTGAAAACCGCTAACAAAATAGATTTTTAAGTGTTCTCATCACAAAAAAAAAAATAGTACATGAGGTAATGTTAAATAACTTAATTTAGCCATTCTAAAATATATACACATATCAAAAACATCATGCTAAGCACCAAAAATATATACAATTTTTATTTATATACACAAACTAAATTTTAAAAAAAAATCTACCTTCCATGAATCCTTTCTCAGAAAGCTAGTGAAGGATATTATGCTTCATTAACAAGAGAATAAACCAAGAAAGCCAAAGTCATGGGAACCAGAAGAAAGAGAACCTAAGGGATTTTCTACAGGGACAGTGAAGGGAAATTGAAAAAAAAATTTAAAATAACAATAAAAATCATGCTGTAAACAAGATCCAGTGAGTTATTGGTCCTAATTAGAGCATCTCAAAGTTCTAGGAAAGACTTTGTTATAAAATACAGACCTTTTGAAATTAAAACCTCTGAAAAAGGTTTAGCTCCTGAGCTTCCTCATGCTGTGAATGGAAACAAAAAACTAGCCCCTGTGTTTCCTAGCCAACACTGCCTAGCTATATCTGCGAAATTTCACCTCCTGGCTTTTGTTTCTATAAATTTTAACTGCTTCTGTAAGCTTCTATGTGACTAACAAAAGAAGATAACAGGGGCTGGGATTGTGGCTCAGCGGTAGAGCACTTGCCTAGCACGGGTGGGACCCAGGTTCAATCCTCATCACCACATAAAAATAAAGGCATTGTGTTGTGTCCATCTACACCTAAAAGAATAAATATTAAAAAGAGAGAGAGAGAGAGAGAGAGAGAGAGGAGATACAATCTTAACTGCTTCTCTCCAGTTTGACAAAATTGCATAAAATTCATTTTTCCCTTTTACATTTATTTCTTATGCAGATGGGTAGCCAGCCAGTTATCCTGTTAGGTACCCTGGCTTGACTGCTGGTAACCTTTAGAAAGATGAGATTATATGAAGTCTGACCAGAACACAGGAGACTGACAGCATATACAGTCTATAATTCAATTAATGCTAAGTATTCAAAAAATTCATTACCTGAGTAAAACAAATGTGAACTCCAATACAAAATGCTGTACAACAAAGCACAGTATTATGCTATATATTATATACAAATATGTATTTACATAACATATGTTATAAGGCACATCATGATTCAGGAATAAACAAGGTTTACAGAGTCATAAATCCAACCATGAACCAAAACTATATTTTAACTGTAATGGACGATGGTACTATAATTGACAATGAGAGAACTGAAAAAGTCTATATGCATGACTGAGACATAGGGACAAACGTCCAAATTCTATACGGAGAAACAACAAAACAATGAAGTCACAAGTATCTTAGCAATACGAAAATAAAAACAAAGAATTGTAATTGGTACCTCTACAGAGCAAGCAATGAGGGGCACAATTGTTTTTCTTACTAAGCCTTACACAACCATTGATTCTTGGATCAAGACCTTGAAATTATGTTTCTGACTATGAGAGAAAAGAAAATGAGATGTAAGGATACCAAAATTCTCAATAGTGTTTTCCAGGTTTGAGAAAAATCTGTCTCTGGCATACAGACACCTGTGGAACACAAAGAGCTGTGGATATACCATGTGTGAGGGAGAGTGATGAAATTATTACCACTGACATATGATGTCAAGCCAATGAGAAAATGCAAGGCAGTTTCTAAAATCACTGCACATACAACTCATTTCTTGCCAGGATTGCTAGGCAATGTGAAAAATTTAAATCCTGTGCTTTACTGACAGGTATAAAAGACTAGTGAAGGTAGAAGGACTTGATTCAAAATTGTTATAATAATGTAGAAATAAAATCACCTAATAACTGAATCTGCTGATTTAGCTTCTCTACTAGACAAATGTTTCAGGATCTATTCATTCAGGACTCAGTTTCAAACTGCTGAGACCCTGAAAGAAACAAAACCAAACCACTTAGTGTTCTCCTTTATGATACCTTAAATATAATAATGAACGCAAAAGGCTCCTCTACTATGTGACACCATACCTGCAGAATTCTGTCCTGGGAAGCTGGCGTTCGGGGTGTTCTAAGAGCAATGCTATTGTTGGTGACATTGTACTCAGACAAAAGAGTACTGGAAGCAGAGTTTGTTATGCCAGATTCCTCAGCAGTCTGACGTGCAATTTCACTTGCTTGGCCTACTTTTACAACTTCCTGAAGTTCTGCATCTGAAATCTAAAAAGACACAATTATCACAGTAAGCAGCATTTTAACTGAGGACCAACACAGATTAAAATTTCCATATTCTAGAAAGATAAATTGCTGAAGCTATATAGAACACACAGGGTCACTGCACTACCCCTAACTTTTTTGACTTTAAAATTTCTATTTTTAAGCCAGGTGTGGTGTGCACGCTTGTAATCCCAGCAGCTCAGTGGGGCTGAGATAGGAGGATCGCGGGTTCAAAGCCAGCCTCAGTAACAGTGAGGCACTAAGCACCTCAGAGACCCTGTATCTAAATAAAATACAAAACAGGGCTGGAGATGTGGCTCAGTGGTTGAGTGTTCCTGAGTTTAATCCCCAGTACCCCCGCAAAAAAAAAAAAAATTTCTATTTTAAAAATTTTAAAAGCCTTTCCTACATGCCATGGGGATAAAATTCATCTATGATACAGAATCAAGCTACAACTGCTATATTGCCATACTGAAATTCTTTCAAACTAATATGCTTATGTACCAAGAACATAAAATAATAGTTTTTGTACAAAACTATCCATATGGGAAGGAAAAATACTATATAAAAATATCAGAGAGTCTACTGAATCACAAGATCCTTAAGAAAATCTAAAGGTAATTTTGCCAAAATAAATATTCTAAGGGGTGTTAAGGGGAAATTTTCAGACAAAATTAAACTTAAAAATACTACTAGAAAGAGCAACATATGACAAAATTCAATTATGTTCATGCCCACAAGTCTTTTGTTGAGGCAGCCAAAAGACTTCTGGGGAAACAAACTCTGCTGGTCTCCTAAGTCCTTACCTCTACTCCGTTAAACCTGTCTGATTCTGAAGAGCTATACTACTCAAAACAAGAGGTTACTCAAAGTTCCCTTGTTTCTGACCAACTATTACTAAGTCAAAGGACTATAATAAACTGAATGAGGAAATATTTGTATTTTTCTTTTCCACAATTCCCACACTGACTTTTCAGAGCTGTTTCTCATATATACACGCACGCACACACACACGCACGCACATACACAAAAATATTTTTAGTGTGTGTGTGTGTTTCTAAGATATAGATGGATACAATATAAACTTTATTTTTTTATGTGGTTTTGAGGATCAAACCCAGTGCCTCACAAGTGCTAGGCAATTACTCTACCACTGAACCAGAACCCCAGCCCATTTCTTTTCTTTCAAAAAGAAAAACATGATATAACAAAACACACCCTGAAAGAAAGCAGCTTGAATTTCACCAAGCCAGACCATACCTATCCTGATCAACTACAAATAAGTGGCCAAGAGCCATAGCTGGTGACAAATTGCTGAGTGTTAACAACTACTTATTAAACCATCATGAGCAGTTTAAGACTTCATATACTAACTTACACAGAGAAGCTGTTGCTTATTTATCATATTATACCACAATAATTTATCATTACACACGTGGCTCACTCATTACACTAATTTCTTAAGGGCACTCATAATAAGCCTGAAAAAAAGGCCCTCAAATATTTGCTGAATAAACGAAATGAGCTTGTAATTCATAAAATAAAAAAACTATTTTTATCAGATTACCTGAGGAGCAGGAAGAACTAGTTTGCTTCTCTTTTTAGTAAATTCAGAAACACCACTAGTTTGAAGAATAGCTGATGGCAAATCAGATTCTTTTTTCCTTTTTAAATGCTGTTTGTCTTTTTTTCTATCTCTTCCTTCTTTTTCACTATAATGAATCAAGATAGAGAAGAAGAGATTTTAAGTTATACCTTGGCAATAACAGCAAAATCCATTTAATTATTCATATCCTTTGAAAAACAATCTTATTTCTAAAGAAAATAACTTAAAAAAGCAAAAATAATATACACAAGCTGTTAGTATATTCAAAAATGAAAACTCAAATAGTAATAAAATTATTAAGGGGATACATTAAGTACTAAAAATTAAAACATAACCTGAAGATAACACAACCTGTGATAACAAATATGCAAAACATCACGTATAAGGGCAAAAAAACCACAATTCCTATATTGTGATTATATTCACATAAAAATATGTGTGCACATAAGATGAATGCACAAAAAAGGAACAGTAAAGGAGATGAAATAAAAACATGAATTTTAAATTTCTCCTTAATATTGTTATTATATTGTTGATTTTTAAAGTATACAATTTTTTAAAAGGGTATTACTGAAAAACACACCCAAAAGTTGTTAGAAGCCTAAAGCCAGGATCAAAGCAGTCTTTCAAAGCTCCTATACCTTCTTTCCTTCTGCCTGTTTTCTTTTCCCCCCAGCTAGTCTACTCCTTCCAAACAATGAGTTTTCCTCTTTAATCTCTTTATTCATAGGGCCCATAAAGCAAGGTCCTGCTTTGAAAAATATATACAATCAAGTACATTCAAGTAAATCCTATTTTACAGTGGCTGATATCTGCTTAGGAACTGTTCATGTAAACAGAAATGGAAAGTAAACAGAGAGAAGCAAACAAAAACTTCTTTGACAAGTATAAAATATTCTCCCTATATTAAGCAGATTTAAGATTTAAGAAAACTTTGTAAAAAAAAAAAAAAAACTCTTAAAAGTAGGTGAAATGGGGCTGGGGTTATAGCTCAGTGGTAGAGTGCTTGCCTCACACGCATGAGGCACAGGGTTCAATCCTCAGCACCACATAAAAATAAATAAAGATATTGTGTCCAAAAAAAGAGGTTTAAAAAAAAAAAAACAGATGAATCCTCTGTACTCTAAGACATAAACATTTATAAATATACATACTTATCCCCATCAAGTGGGAAACTTAAGAATGGAAAACATTGGTAAGATTTTTCTTTTAATTTCATTTTAATAAAAACATGGTAAAGTTTTTACTCAAAAAACATACCAGTCCAGATATTAACAGATTTTTTTTCAGGCTATTAGTAAAACATCTGATTTGTCCACAATTGTACCTAAATGTTAAGATGTGATTTAGTGAGTAAATAGTCAACTAAGACCTGGTTGTGGTGCTGCACACCTATAATCCCACAGACAGGAGGCTGAAGCAGGAGAATCTCAAATTCAAAGCCAGCCTCAGCAACTTGTGAGACCCTCATCAATTACTGAGACACTGTCTCAAAATACAAAAGAAAAACAGGCTGGGGGTGTAGCTCAGTGATATTCACCCCTGGGTTCAAATCCACAAAGAACCAACCACTATAAATCAACAACACAGCATTCTGTGCTAACAAAATGAGAGACAGGGTCACACTTGTTTTCTCAGAAAGGTGAACACATTACATAAAAACAGCATAAGCAGGCCACATTTTGCTAAATCATAAAAATTTGGCTCTGACAATAACAATACAAAATTCCCATTATACCTTTCTATTTCCAGATCAGAAAGGCAACTTACGATCTTAGCTCCCCATCAAGATCCTGTTGTCTTAATTTCCTAAAATCTGCATCAAGGGACTGGTAATTTTCCTCAGAAGTATCATAAAAACCAAGAGCAGGCTTTTTTTCAAATGGGATTTCAGCATTATAATCAACTCCTCTCTTCTTTTTTCTTTTCTTCTGAATTTCTATGCCAGCTGCTCGAAGTTCTCTTCTTTTTTGAAGGGCAGCAAGACGCCTGAAGAAAAAGAATACAAAATCACCTTGAAAATCATGTATCATGGGGCAAAGATGGATTATCCAACAGAGTTAAGAAAACGACCTGGTTATTTGAGATAGAAATATTTATTGTAAACCATCATCTCATACTGTTCACCAAAACAAATCCCAGTTTTGATTTAAAGGTGTACACACACATATATGCACATAAAGCAACATGAAAAATCAGAACAAACGATATGTAATTAGGTATCCTATCTCTGGATAAGAATGTACTTGCTCAATATAAATTAAAGTCAAAGAAAAATATCAACAGATTTAAAATCTAATTTTTACAACAGCAGCACTATAAAAACCAAAAATGAAATAAAAAGGCAAATTATAGGGAAAATATTTGCAATTAATATTAGAAATGATTAAATATAAAAAGTCAATGCTCCAAAGGGTGGGGGAGAACAAATGAAAATAACAAAGTTTTATTTGATAAAGAATCACAAATTAATAGGCACCATTTGTATATCTAATTGATACCATCCCACTTATTTTAGTGAGAAAGGTATAAAAAGTAGAAAGCCTCCCAAAAAGGTAATGAGAAAATAAACTGGGACAGCTTTCTCCAAAACAAATTTAGAAATATGTATTAAAAGCCTAAGGTTTTTCATACCCAGCAATTTTACTTCTTAGCCTCTAGCCTAAGGAAATAAATCAGAACATGAGCAAGGACTTAATGAGAAGACTGTTCGTAATAGTAGATAACTGGACATAATCTAAACATCCATCAATAAGAAATTAATTAAATGAATCTGTAACATGCCTATAAGACAGGATATTATACAGCCATCTATGTAACCTTTAGAAAAGACATACATCTCCTCTAACAGACATGTCAAGAGGCCCAAGTGCGTAAAAATTGTTTACACACTAAAGAGCAACATGCAAAAATTACCTATCAGTGAATATGGGGATGATGTGAAGGATGTCCACCAAAATTTAACCATGATTGTCAGTGAAGGTGGAATTCCATCTAAAAAAGAAAACTTTTTTTCTTTGAACTTTCCCATGATGCTATAACTTTAATGATTTAATGACAAGAAAAGTTGCTCCAAATATTAAAAGGAAGGAAAACAAGTCACAAAACAGTATATATAAAGGTGATTCCCAGTGTGAGTGCATGAGGAAGTCCATAAATCCCTATCCCCAAAGGCACTGATGAAAAAACAACTAGAGCTGGGGATGTAATTCAATGGATAGCACTTGGCTAGCATGCTCAATATCCTAGGTTCAATCCCCAGTACCACCAAAAACAAACTAATCTTGGGACTACAGATGTGGCTGGCTGGTAAGGCACATGCCCAGCATGTGTGAGGCGCTGGGTTCAATCCCCAGCACCACAAAAGAAAAACAACGACAAAAAATAACCAATTAAAGTTTTGGAAAGGATCTTAATGAAATATGGCCAAAAATATAAATTTAATTCAAGAAAATTTACTTAAACTCAGCAAGAAAGCAAACAAAAGGGGTCAGGGTTGTGACTCAGTGGTAGAGCACTTGCCTAGCATGTGTGAGGGACTGGGTTTGATTCTCAGCACCATATATAAATATATAAAATAAAGTCCATCAACAACAAAAAAATATTTTTAAAAAAAAAGCAAATAAAAGTATAGCAGCTGAAAAGAGACCCACTGTCTCCTACCCCTCCAGCTCAAGGAGAAAGAAACATCATTCCACACAGCCAAGAATGTAAGGTTCCCTCTTCCTACCAGCTCCCAGTGTTAGGGCTTTCACTTCAGGAAAAGCAGGACATCAGAATTTCTTACCCTGCCACCAGACACCCACTTGCAGAAGCTGAATACCATCAAGAATGACTGAGAAGTAGAGCTCCCCTGTTTCACCCAAACAGTGCCACCTTGGGCAGAGTATTGCTGAGACTACTACTTGCCCCAGCTTTTGGGATGAGTGTTCCATGCTGAGAAAGACAACACAAGGAGAACTGGGCTACTACACATCACATCATGCTCCCACTGCCCACCAAGCACTCAGTTCATAAAGGAGGAGTGTCACTACTCAGACACTTGCATTGTCAGAGCCCTGGGAAAGAAGCAGGTCACAGAACAGAAGAGCTCCTTCCAAAGGAAATGACTTCATCTGTAGAGTATAGAGAAGTTCTAATCTAAGGATACTCTCAAAAACAGTGGCAATTGTGGTAAAAGGCAATTAGTAAACTAACAAATTTGGGCTGGGATCGTGGCTTAGTAGTAGAGCACTTGCACTGGGTTCTATCCAGTACCACATTAAAAAAAGAAAAAACTATATAAACAAAATAAAAGTATTGTGTCCATCTACAACCAAAAAATGTTTTTTTTAAAAAAAGAAAGAAACTAACAAATTCACTGGAGATATAGGCACAACTATAGGCCCACTAGTTGGCCAGAGAGAAACTGAAAGAGAAAGCTGTAAGGAACCCTCCTGGAGTCAGAACAAATCTTCAACACTGATTCCAGGTACTATCCCTTCAAAGGAGCCCAAACTGACCTGGATCAGGCTGTGGAACAATTTATACCCCGGGACACTGCTAAAAATAATACGCACACAGCTACGTATAGTCAGAGAAAGAGAAGTCAAAGAGATCCCTGCCCAAAACATGCCATCCCTGAAAACATGGGCATATCCAAGATTGCCCCTCCCTAAGAAGCAGCATCAGAGACCACATTTCTTGCCAGGAGGGAAGGAAGCAGAGAACAGACCACTAAAATAATGAGGTTGGTTCACCAAACAAATAAGCAAGCAACTAACAATAAATAGAGATAGGAAGGGGCAGTACCCAGAATTGCTACAATATATCAACTAAAATAAATGTCCAGTTTCCAAGAAAAAAATTAGATAAACATATTACAAAGAAACAGTTACAGGACTGGGGACATGGTTCAGTTGGTAGAGTGCTTGCCTCACATGCACAAGGTTCTGGGTTCAATCCCAGCACCACAAAAAAATAAAAATAAAAAAATAATAAAAGTTTGCACTTGATTTAAAAAAAAAATTACAAGAGAACCAAATAAGATTAACAGCTGACCTCTCATATGTATAAATAAATGTAGGTGGGTTTATGTACACACAAAAATACATCTATATTGAGAGAAAGTTTTGGAAGAATATATTCCAAATATTAATCTTGTTCTTTAAATAATGGAAACAAAGACTTCAAATCACATTAGAAAACCTTTACCACATATTGTTAATTGAATATCACAAATCCTTATAGCAAATGCATATTATACCAGTCATGTCCTCAAAATATAAATATTAACAGGTACTGGAATTAAAAGCATATTACTTTCACAATCAGTAAAAACGCTTTTAAGTTATTAGACTTGTAATTTAACATTTAAATAGTCCTGCATGCACTTTGCATACAAGCCAATCCAACCTGTATGTACAACACAACTTAGAAAAATGTGTTCATTCTACAAGAAAACCTACAAGAAATTGTAGAGTTAAAATCTGCAAAAATATATTGAAAGCAATCGATGTTAGCCAAACTTTGATTTTTCACAAGTGCATCTGCTATAACCCTTGCCCACCCACATGGCTAATAGGCTCTAAAAATTAGGTCTCCCAACAATCTTCCAAACAATTCTTCCAAACAAAAATGGAAAAATAATTTTTTTCAACTTTACATTCTTAACCCTAAAAAGTATAAAGCATAGAAAGTGGTAGAGCACTTACACTGGGTTCTATCCCAGTGACTGAGGCCTAATAGAAAATTTAGCTACTCTCTGGGTTTGTGTTCACTATCCCAAGCCAGTCATACTCCCATCAAAAGTTAATTATACTAGACTAGTGACTGGCCAGCTATGCCAATAGCATAGCATCCTCAGGAATGAAATAATACTCTATCTCAGCATATGGCACTTCAAAGCCATTACTGATGAAACCATCAACACAATGATATTCATCATGTCAGGAAGTACTTCCTGGCTAGCTTGAGGACCACAAAAGGCACTGTGAAGGCCAGGCAGTTACTCCAATGCCTGAATCCCAAAAGTTAATAAGCTGTTATACAGTCCAGATGGTCTATCAACTTCATCTTGGTTTCTGGGCCATGAAGAATATTAATTACAGATTTACCAATAAAAAGCAAACAGAAGAAAGTGGAACAAAATCACAAAATCCTGAGTAAAAGACAATGCCTAAGATATATTCACTCATTTTTTAAAATTACAGCTTTACAGATGTATGTAGTAGTTGGGTACATTCCAGCAATCTCGAATGTGCATAGAAATTGATTTCAGTTCATTATCCCCTGACCCCTGCTTTTCCCTCTTCCTTTTCTCTTGCCACTCCCATTCTCCTTTCTCTACTTTCTTTAATTTATATTTGACTGGTCCTTTACATTACACTATCCTTCCCTCCCCCTTTTCTTTATTTTACTCTAGCTTCTACATATGAGAAAACATTCGACCTTTGATTTTCTGAGTTTGGCTAATTTCACTTAGCATGATATTCTCCATTTCCATCCATTTACCAACAAATGCCATAATTTCATTCTGTTTTATGGCTGCATGTAACTCCCTTGTATATATGCCACAATTTCTTAATCATTTCATCTATTGTGGGCATCTGGGTTGATTCCATAATTTAGCTAATAATCACTAATTATTTAACAAAGATTTCTACAAAAGCCTAAAATTTCGTTCAAGGCTTATGTACTCCATGCTCAGCCAAGTTTCTTATTTCATAGTCGGTGCCCTACTAAGAAAAACCAACTGGCAGTCATGAAAAAGTTAGTCATCTGTGTCCTCCAGTCACTTGACTCCAAGATGCTATAACAGATGAAGCTTTGGTATACTAACAGATCAAATACTAGGTTAACTGTGCATTACTTCCGACATGTCTTCAAAAATTTTTAAACACATATAATGTTTTTCTGTAATTACTCTAAAATGGTTGTTGGGGGGAACAGCAAGTTTTTTTTAGAGTAATAAGGAAGCAATATAGAAAAAAGGACAAGTAAGATTATTATTCACTAAACAGCACTGATAAATAATCTAATTTTAATGGGCTTAAGAACGAACAGACCATTTATTGAAAATGAACTGAGAAAACCACACCTTGCTTCTTCCAATTGTTTCTCTCTTGCTTTCCTCTTGGCCTTCTTTCCCTGAGTATTAGCCAGGCGGGCTCTAGCTTCAGAAAGCATCTCAAGTTCATCTGCAAAAACAAAGAGAACAACTAAGATTCTTTCCAAGCAAGGTATGTAAGATATACCCTAGTGCTTAAAATAAGAAAAAAAAAAAAAAAAAAAAACATAAATACGGTGTAGCATAAAGGAGAAACTAGGTTTAAAACCAGGTTCAACACTTGCTAGCTATGTGACCTTAGTCACCTATTTACCCTCCTTGAGCTATTCCAACTTTACAGGACATTAGGTTAAATAGTTAATAAGCAGCAGACGTGGATCTAAGTCCAATTCCTCTGATTCTTGGTTCAACATCTCACAAAATCAACAAAAAATCTCCATCACAGTCTTATGGTATTGCCTTCTCACAGAGATTAAATGATCTGTCTAAAGACAAAGAAGAACTGAGGTCCAATATCCTGACCTGTTGGATAAAAGAATGAGAAATAGAACCTCATACTTTTGGGAATCTGCACAGTTTGGTTACACTGCTTAAGATATTAAATGAATTGAAAAAATGGAAGACAAAAGGAACTATCCAAAAGAACAACTATTCTATAATAGAATATATTAGAGATATTTGAAAAGATACTTACAATAACAACTAATAATAGAATTCTGAAAAGTCACAAGAGTTCAGAAAGGAATTTTAAAAGTTTAAGAGGCCTGAGGAGTCTATATCAAAGAAACTAATCTCTCACAAGCATACACTCACCCTCATCCATATCAATTGGATCAGGCCGTGCTGGTTTTGTTTCTGGATTTGGATCTATTTCTCCAGGTTTAAGTTTTCGTGGATCATCTGTTGTTTCCTCTTCATTGTCTCTTTGGGCAGTTTTGTCCCTAAAAAAAAGCTTGGATGAGTTACTCAGAGTTATCATACCACTTGGTTCTCCTTCCCCACCACCAAAAAATAAACAAAAAAATAAACAGCTTTACAGATGTATGTAGTAGTTGGGTACATTCCAGCAATCTCGAAATGCTCAATAAATGAGCATTAATAAAGCAATTCTGTCACTGCTTCATCTGAAATAAATAGTATTAAAATTCTCTAATTTCAGAGAGTGCTTTAATTCACTATAAAACAGGATCCAAGCAGCCCCTTAATTGCAAACACAGTGCAGCCATACAAACACAAACACCAACAAAAACACAAATGCTCTAATAGTTCATTCTCAGCAGTATGATTATGGGTGACTTTCATTTGTTCTTTTGCTATTATTTTTTTCCCCAAATTTTCTATTATGAACATGTGTGACCTGTATACTTTTATTCTTTTAAATAAAAAGTGTACACTAAAAGACATAGTTTTAATCAACCACATGACATCTGAAATATAGAGCCCAACAGCTTTAGCTCCTCTGATTTCAGTCACATCTATAATTAAAACTTAAAAGACAGGAAATGCTAAAAGTTTGTTCAGTCTCATTAACATATACACATATTTTAACTGATTTTGAATATTCGCTTACAGGAGAAATTCATAGTGTTCCAAGCACTGGGCTGCTGTTCTTCCAATTATTGGAGCAATAGTCCTCCACTGAGTTGGCATCAACTTAGCCAAGTGCAAGAGTTTTTCCTCTTCTTCTCTGGACCATTCTGTTTTCTTAATGCTTGGATCCAGCCATTCATACCTATTAAAAAGATAGTATTTTATACATTAATCACCTACTATAAATATCTAATTTCCACACTAGATACATTGACTTCTACTATTTGAAAAACATGCTTTCAACCTTCAATTACTAAAGTGCATTTTTTTGACAAGAGACTATTCACTATGTAGTAAACTTATGCCATTTAATATTCTCCATCTTACTACATTCTACTGTATTGTAATTATGTAAGATTCATAATACTTTAAAAAGGTAATTTGGGGCTGGGGATGTGGCTCAAGCAGTAGCGCGCTCGCCTGGCATGCGAGGGGCACTGGGTTCAATCCTCAGCACCACATAAAAATAAAGATGTTGTGTCCACCGAAAACTAAAAAATAAATAAATAAATAAATAAATTTTTAAAAAGGAAATTTGACTGAAACATGATCATATGCCTTCTTTTTCAACTCACTTGTTTTTATTTATTTTTTTACTAGAGATTTTGAAATTATTTGGAAAAAAGACAATACTACCTCATTTTTTTAGTGTTTCTAGTTTTCATAATACTTCCCCATGCTTTCTCACAAAATGTTGGCTTATTTCTTTAAGCATTTCATTATACCCACTAACTGCTGTTTCATTTGCCTGGTATGCTTTTAAGTTTAAATAAAATATTATGACATCCTCTGTCTTTTCTAATATACTCTCAACCCACCTTTTGCATCTAGTACTTCGCTAGATGAGAGGCTGGCAAGTAAGACATAAGTCCTCACAACCTCTAGAGCAAGAACTTAGTGCCACTAAGAGAAACAGAAACCCAAACCACTTCTTCCTCCTAAGAACCATCTACCTCTGCAGTCAAATTTCTACCTTCTGATCCTTTCTTATATCCAAATGCCTAGGAAATTAAGTCACTTCGTACAACCAAAGTTTCTTTCTGGGAGCGGATGGGTAGAGTCTGGGATCATATCACTCATACCAAGAACAAATATAAACAATTTAATGCAGCCACCTCCCTGCAATTTAAAAGGTAACACCATAGATATAGTATTGGCCTACATAGTATTTTAGTGTAGAAATATATAATATTTCAATTCTGTTATGAGAAAACTCAATTATTGTAAGTTTGTTCAGAAAATTAACCATTATATGTCATTTTTTTATTTCTTTGTGAAAATAATTCTTAAAGCAACCAATTTATAAACTTTTAGGACACAATCCATTTATAAGCTGGGGACCATCTGTCCTTAAGATTTTATGCTTCACAAAGTGCTCTCAAACACATTAACACATTTAAAAATGGAGCTTTGATCTCCATCAATTAGTTTCAAGTATTTTTATCCCTAACTGGAAGAAAACAGGGGCAGGGTAAAGGAAATAGAAAAAAAGTCTTGCCTAGGAAGCAAGTAGCAGTTAAGCCCAAAATCCCATTGCCCATTCTATATCCTGATGCCATCTTCGAGACGATTCAAAGAACTGTATATTCGCCTCATCATAATCAAGGTCACTTTTTGTTTTCCATTCTTTAACTGGTACATACCATCTGGCTTTGCACTGCTTTGCTGATTTTCTATGCAGCAATGAGGCAATCCTAGACCACTGGTTTTTCCCATATTTCATTACTGCTGCTTTCAGAATTTCATCCTAAAAGAATTGTCAGAGAGAGTACATTCAATCACAAAATCCAAAATGAGAAAAGACAACATTTAAATTAACTCTTGATTGAGGGGGAGAGGGAACCTCAGGTTATAAAAAATAACGGTAAAAGGGGGACAGGGTGTTGGCTCTCGCCTATAACCCCAGCAACTCTGGAGGCAGAGGCAAGAGGATCACAAGTTCAAGGCAAGCCTTGGCAACTTAGCAAAACCCTGTTTCAAAATTTTAGAAACAGGCTGGGGATGTAGTTCAGGAAAAAAGCACACCTAGGTTCCATCCTCAATATTGGGGCGGAAATAAAGTATAAAAATAACAGCAAGCAAGAATAAAATTTAAAAACTAAGAAGAAATTCCTCAACAAACTGGAAATAGGAACAGCCCACTTTCAGCAACACTACTTCCTGACAGATTAGCAAAAGTATTCTCCATTGTAGCTCTTTCCCTTCAAAAAAGTTTAGTTCATTCATTTATACAATCATTCAAGAAGCATTTCCTAAATACCTACCTTGAAACAGGTCTGTGTATTGGGGAAAAGAGAATCAAACAAGATACATCTACAGCTCAAGAATAACTTGGGGGACTGGAGTTGTGGCTCAGTGGTAGAGCACTTGCCTAGCATGTGTGAGGCACTGGGTTTGATTCTTAACACTGCATATAAATAAATAAAATAAAGAAACAACCTGGGACTCTGGTCATGCACAGCACTGCCTCTCCAGTCCCTTAACATGCACAATGACTCAAGAATTCACATCTCAAGTCCAACCTAAAAACTAAATATTTCTC
The DNA here is from genome assembly GCF_964194105.1 of Spermophilus citellus. NCBI lineage: Eukaryota > Metazoa > Chordata > Mammalia > Rodentia > Sciuridae > Spermophilus > Spermophilus citellus. The sequence continues at coordinate 60,117,942 of NC_138186.1, read as the reverse complement.
TCCAACCCCACCAGTCAGCTCACCCAATACAAACATACAATAGTAGTCTCTAAATACTATTTTACCAAGGCACCCAATACAACATACAATGCACCAATCCCTGGACAGCGTGGGAAGCGAAGACGCGGACACCAGGGATGATGAAGCCACAGATTAATGCACTTGGGATATTTTACTTTGGGGATTTTTCCACATCAAACTTGAGCTACATGTCTTGTATTTGAATCTCTGTACTTCATTTCCCCTCCCATTATCAGAAGAGTTTTTAAAAGATTGCAGGGCTTTGGGACAGGATTGTGGCTCAGTGGTACAGCACTTGCCTAGCATGCGTGAGGCACTGGGTTCGATCCCCAGAACCACGTAAAAACAAGAAATAAAGGTATTTAATTTTTAAAAAAATTTTAAAAAGATTGCAGGGCTTTGACACTGCATAGAAATTGTGCTGTTAATTGATTCTGTATAAGTGTCTCTCCCTTAGAAGTAATATCTTGGGGGTGGGGGGCCTAGGGCTGTGGCTCAGTGGTAAAGTGCAAGCCTAACACGCATGAGGCACTGGGTTTGATCCTCAGCACCACATAAAAATAAAATAAAGATATTGTGTCCACCTGCAACTAAAAAATAAATATATCTTTAAAAAAAGAAGTAATCTCTTCTCCAATTTAAACAATATGGTTCCCTAACCACAAGCTGAATAAATTATCACTGCATTTATCTGTAACTTTGTTGAAGTACTGCTATACTTCAATCAAATATATAAGCAGGTATCCATCCACCCTACTAGTCATACCCAAACATCTGCCAAACAACCTATTTCATGTTGGCTAGTATCCTAGGTCCTAAGTCTACCAAGACCAGGTCCTTTTGCAATGCTGACTGGTGAGGGAAACAACAACTAGCACTTACTGAATGACTACTATGTGCCTGATTCTGTTGTAAATACTCCCAACGTCTTAACCCATTTAATCCTCAAGAGCAGTAGGAATTATCTCCTTTAAAAAAAAATGAGGAAACGGAGGTGATAAGAGGTTAAGAAACTTATACATCATCGCACAGAAAGATATGATGCTTGCAAAAGAACAAAACAAACTATAATAAATGGACAAAAGAGGTACCCAAGACTCCTGGGGATGCAACTAACTTTTACAGGGCGGATGAGCAAAGATTCCAAGATGTGTTTCTGAACTAGGTTTGAAGGATGGTCAGGAGGATGCCAAGCAGTAAAAACACAGGCACAAGAGGTAAACAGAGTGCCTGAAGATGCATTCTGGGAACTAGTAAATTCAGTGCAGTCTGAATGCAACCTGCACTAAAACTTAATTTCCATTTTACTCCAGTTCTACTGCCCTTGGGCTCACCCAAGGCATTACCCACTACGTTTTTTGAAAGTAAAAACTGTGGCAGGCAGTTTGTTCTGCCTGGCTTCTATCCAGGGAAAGGCAAGAATAACAGGAAGTTAAGAAAGAGCGAGACCTTGGGATCTGTAGGGAGGACAGACAGGTTATGCCTCGATAACAGATAAGCAAAGCGACGAGTGCATAAACGGGCTCTTCGAACCTGGCACTCAAGTTTCTTTCCCAGTGCAAGGGAGTCAATGAAAACCAAAGTTGTGGCCACAGCAACTGCTTTATTTTTGAGTCCCAGAGACGGAGGGGTTGCACCGACTGAGAGGGTGTTGCCCCAGAAATCAACTCTCGCTGACGTCCCATTTCCCCCGCTAGAGTTCCTCCAAAGGAGGAAGGGGGCGCGCCCTCAATTCAACAAACATTCACTAAGGGCCCAACAGATGCCTCGCAGTGAGCTCAGAGCTTAGCGCCAGGTGGTTAAATCTCGATCCCTTTCCTGGCGGCGCTGAGATAACACACCGCCAGACGAGGTAAAGGCCCCGAGCGTCCGCTCTCGCGCAGAGGCCCCGCGCAGACCCCGCAGGGCATCCTCCTCGCCTCCCAAACCCCCGCGCGCGTGCGCACAGCTGTCGGAGAGGGCGGAGGGCAGCGACCGGCGGGAAAAGGAGACCCACCTCGGTGTTCCTCCACACGCCCCCTTTGATCATAATTCGTGGCATCTTGGCGGCAGAGTGTCCCGGCAAGCGGCCGAGAGGAGCTTCCGAAAAGTAGTAACGGCGACTCGGTCACGAGACCGAAAGCCGCCACTTCCTCCAAACGCGACCTTCTGCTTTGAAGAGAATTGCGCAGGCGCAGGAGGGCGGGCCGACTAGCCGGTCTCGCGAGATGTCGGTAGCTGAAGGGAAAGAAGAGCTCTGTGAAACCTTCAGGGTAGCAAGACTGACATAAAACCATCAAACTGCGGCAGCCGAAGCACCCTGCGCCGTGCGCATGTCCAAGACGGGGTCGGAAGAAACCAGGTTTCTCGCGAGATAGCAAAAGTGGAACTTGGCTAGGAACACAGAGGTGGCGTTGGTCGTGACGTCATTCAGCGGCAGGGGGTGGAAGTGTCAGGAAACGGGTTTCAACCCAGTTGGTCCGCAGAGAGCTTTGTTAATTTATTACTGTAGCATTATATTAAGCATTTCGCTACTAGGAATTTATTCACAGAATGCTCGGGAAAAGGCTCAGTGTTCTAACCCGTAAAAATAGAGAGAATGATGGAATCAATCTCATACGATTATCCTAAGGATTAAATGAGATTATAAACCTGGCACAGTTATCTAATACATAACTGCACAAAAAAAGTGGCAGTGATTATTGCAAGGAGGGCAACGCCACTCACCCCGTCCCACCTCTAGGAGATCCGTGGTTATCCCAGAAATCAACAGACACGTCCCATCAGAGCTTTTCATTCATCATTCATCAGTCTGTGTTGATTTATTAATAAGAGTTGCTATTGATAAGCTCTGGCGTTAGACGAACTCTGGTTAAGTTGGAGTCTTAGCTCTTTTCAGCGTCCTCATCTGAAAAATGGAGCTGAGAATACCTACTTCACAAATTGGCGGGGGGGGGGGGGGGGGCGCACATTGAAATATAACTAAAAGCCAAGGAGGTAGAGATTGTCAAGCTCTCTGCCATCCTAACTCCCAATAACACAGTCTTCTTCACTGTTTCAGAACATCTTTTTGGCACCAGCCCTGAAAACTATGAAAATATTTAGTTAGTGAATCAAGAAACAGCTCTGAGTATTTATATAGTGGCTTTCTCTTTATATTTCTTTCTCCATTTTCCTCTTTTACAAGAGCTGGAAATTTAGGGGTTTTAGGTTTATGATAATTTTTTACCTAAATTTTATTGATGCAATGGTAGCTGAAGGGAAAGAAGAGCTAGGACACCCTCTAACCTAAGACACCCAGGAATTATCTACCAGTGTTTTGGACTATGGAGACTAAGATAGGAAGAAAGCAGGTCACAGATATATTGAAAGGAGCAGAAGAAAGGTGTAGAGAGACTGAAGAGGGCCCAGCCTTGTTAAGAGTCCCTGGATCTATATGTTCCAGAGTCCCAGCTACATCCTTATTCTTGTGTTCTGATAATTAATTTGTTCCCTTTTTGATTTTAGCCAGTTGAAACTGGGTTTCTGTTACTTGTAAGCTAGAGTCCTAACAGAGTTAGGACCAATCCTTTCTCTGAGCCCATTCATATCTAACATTCCAAGAGTCCACGATGGCTTCTTCTTCACACTTAGGACCACTAACTATACCATTGCCACTTTCCTGCCATCTAGAAAAGGGTGCCTCTTCCTCAAGACACTTTAATGTCACTTGCTAGGGGACAAAAAGTTGTCACAAAATAGAGATGTTTTGAAAACAGACCACTCTACTTTAAGAAATTTAGATCTACCACGTGTATAATGTGAACAGGGCCTCTAGAGGCGTATATCACATAACCAACCCATCCAAACAGAGCAGCCCTGTCATCTATCCTCCAAAGCATTTTGAGTGTGCAGATACTATGTCCCCTTTCAAGGTTCAGAAAATGCAACATCATGAAAGTTCTGGGATATCTGAAACCACAGCCCCATAGCCATAAACACCAGAAAATGAATATGTGGTCTTCAGGATGGCCTGAATTGGCCTGTCTCCTCTACCATATCACCCCAGACTCACCAGTGAGAATGAGAGCTCCCACAAAGATTCCATCTCCACCCCAAGGCAGGACAGCCAAAAGAAGCAACTGCCAACAGGCAGCCAGACTATAGTCATTAGGCCACATTGCAAAAATGAGTGACCGCATCTTAACAGGTTTAATAAGAAACTAGCTGTACTTTTTCCTCACTCACCCAAGATGCTGTTTCCGAAATATCCCTCAGAACACTGGTCACATGAGATAACTCCATAAACATAAACATGTTTTTCAGATTACTTGAGTTTCAGAAAAGCATCATGCTGCCTTCCCTCTTGTAGAATCACAAAAAGTAAAACCTGTAAGAAATTGTAAAATACATCTGATTCGATTTTTGAGATTTTTTCCCTAGACCCTATTGTGGGTTGAATTGTTTTCTCAAATAGATATGTTCAACCACCAGAGACTAAGAGAGAGGCATGGGTTACATCCTTTCCCTGAGCCTCCAAGAAGGAACCAACCCTGCTGACATCTTAATTTACACTCTTAGCCTCCGGAATTATGAGAGAATAAATTTCTCTTGTTTTAAACTACTCAGTTTGTAGTACTTTGTTGTGGCAGCCCTAAGAAGCTAACACACTCCTTTTTTTTTTTTTTTTTTTAATAAAGCACGTCCAAACTAATCTGACCTTACAAACCTTTCTTTCTCATACCCAGGCATGCAAGAAACACCATTTGGGAAATTCTGGCTCAAGAAAAAGCGGTTGGATGAGCCATCCAACTTATAAAGGGATTTTTTTAGGCTGCATTGTCCCCCACTCTCCCACCCCTCATCATTTTCTGGGGAGCTGGTTCTGAATGGGTTGACATTTACTTAACTAAGGAAAACATGAAAAATTCTAGTTTCCCTCTCATCCATTTTTTTATTATACCACCAAAGATTCTACGAAGGAAAGAACTAAAATTAGAAGCAATAGTCAAGGCAACACCAAGCACAGTTGGGGGGCAGGGTCAGTCACCCCTGAAATCTTCCTCATCTCCCCCAAGTAAACATACAATTTAAAAATCTGTCCTGCCTCACAAACACAATTCCAAAAGACAAGTCCTCTAGCCCCACCCAAGTCTCAGATTACCATCCCTAAACCTCCCTCTAATGTCAATTAGCCAACACTGGAAAAAGCTAACCCCTGGGTGTCAGGTTACTACAAAATGGGATTTCGTGCACCAAGATCCTGGTAATTCTGGTAATTCGTATCATATTGCTCAACATGGTTAATCACCTAAACTGGCTTGAGTTTCATCTGTTGACTCTTCCCTTATGGTGGGTCCAATTATAATTTGTAATTTTTTCACCTTTTTTTTTTTTTTTTTTTTGGTACTAGGGATTGAACTCATGGGCTCTCAACCACTGAGCCACATCCTCAGCCCTATTTTGTATTTTATTTCGAGACAGGATCTCACTGAGTTGCTTAGCGCCTCACTGTTGCCGAGACTGGCTCCTTTCTCAGCCTCCAGAGCCACTGGGATTACAGGCATGTGCCACCACACCAGCTTTATTTGGGTCTCATTTCTAGGGATCCCCTGTGCCCTGAAGTGGAGAAGTGCTCCCAAAGAGAATTTGCTTTTCCTCAGGTCTCTGAGGTTCAAAGGTCAATTCGAGCTCATTGCTCAGTTTGGGATCAACATTCTAATTGGGTAATGAATATCTAGACTCCAAATCCACATGGCACAGTTTTCACAGAAGTGTTTGTTTTTCACATGCATATATCCAGACCCCAATTTATATGCCTAACTACAACTTGGGCAGTTCCACTTGTGTGTATCACAGGCCCCTCAAAATCAACTCGCCCAATGCTGACCTTCTCCCAGAAAACCTGTACTTCCCCAGCATTCCTTATTTCAGGGAAGAGCACAGGGTGACCACGTTTGGTTGTATAAAAAGTTCACTGCACAATGAGCAAATAGGGGCTGAAATCCAGCTTGCACACAGCTCACCCAGGTGCATATTTACCAGCTGTTTCTTTTGGAAGAATGTTTTTCTCAAGCTATGTAAAGATGCCACATGAGCTAGAGGTGGCCCTGGAAACAGCACCACCATCCCCCAATGGCCACTTTTCCTCCTGCCATATCTCTTTCCCTCCTGAAGCCAAGCTATCCTCCAGTCTTACCACTTTCCCCCCAACTACGTCCTCCAAATGCATCTATTTCTACCACCTCCCTATACCTTGCCACAAATGGCAAACAGAAATACAGAACTCTCGGTTCAGTTTGAATTTCAGATAAAGAATTGCTAGTATTATCTGTGTCTAGGGTATCTAATTTATCTAAGTATCTAAGGTATCTAGTGTATCCTCTTTTTTAACAGAACTCTCCATTTTTATGTCATGCCCATGCTGTGCCCAGCCAAAAAGGCATATTTGTAACCAGGTGATCATCCCCACACTTACTTCTTCCACTGGGAGCTTGGTTCCATCAGCTGTCCCTGTACCTTCTCTACATTTGGTAGAGGCAGACACATTTCCTCAGAAAACAAGGTGTTGTAATATTTGGCTGCTTATTTGGTATGAAGCTGTACTCCTTCATGCAAAACCTAGAAATGCTTGCTTTTCATTGAAGTAGTCTTACAAAATCCAGGTTTAGGAGTCTCAGTGTTAGCTCTCAAAGCAGCAGTGGCCTCTCTGCTCCTCAGGGTGGCATCAGGCCATAGTTCTTTCTAGAACTTCCTAGTATTGGAAGGACACCAGTCATCTCAAAGGATTCCCTTTTCCTTTCCTAGAGTTCACTGGGAACTTAGACCATAGACCCCCTAAAAATTGTACTATCCCTCATCTGGCACATTGCTCAGTCCTGAGTGAAGATATTTATATATCAAGCTTCTCCCTCCCCCTCCCTCCCTCCCTCTCCCTCCCTCCCTCCTCTCTCTCTCTCTCTCTCTCTCTCTCTCTCTCTCTCTCTCTCTCTCTCTCTCGATGTTCCAGCCAGAAAAGAAAAGCATCTCTAGGCTGCTACATGATCTTCAGGGATTCTAACTCAAAAATACAAAGTCAAGTTCTATAAGCAATGCTTTCACCTATCTAGCTTTTGAAAGTCAAATATATAGAGGCCAAAGGAAACAGTCTAACCAAACCAAATTCCTCATGTTAGAAGTGTGGACAATTAGTGGAATCCTACAGAATATTCATAAATGCTTTGTGGAATTTTAGAAATTTAACACCTTCTATGGTTGAAATATGGCTTTTCCACTAAAAATTAATGTGCTGGAGGGTTAGTCCCTTACACGATGGAATTGAAAAGTGATGGGACCTTCAAGAGCTGGGGCTTCATAGGAGGTGTTGCAGGGTGTAGCTGTCCATGCTCAAAGGCTAAAGCTGACTAGGTCTTGCAGGGTGGATTAGTTCCCATGAAAACAGGTTGTTACAGAAAAGCATATGCTGGCCCTTCCCTGATCTCTTGTTTCATCTCTGGCCTTGTGAACTCCTGACATATGATGCCCTCTGCTATGTTATTATGTAGCCAGAAGGCCTACTAAAAGCCAATCAGGTAGGACCACTCAACCTTGGACTTTCAGCCTCTGGAACTGTGAGTAAAATAAAGCTCTTGTCTTTGTACTTAGCCCAGCTGCAGGCATTCTGTATAGGAACCCAAAATGGAGTAAGATAAACCCTAATGTATTAATATTTTGGTAACTCAGAATGTCAGAGACTGTAAAAAAAAAGTCTTGAAATTATTATGTAGCTGATTTGGACTTTAAGTGCCAATAGCTGTATAACACAATTTTCCCTTCTGTTTTTATTTTTCCAGGAATTGAAATTAGAATATCTTATGTTACTCTAAGGACTTACTTGTAAAGTTGTTACTCTAAGGATTTACTTGTAAATAATCATGTGCAGATTGTTCATATTAATCGTTAGCTATTGAAAATAAAAAATGAACACACACATGTGTTTATTTACCAAAGAATCTAAAGTAGTGCAGTGAATGGGACATTCACATCTAAAGGTTCAACTTCTTGGTACCTGCAGAGAATAAAAGCTGAACTGCCATGAAACGCACACGCTTTTCCCATCTGGCCTTTCTCTGTGACTTCGTCTCACCAACACACACATATCCAGGTCTCACCCAAAGCTGTCAGTGGAACTTTTCATCTGCCAGTGCTGAGAGCCATAGCCGAGTTGGAATGGCCCCTGGCATTTTGCCAGAAGTAATGGTTGAGAGGCGAGCCATTAAGATGATGGTAATTAAGTTAAGCTGTCTATAATTGCTATGACTGGATGATGCTGGATTGAAACAGACTGTGTATTCAATTGTATATAGACCCCTGCTGTCAACCTCAGGTGCCCGCTACTTTGGAGTTCTCGCAGGGATTCCTGGGGAGTTCGCATTGGTGGGTGAAGTTCCGGTGGAGGGAGTTCCAGTTGGTGTGTGGTGTCCCTGGGAGGGCCACGTGGATGGCATTATGGGGAGTTCAGAAATAAAGTTTGTTCTTGCTTGAGTGGCTCGTGATTTGTACCCAGCCAGACTGCGGCATGCCAGCTATTGGGGTGCCATGGAATAAGGCTTGGCAACTGAGATGTGCCCCAGAGACAACATCAAACCCAATGGAAATGGTCAATTTCTAGGGGTGACTTTTAGTCCTGAGCTCTAGGCCTCCAGTCATTTAATAGTTTGAGGTGTGTGTGTGTGTGTGTGTGTGTGTGTGTGTGTGTGTTATCATAGTTACTCAAGTATAGAATAATACCTACGAACTTAGAGACCTCTGAAAACTAGAGCCTACCACAAACCTTCTGAAACTGAGAAACTGTTGAGACTCCATTTTTGAGAAACCAGCCTACCTTAGAGCAAAGCCTGTCCAAGGAAGGGGGTGTGACCTTTGTCCTTGGAAAAACCCACAGAGCACCCCTAAACACTACCCACCCTGCTGAGTTGTTTGTCTGCAAATAACAGGAGAGATCTCAGGCGCCAGGCACCCCTGACTCAGTTAGGCTAGGTGAGGACCCATAGCAACCCCCAGCAACCACCAATCAGCATGAGATAGGGAAAATACCTGGGATGCCAGATGACCCCCCAGTAGTTTATGGTGGTAGATAACATGTTGGAAAACCATGTTGTTTAGCATGTACACTCCTCACGGATTAAAACACTCCTGGTGGATTAAACCAATCAGTTCAAACGAATCCCCCTCTTGTACTAACCAATCACCCCTATCCAACTTGTTCCCGCCAGTGAATGTGCTAATAATCAATGTTAAGAGTTGTTGTTTGACTTTCCTGAAGTGTGAAATGATTTGCTGTGTGATGTTATGATGCATAGAGTATCCCCAAAAAAACGATAAATCCTCACTGAACAAAGGACCAGGACTTATTCCTCGGGACCGCTGCATCAGAAACGGTTGTGAGTCCAGGCTCGAGCTTGCAATAACGACTCTTGTGTGATTGCATCAGATTTGGCTCCTGGAGGTCTATTGGGGTCCCACAAATCTGGCATTACAAAACTATATTGAAGTCGTATTCCTTAACACCTTTACTCTGTAGGACTCCTTCCTTCCAAAAGAGCAGAGTATCATCTGAGAGCAACTTCCATGCCACCTAGAAAATACCATCAGGAAGTTCCTGCAGAATCTTTTGTGTTGCTCTATACTGTGTCCTCTGTTATCTGCCCACACCAGATGTTAAAGTTGACTTTTTTATATATTCTTTTTTATGTTCTGATTAACATGTTGGCAACCCCCTTTTTTGTTTCCTAAGTTATGGTTATATTTTCTTTTCTGGATTTTGTTGTGGGGAGAGACCCAGGGGCCAGAGAATTAGCACAGGTGTGTGCTGATCTCATCCCAAGGAGCAATCAGCACAGTCACAGGCGGTAGGCCCCGCATTCTTTGCTAACTAGTCTAATGGTACCTGTGAAGGTAGCATGAATGTGCTGGGTTCTGAACCTGCTTCCATCACTCTTTGTACTTAGCCCAGCTTTGGCATTCTGTATTCTAGAGACAATAAATAGTGAACACTTTGACACACTAAGGGGATAATGAGACCAGGTCTGTAGTGCTCATTGACCAACCAATGGGGTCTTCCTAGTGGAAAAGGAGATTGGCCATGACCATGCCAAGAAGCAGTAGTGTGGCTTTGTCGTCGTGTGACTGTTCATGGTAGACTTTTGTTCCCACTGTGGTAGCTTCTTGTACAATTGATGGGAGGTCCTAAGACCCATAACAGTGATCACAGAGCTCTCACCCTGCTTGGCTGTGTAGGCAGACAATACCAGAACAGGAATGGAGCTCCAGGGCAATATTATTAATGACCTGGTGTACATCCAGCCTTGACATTTCTCCGGCATGTACCAAGTGAATATTGGGAAAAATACCAAAGTATTAATAAAATGAGAATAAGTTTTGGCAAAAAAAAAAAAGAGAGAAGAAAAATAAATAAAATGAGAATAGTTTTACCAAAAAAAAAAAATGCTGTGGTCTGAATGTTTATGTTTCCCCTTAAACTTATATGTTGAAATCTAACCCCCAACATGATGCTATAAGGAAGTGAGGCCATTGGGAAGGAATGCAATCAATGCCTTTATAAATGAGACCCCAGAGGCTGGGTATGGTGGTGCAGACCTATAATCCAAGGACTTGAGAAGCTGAGGCAGAAGGATCCTAAGGTTGAGGCCAGCCTTACAAACGTATTGAGACCCTAAATCAAAAACTAAAACAAAAATAGGGACTGGGGTTGTGGCTCAGTGGTAGAGCACTTGCCTAGCACGTGTGAGGCACTGGGTTTGATTCTTAGCGCCACATATAAACAAATAAAAAATAAAGGTCCATCAGCAACTAAAAAAAAATATTTAAAAAAATTTATAAAGGGTGGGGAAGCTGGAGATGTAGCTCAGGGATTAAGCACCCCTATGTTCAATCCCCAGTATCAAAAGAAAAAAAGAAAGAAAAAACCCAGAAAGCTAACTTGCCCCTTCCAGCATATGGACACAGCAAGTAGATACTGTCTATAAACCAGAAGGCAGGCCCTCACCAGACACCAAATTGCAGTACCTTGAGCCTGAACTTCCCAGCTTCCATAACCAATCAAAATCCTGTTGTTTATAAGCCACCCAGTTTATTATTATTCTATTACAAAAGTCTGAAGAGACTAAAACACTCAAAAATATCTGCATTTTACCACTGATTTGAGGGCATCCTTAGAAAAACTTAATATATCTAAGTGCAGCCTAAATATTAGTAGTATTGTATCTGTGTTTAATTCCTTGAATCTGATATCTGTATATAGTTATTAGAGAACAACCTTGATCTTAAGAAAAACATGTTGAAGTATGCAGGTCTTTAAGTGTAAAAGGTTATGATATCTGTCACTCACTCTTTTTAAAAATTTTTTTAGTTATAGATGGACATAATACCTTTATTTATTTTTTATGCAGTACTGAGGATCAAACCCAGTGCCTTACATGTGCAGGGCACACACTCTATCACTGATCCACAACCCCACCCCCTATCACTTTTAAATATAAGTTCAGCAAAATAATAAGAGTAATGAGAGAGAAAGAAAAAAATTTGGACAAATGCTAATAATTGTAGGATCCAGGTAAAGGATATGTCGTGTTCATTATATGATTCTTGCAACTTTTCTATAAGTTTGAAAGTTTTTAAAATACAAACAAAACACATCAGAGTCAATAGAGTCAAACATTTGATTGATTTAGAACATTGTCAAAAACAGCAATGAAGAAACTCGCCAGACTATAGTCAGTACATGTTTTGTGGGCCTGTTTCTGCTCAGGATTGTCTTGGTAAGTCCAAAGTACCTGTGGATAGAAGCACAAAGTTAAATGTTGTGTTCCCTTATAAAATTAACAGGGCCCAGGGTAGTGGTGCACATATGTAATCTCGGGAGGCTGAAGCAGGAGGATCTCAAATTCAAGGTCAGCCTGAGCAACAAGGTAAGTCCCTGTCTCAAAACCCAAACCAAACCAAAAAAAAAAAAAAAAAAAGACTAATGGTTATCAAACCAATATACTCAACTCTCAATGCACAGCTATGACATCTGCCCAGGGGACCAGCTTGGGCAGTAGACACATCCATTCTAGGAGAGGCTTGGCTTTCTCTCCTCTCCATGTGAAGTCTCTCAAAAGCCTGATCTTCTGGATTCCTCCAGTTTTATACTGTTTTTTGAAGTTTCTTTGACCCACCTAAATGGAATAAACTATGTAACAAGGGCTCTGCGGGCTGCCAGTTGTCAAGTTCCTCCACCTCTCTTATCTCGTTCTTCAAATTATTGGCCTTCTCCTTCACCCAGAAAGGCAAGCTGCAGAAAGAAGACAATACTCTGAGTTTGAATTTGTCTTATGTGAAATTTACAAGCACTACTAGTGGATAAGAAGGCACTATGCCAAAGCAAATGAAATAAAGTAAGAGTGCAATTTTTTTTTTATGTCAGTGGTACCAGGGGTTAAACCCAGAGGTGCTCTACCACTGAGCTACATCCTTAGTTCCTATTTATTTTTTTTTATTTTGAAGTAGGGTCTCATTAAGTCACCCAGGTTGCCAACCTAACAAAAGAGGTGAAAGACCTCTACAATAAAAACTACAGAATGCCAAAGAAAGAAATTAAAGAAAACCTTAGAAGATGGAAAGATCTGATCTCCCTTCTTCTTGGACAGGCAGAATTAATATTGTCAAAATGACCATAATACCAAAAGCATTGCACAGATTTAATGCAATTCCAATCAAAATTCCAATGACATTCCTCATAGAAATAGAAAAAGCAATCATGAGATTCATCTGAAAAAAATAAGAGACTCAGAATAGCCTAAGCAATCATTAGCAAGAAGAGTGAAGCACATGACATCACAATACCAGACCTTAAACTATACTACAGAGCAATAGTAACTAAAATGGCATGGTATTGGCACCAAAATAGACTTGTAGACCAGTGGTACAGAATAGAGGAAACAGAGACAAACCCATAAAAATACAGTTATCTCATACTAAACAAAGGTGCCAAAAACATATATTGGAGAAAAGATAGCCTCTTCAGCAAATGGTGCTTGGAAAACTGGAAATCCATATGCAACAAAATTAAATCAAACCCCTATCTCTCATCATGCACAAAACTCAACTCAAAGTGGATCAAGGACCTAGAATTAGACCAGAGACCCTGTGCCTAATAGAGGAAAAAGTAGGCCCAAATGGTCATCAAGTCAGATTAGGATCCGACTTCCTTAACAAGACTCCTAAAGCACAAGAAATAACATCAAGAATCAATAAATGGGGGCTGGGGTTGTAGCTCAGTGGTAGAGCACTAACCTAGCATGTATGAGGCACTGGGTTTGATTCTCAGCACCACATAGAAATAAATTAATAAAATAAAGGTATTGTGACCATCTACAACTAGAAAAATATTTAAAAAAAGAATAAGTGGGATGGATTCAAATTAAAAAACTTCTTCTCAGCAAAAGAAACAGTGAGGTGAAGAAAGAGCCAACAGAATGGGAGCATATTTTTACCACACACACATCAGATAGAACACTAATCTCCAGGATATATAAAGAACTCAAAAAACTTAACACCAAGCTGGGGGTATAGCTCAGTTGGTAGAGTGCTTGCCTTGCATACACGAGGCCCTGGGTTCAATTCCCAGCACAAAAAAAGGAAGGAAGGAAGGAAGGAAGGAAGGAAGGAAGGAAGGGAGGAAAGAAAAACTTAACACCAAAATAAATAAATAAATAAATAACCAATAAAAAATGGGCTAACTGGGGGCTGGGGTTGTGGCTCAGCAGTAGAGTGCTCACCTAGCACGTGCAAGGCCCTGGGTTTGATCCTCAGCACCACATAAAAAATAAATAACTAATATATATAATGGGCTAACTGAACAGACACTTCTCAGAAGACATACATTCAATCAATAAATATATGAAAAAATGTTCAAGATCTCTAGTAATTAGAGAAATGAAAATCAAAACTGCTCTCAAGATTTCATCTCAAACCAGTCAGAATGGAAGTTATCAAGAATACAGACAACAATAAATGTTGGCGAGGATGTGGGGGAAAAGGCACACTCATATATTGCAGGTGGGACTACAAAATGCTACAACCTATCTGGAAAGCAGTATGGAGATTCCTTAGAAAACCTGGAATGGAACCACCATTTGACCCAGCTATCCAACTCCTTGGTCTATACTCAAAGGAATTAAAAATAGCATACTACAGTGACACAGCCACATCAACGTTCATAGCAGCACAATTCACAATAGCTAAACTTTGGAACCAACCTGAATGCCCTTTAATAGATGAATGGATAAAGAAACTGTGGTATATATACACAATGAAATATTACTCAGCATTAAAAGAGAATAAAATCATTGCATTTTCAGATAAACAGATGGAGTTGGAGAATATCATGCTAAGTGAAGTAAGCCAATCTCAAAACACTAAAGGCTGAATATTTTCTCTGATAAGTGGATGCTGATCCATAACAGGGCAGGAGGCAGGCATGGGAGGAATGGAGGAACTCAGTATAGGACAAAGGGGAGGGAGGGGTAGGAAGGAGGCATGGAGGTAGGAAAAATGGTGGAATGAGACAGACATCATCACCCTAGGTACATGTTTGATGACAAAAATGGTGTGACTCTACTTTGTGTACAACCAGAGAAATGAAAAAAGTGTGATCCATTTGTATACTATGAATTGAAATGTATTCTGCTGTCATGTATAACTAATTAGAACAAATTAATTAATTAATATTTTTAAAAAGTTGCCCAGGTTGGCCTTGAACTTATTGATCCTCCTGCCTCAATCTCCCATGTAGCTAGGATTATAGACTTTGCCTGACAGGAGTTTAGTTATAATATCTGACTATATCTGGTTATAGCTTAAGGTATACTTAAGGCAGAAAGCATTAAATAAAAAATACAGATTTTTTTATGATGTTAAAAAAAAACAATTTCTGGGGATATAGCTCAGTTCGTAGAGTACTTGCCTTACATGCACAAGGACCTGGGTTCAATCCCCAGCAACACACACACACAAAAAAAAAAACAATTAACACCAAGCTAGAAACACATGAATATACAAACATTTTACCACACCAACTCTCAGTCTAAGCTAGGTCAAGTGGAACAAAATGAAATAAGGAAATATAGGGACTAAACAACACAACACGTGTATCTAACTTTGCATCTGATTAAATAAAATATACATTTTTTTCAAGCATAGTTCATGTGGAAACTGTCACATTTACTAATGATACCTGCCCTACGTTGATTGTAAGGTGCATCCTGATTTCAAAGTTGTTAAAGTGTCCTAATATAACACACATCATAATATTTTTTCCTTGGGTCTACAGTAACGGGACTGGCCTTCCTTCTATTATTTGCTGATAAACTTCACTTACCATCTAGGACCCAGATTAAATATTGCCTCCTCTACAACATATGCCCAATTTCCCCCCATACATATGCCCTCTTGTGGGGAGCCATTCTGACACGTGATTGGGTGACTCCCGTTAAGGGCCTGAGGCGCTCTGGCTGTGTCGGAGCTTTCCCGACCCTTTCCTGATGAGAGAGCCCATCCGTGTGGGGGTGTGTGTGACCACTGACCCCGGGGACCCAATCACTGGCCCTGACCTTGGAGTGCAGCCCCCCCTCAACCTTCATTGGATGGAATTCTCCCCTGAATCTCTTGTTCCCCAAATAAAAGGCTACTCCCAGGCGTGTTCGCTCTCTCTCTCTCTCCTGCTAGCCCAGAGTAATCCTCGCTGCCCTGCTGGGCGGCTGGAGGCGGGAACCAGGGAGGTGAGCCGTCTCGGACCTAGCAATATAAATAAGGTAACTGGTTTGTGTGTTTTATTTCGATCTCTTCTAACTAACTTTATGCCTAGAACCTCATTAATGAAACCACTGCGCAGGCCGCGTGGTAGACCCTCTACTCTACACATTGTACCATATGAACTGTTTTATGATTGCCTATTTACAGGTCTCTTCTCCCATTGGACAATTATACATGAAACATGCATTATATCTTACTCCTCACTCTGACCTCTCCCTCCATCACCTCACCACTTTTCCATTTCTCTTGTAACCCAAGAGCACAAATGGCACTCTATTGATATCTGTTGAGCTGATTAAATAATTCCCATAGACATATTGCAAATTACAGTACTATTCAATAACTAATCTCACCTCCCTAATTCATATTCTAATTCTGGATTTGTCTCTAACTAGCTAGAGACAAAGCAAGGAAGACTGGGGAAAGTCATAGAAGATACTCAGTTATCAGGATTTGTCCTCATCTTGAAGTTAGATTGTTGCATTTACAGATTTAACATTTTTAATTTCTAAGCACAGTGAGGGATTGTTTGTTTGTTTGTGGGGGTTTTGTTTGTTTATTTTTTGGTCCTAGGTATTGAACCTAGGGGCGCTCTACCACTGAACTACATCCCCAGCCCTTCTTAGGTTGTCCTTTCAGACAGGTTCTCACTAAGGTGCCCAGGCTGACCTCAAACTTGGAGTCTTTCTGTCTCAGCATGTGCCACCATACTAGACTCTAGCCAGCATGATATTTAAAGATGTGAATAACTTCTTCCCCTTATGATGGGGTTTGAACCCAAGGGTATCCTACCACTGAACTACACCTCTAGAACTTTTTTTTTTAAGACAAAGTCTCACTATTTTGCTCAGACTGGCCTTGAACTCCTGAGATCAAGAAATCCTCCTGCTTCAGCCACCTGAATAGCTGAGGTTATAGGCACCCACCACAAAGCCCAACTGATGTGAATAATTTTAATGAGAGCAATGCAATTGCACAAAACTGATTTACCAAATAATTTGGGAAAGGGAAAAAAACACCTATAAATTTTATTCATAGGTAAAAAGGTGGCTTTCACTAGAAAACTGAACAAAATGTATGAAACAATTGCCATCAGACATGAAACAACACAAGATTGTGGTCTTAGAGAAAAGGAAAACAAACGAGAGTCCTATGATCACCCAGCTTTTTCAAGGAGACATGCATTCCATACCACAGAGCAGAGATGGGCAATCCCAAGCAACCATGGTATTCTAAGTTCAAAGGGCCAGAGATCAGAGATCAGAGTTGGAAGCTACAGAGCAGAGTCCTGGAAAAGAAGACACTGGATAGAAAATGAGCTTTGGAAATTTACATGTCAGTCCCTCTGAGTCTTTGCTGAATATTAATGTTTAGGATAGAACTCCACAAAACATAGAGTGATTGTGAACTGATTTATTCTCATGGCTCAAAAAGGGGTCAAAGTCATGGAAGTTCCTACCACAAAAGTGAAGACTCGCTAATCAGTGGAGACATTCAGCAAAGACCCTAAAAGGGCTATACTTCAGTAGCGGTGTTACAGTATCTTTAGACTAAATTCTACTTTAGATATACCCTAACAAATTTAAAAATAAAACTAAGGGGCTGGGGATGTGGCTCAAGCGGTAGCGCGCTTGCCCGGCATGCGTGCAGCCCGGGTTCGATCCTCAGCACCACATACAAACAAAAATGTTGTGTCCGCCAATAACTAAAAAATAAATATAAAAAAATTCTCTCTCTCTCTCTCTCTCTCTCTCTCTCTCTCTCTCTCTCTCTATCCCCCCTCTCTTTAAAAAAAAATAAAATAAATAAAACTAAGGCCGGAGCTGGAGCTCTCATTGTAGTGTTTGCATATAACATACTGATAGACCCAACCTGATCTTTTCTTAAAATTGGGAGCCATCTCACCACAAAGCCATGAAAAGATAATTTCGGCTTTACTATAAATTACTGCAAATTCTGAACCTGCTTGGAATGCCTGCCCATGCCTTGAACTCACCCATGCCTGGCTCTCTGACCAGATAGCAGCCCTCTCTGAAACTTAGTGACACCTCATAAATATTGGCCTTCCCTGGCCAGACAATGACCCTCTCTGAGGCTCTAATAGTCCTCATAAATTCTGATGTTGGGGCCAGCAAAAACAAATGTAAACTACTATTAGTGTGATGCTTGTCAGAGTTCTGTTATCTGTACCCCCCTTTGTGTAACTTTCTGGGCTATAAAGCTGGGCTGCAGAAAAGCTGAGGTTGTTGTCTTGTTCCCGCTGTTTTGGGAGAGAGGGGCAGCCCGGCCGGTCCAAATAATAAGCTTGCTTTAATTTGATTTTAATTGGAGTCAGTGGTCTTTTCTTGCGTCCTGGTCTAACAGTACAAGGATCTAGGTTTAATTCCTGCCCTCCCACAAAAAAAAAAAAAAAATAACAGGAAGAACAAAAAGGAAAGACCCATGGATCATACAATACAAATAATAATAAAAAATAAAAGTAAAAAGATCATAAAACTGCAAGCAATTTAATTTCCTGCTAGATTAAATCCAGTCATTCAACAATGTGAAATTACGATGTCCAGTATCCCAACAAAAATCACTAGACATGCCAAGAAGAAAGAAAACATAATCATAACTAGGGGAAAAATCATTCAGTAGAAACAGACTGAGAAATGACAAGCAATCATTGAGTTCAGACAAAAATGTTACAATAGCTATTAAAATTATATTCAATTTTTTAGGGAAAATATGAAAATAGTGAGGAAGGAAATAAAAGATATTTAAAAATCAAATGAAATTTCTAGAGATTAAAAATGCAATAGTCATTAAGTGGGAATAGCAGGAAATTAGAATGCCAAAGAAAATAATGAACTGAGAAAACAACAAATGGTAAATGGTAAACCAAAGGCTTTCCTATCTCCTGCCATGACTAACAGATTGGCAGATATTTCATTCAGGGTAACTGTCCAGGGAAAGGGCCCAAGTTTCCCAATTCTCTTACTGACCACAGCTCAAAAGAATATGTTGGTCTACAGTGTTTTGTCCTTCTCAAAAATAAAAAATACTTACCTTTGTTTTAGGAAAACCAAGCACATTGCTATTCTATTTATCCATGCAATATGAATTATGCATGGATATGAAAATATGAAAGGCAACATACAAAAGTTAAAATAGGGACTGGGGTTGTGGCTCAGCGGTGGCCTGCTTGCTTATTAGCACATGCGAGGCCTGGGTTCAATCCTCAGCACCACATATTAATAAATAAAATAAATAAAGGTATTGTGTCCAACTACAACTAAAAAAATAAATATTAAAAAAAAGCTAAAATAGTTGGGTAGGAGAACTGACGTCATCAGACTGTGGCGGAGGAGATAACTTCATTGAACCTGCAGCTACAGGTGTGTAATCCCCTAGCCTTCCCTCTCCACACATCGAGGAAAACTTAAGGGCCCCTCCCAGCTCTCCCGTAAGGGCCCCTCCCAGCTCTCCCGTGAGTGCGACAGCCAGCCCCAGGGAATCAGAGGTGGCGTGGGACCTGCGGCGCGGAACTACCGCTCCCACCAGGGCTGACTGCTGAGGTCTCTTGCACCAGCTACCGGGGGAGTGGGTACCGGAGGGCAAGTAAAATTCGCTGAGGATTCTCAGCCCCAAGCTCTACAAACTTAGGGTATGAGGGAATGGCAAACTGGAAGAGTGTGCCCAGTCGTTCATGAAAACAGGGCTCCCGGGAGCAGCAGACCTGGTGTGCAGCCAGTATTGTGGTGAGCGGCACCCGTGAGAGGGGCCTGGCTAGAGGAAAAGTGGGAAGTGACTAGACACAAGAGGAGGCCCTAGACACTCAGGTTGGAGACTCGCCCAGTCTGGGAGGAGCTGCTGCACAGTGATTGGTTCCCGCGTATTGACAGGAGAAACTAGACCTGGTGGGCACAGCGCCACCTACTGGAAGAGAAGTTAATCAAACTCTAAGACTGCAGTTATTAGTTTTTTTTTTTCTTTTCTCTTTTTTTTTTTTTTTTTTGATTTGGGTTTTTCTTTCATTTTCATTTTTCTTTCTTGTTTTTTTTTAATTTTTTTTACAATTTTTTTAAATTTTTTTTTCTTCTAATTTTAATTTTAATTTTTTTTATTATTATTTTTTTAAATTTTTTTCTTTTTTTATTTCCTATTTTTTTCTTCTTTTGTCTTTTCATTTTTCTTATCCCCCCTTCCTTGAATTCTACCTGCTTACTCTCATTCTCTTTAGTGACTTCTTCCCTTCCCTTCTAATACCTTTCCTCCCAAGCATCAAATAAATTTATAGGAGTAAACAGTAACTCAGCAGTCAAACAGAACAAGAAGTAACATGAGCAGCTTCAAAAAGCAAGGAAGAAAAGGAGTACAAACAATGCAGGACAGCCTAAATATTCAGGAGGACCTAGAGTCATCAGAAAAATGGTCATATAAAGAACTCAAGGAACACCTTAGACAGATGGAATGGAACCTTAAAGAGGATACAAGACAGCAAATTCAAGCAGCGAAAGAACACATTGAGAATGAATTACATAAACAGATAAAAGAAGAAGTTAAGCATCTTTATCAGGAGATAGAGATTATAAAAAATAATCAAACAATAATTCTAGAAATGAAGGAAACGATAAACCAAATTAAAAACTCAATTGAGAGTATCACTAACAGAGTGGAGCAAGTAGAAGCCAGAACGTCAGATAATGAAGACAAAATATATCATCTTGAAAAGAGTCTTGCCAACTCAGAAAGGCTGGTAAAAAAATCACGAGAAAAACATCCAAGAGTTATGGGATAACATAAAAAAACCAAACTTACGAGTCATTGGGATAGAAGAAGGTACAGAGATTCAAACCAAGGGAATGAGTAACCTGCTGAATGAAATAATTACAGAAAACTTTCCAGAAATAAAAAAGGAAACAGATACACAAATTGAAGATGCATACAGGACACCGAGCACACAAAATCACAGTAGACCAACGCCAAGACACATTGTTATGAAGATATCCAATATACAGAACAAAGAGAAAATATTAAAAGCTACAAGAGAAAGGAGACAGATTACATTCAGGGGTAAACCAATAAGGTTAACAACGGATTTTTCATCACAGACACTGAAAGCAAGAAGGTCATGGAACAATGTATTTCAAACACTGAAAGACAATGGATGCCAACCAAGAATTCTGTATCCAGCAAAATTAAGCTTCAGGTATGACAACGAAATAAAAATCTTTCATGATAAACAAAAGTTAAAAGAATTTGCAGCCAGAAAACCAGCATTGCAAAGCATTTTGAGCAAAACACTACACGAGGAAGAAATGAAAAACAATAACCAAAACCATCAGTGGGAAGTGCCTCAGTAAAGACAGAGGGCGAGGGGAAAGATAATCATGGAGAAACAAACTAAATTTTTTTAAAAAAGGATAAACAATCAAACATGGATGGAAGTACAAACCATATATCAATAGTAACTCTAAACGTTAATAGCTTAAACTCTCCAATAAAGCGACATAGGCTGGTATCATGGATTAAAAAAACAAATCCAACAATATGCTGCCTCCAGGAGACACATCTGATTGGAAAAGACATACACAGGCTGAAGGTGAAAGGATGGGAAAAAATATACCACGCACACGGTCCTCGTAAGCAAGTAGGGGTGGCCATCCTCATATCGAATAAAATCGACTTCAAGACTAAGTTAATCAAAAGGGATAAAGAAGGTCATTATATACTGTTAAAAGGAACCATTCACCAACAAGACATAACAATTATCAATATTTACGCACCAAATAATGGTGCTGCGACATTCATAAAACAAATTCTCCTCAAGTTCAAGAATCAAATAGACCACAACACAATAATTATGGGTGACTTCAACACACCTCTCTCACCATTGGACAGATCCTCCAAACAAAAGTTGAATAAAGAAACTATAGAACTCAATATCACAATCAATAACCTAGACTTAACTGACATATATAGAATATATCAACCATCATCAAATGGCTATACTTTTTTCTCAGCAGCACATGGATCCTTCTCAAAAATAGACCATATATTATGCCATAGGGCAACCCTCAGTAAATATAAAGGGGTGGAGATAATACCATGCATTTTATCTGATCATAATGGAATGAAACTGGAAATCAATGATAAAAGAAGGAAGGAAAAATCCTACATCACATGGAAAATGAACAATATGTTACTGAATGATCAATGGGTTACAGAAGACATAAAGGAGGAAATCAAAAAATTCTTAGAGATAAATGAAAATGCAGACACAACATATCGGAATCTATGGGACACAATGAAAGCAGTTTTAAGAGGAAAATTCATCGCCTGGTGGTCATTCCTCAAAAAAAGAAAAAAACAACAAATAAATGAGCTCACACTTCATCTCAAAGCCCTAGAAAAGGAAGAGCAAAACAACAGCAAATGTAGCAGAAGGCAAGAAATAATTAAAATCAGAGCGGAAATCAATGAAATTGAAAAAAAGAAACTATTGAAAAAATTAACAAAACTAAAAGTTGGTTCTTCGAAAAAATAAATAAGATCGACAGACCTTTAGCCATGCTAACGAAGAGAAGAAGAGAGAGAACTCAAATTACTAACATACGGGATGAAAAAGGCAATATCACAACAGATGCTACAGAAATACAGAAGACAATTAGAAATTATTTTGAAAACCTATATTCCAATAAAATAGAAGATAGTGAAGACATCAATAAATTTCTTAAGTCATATGATTTGCCCAGACTGAGTCAGGAGGATACACACAATTTGAACAGACCAATATCAATGGATGAAATTGAAGAAGCCATCAAAAGACTACCAACCAAGAAAAGCCCAGGACCGGATGGGTATACAGCGAAGTTTTACAAAACCTTTAAAGAAGAATTAATACCAATACTTTTCAAGTTATTTCAGGAAATAGAAAAAGAGGGAGCTCTTCCAAATTCATTCTATGAGGCCAACATCACCCTGATTCTGAAACCAGACAAAGACACCTCAAAGAAAGAAAACTACAGACCAATATCTCTGATGAACCTAGATGCAAAAATCCTCAATAAAATTCTGGCGAATCGAATACAAAAACACATCAAAAAAATTGTGCACCATGATCAAGTAGGATTCATCCCTGGGATGCAAGGATGGTTCAACATACGGAAATCAATAAATGTTATTCACCACATCAATAGACTTAAAGATAAGAACCATATGATCATCTCGATAGATGCAGAGAAAGCATTCAACAAAGTACAGCATCCCTTTATGTTCAAAACTCTCAAAAAAATAGAGATAACAGGAACTTACCTTGACATTGTAAAAGCTATCTATGCTAAGCCTCAGGCTAGCATCATTCTGAATGGACAAAAGTTGAAGGCATTCCCTCTAAAATCCGGAACAAGACAGGGATGCCCTCTATCACCACTTCTATTCAATATAGTTCTCGAAACACTGGCCAGAGCAATTAGACAGACGAAAGAAATTAAAGGCATAAAAATTGGAAAAGAAGAACTTAAATTATCACTATTTGCAGATGACATAATTCTATACCTAGAAGACCCAAAAGGGTCTACAAAGAAACTACTAGAACTAATAAATGAATTCAGCAAAGTGGCAGGATATAAAATCAACACGCATAAATCAAAGGCATTTCTGTATATCAGCGACAAAACTTCTGAAACGGAATTGAGGAAAAACACTCCATTCACAATATCCTCAAAAAAAATAAAATACTTGGGAATCAACCTAACAAAAGAGGTGAAAGATTTATACAATGAAAACTACAGAACCCTAAAGAGAGAAGTAGAAGAAGATCTTAGAAGATGGAAAAATATACCCTGTTCATGGATAGGCAGAACTAACATTATCAAAATGGCGATATTACCAAAAGTTCTCTATAGGTTTAATGCAATGCCAATCAAAATCCCAACGGCATTTCTTGTAGAAATAGATAAAGCAATCATGAAATTCATATGGAAAAATAAAAGACCCAGAATAGCAAAAGCAATTCTAAGCAGGAAGTGTGAATCAGGCGGTATAGCGATACCAGATTTCAAACTATATTACAGAGCAATAGTGACACAAACAGCATGGTACTGGTACCAAAACAGGCGGGTGGACCAATGGTATAGAATAGAGGACACAGAGACTAATCCACAAAGTTACAACTATCTTATATTTGATAAAGGGGCTAAAAGCATGCAATGGAGGAAGGATAGCATCTTCAACAAATGGTGTTGGGAAAACTGGAAATCCATATGCAACAAAATGAAACTGAATCCCTTTCTCTCGCCATGCACAAAAGTTAACTCAAAATGGATCAAGGAGCTTGATATCAAATCAGAGACTCTGCGTCTGATAGAAGAAAAAGTTGGCTCTGATCTACATATTGTGGGGTCGGGCTCCAAATTCCTTAATAGGACACCCATAGCTCAAGAGTTAATAACAAGAATCAACAAATGGGACTTAATTAAACTTAAAAGTTTTTTCTCAGCAAGAGAAACAATAAGAGAGGTAAATAGGGAGCCTACATCCTGGGAACAAATTTTTACTCCTCACACTTCAGATAGAGCCCTAATATCCAGAGTATACAAAGACCTCAAAAAATTAGACAATAAGATAACAAATAACCCAATCAACAAATGGGCCAAGGACCTGAACAGACACTTCTCAGAGGAGGACATACAATCAATCAACAAGTACATGAAAAAATGCTCACCATCTCTAGCAGTCAGAGAAATGCAAATCAAAACCACCCAGTAAGATTGGCAGCCACTACGAAGTCAAACAACAACAAGTGTTGGCGAGGATGTGGAGAAAAGGGTACACTTGTACATTGCTGGTGGAACTGCAAATTGGTGCGGCCAATTTGGAAAGCAGTTTGGAGATTCCTGGGAAAGCTGGGAATGGAACCACCATTTGACCCTGCTATTGCCCTTCTCGGACTATTCCCTGAAGACCTTAAAAGAGCATGCTACAGGGATACTGCCACATCGATGTTCATAGCAGCACAATTCACAATAGCTAGACTGTGGAACCAACCCAGATGCCCTTCAAAAGATGAATGGATAAAAAAAATGTGGCATCTATACACAATGGAGTACTATGCAGCAATAAAAAATGACAAAATCATAGAATTTGCATGGAAATGGATGGCACTAGAGCAGATTATGCTTAGTGAAGCTAGCCAAGCCCTAAAAAACAAATACCAAATGTCTTCTTTGATATAATGAGAGCAACTATGAACAGAGCAGGGAGGAAGAGCAGGAAGAAAAGAGTAACATTAAACAGAGACATGAGATGGGAGGGAAAGGGAGAGAAAAGGGAAATTGCATGGAAATGAAGGGGAGACCCTCATTGCTATACAAAATTACATATAAGAGGTTGTGAGGGGAATGGGAAAATAAACAAGGAGAGAAATGAATTACAGTAGATGGGGTAGAGAGAGAAGATGGGAGGGGAGGGGAGGGGGGATAGTAGGGGATAGGAAAGGTAGCAGAATACAACAATTACTAATAGGGCATTATGTAAAATTGTGGATGTGTAACCGACGTGATTCTGCAATCTGCATTTGGGGTAAAATTGGGAGTTCATAACCCACTTGAATCTAATGTATGAAATATGATATGTCAAGAGCTTTGTAATGTTGTGAACAACCAACAAAAAAAAAGAAAAGAAAAGAAAATACAAGAAAAAATAGTTGGGTAGGATGATGGGATTTAGGCAATTATTATTTTGAATGTTCTAGAATAGTATTTTTAAAAATGTAGAGTAAGAGCATAAACCTTAAGTATGTGCTGTAAGTAATAATGCAACATAAGGAAGGTATTAAGGCTCCCAAGTTTGTGGGCTGGGGTTGTGGCTCAGTGATAGAGTGCTCACCTAGCACATGGGTGGCCCTGGGTTCAATCCTCAGCACTACATAAAAATAAATAAATAAATAAAGGTATTGTGTCCATCTACAACTAAAAAAAATATTTTTTTAAAAAAAGCTCCCAAGTTTAAAATAAAGGGCATATATTTTCCCACCGAGCTCCGGGTTTGTTTCAACCACCCTGAACTCTGGTAGGTCAAACTCTTGGATATTTGCTTACTTTATCCATACTTATATGTTTGTGTTAGAAAGCAAAAAAATGAAAAAAAGATAGATCTTTCTTTTTCAATACTCCTCCTCAGTCAGAAACCTACTTATGCTGAGAGCCATTAGCCAAGTACGTATGACAATTTCCTTGCTAGCGTACCCCATGTTGCTTAGAGGAAGGACTCATGGAAATGGACTTGCCTTGGACATTAGCAGTGACATTGCATGTATGTTTGAGAAAGGTGACCCTGCTCAAGGACCAGGGTGGATCCGGGTTTAGGGAGAATCCTACTGGATTAGGGCGGATCAGGTTTTAGGGAGTATCCCGCTCCTTGGGTTTAGGGCGGTTCCAGGTTTAAGGTGTACCCTGCCAGGAATAGGGCATATCCTGCTGATTAGAGCCTGGTGGAGTATGTGGATTTGGCCCAGAACGTGGATTTCCCCAGAACGTGGATTTCCCCAGAACGTGTTTGTAGAGGGCCGGTGTGAGTTCGGGAATAAAGAATTGCTGTTTGAATCTACAAAGCTGTGAGTGGCTCATGATTTTGTGCCCAGCCAGACTGCGGCATACTTAGGTAAATAAATGAGGTTCAGAGGGGAGCTGAATAAATGTATAAAGGCAGAGGAATGATGGTCCCCTCAGATACAGGAGTGCTCTGCTACTTTCTCTCTGTTCTGGAAGCAAGGAGCCTGTCTATTTGCTCCATGTAAACTCTCCTATCATGCACACTTAACACAGCATATGGATGTGATCATTTGCTAATCACAATTCTTGAATATATGCCCATCCCAGTGGCCAGATGCCACAAACACTTGACCCTTCAAATGCCCTCTTCACAAATTACCCCACCCTACTGCCGGATTCAAAAGGTCCCTAGGTGTTGATTGTTACAGACTCCTCAATAGGAGGAAATAATAAATAACTGATGTTTTCATAAAGATGAGATAACATAAAATTTGGTGAGAAACTCACTTGGGAACTTGTGGAAGAGGCTCAAGTGGAATAAATGTATCAAATTTCTTTTCATAAGGCACTCTGAAAAACAGAAAAAGCAACCATAAAATTGATATGGCTTTCAACAGCATAGAGATTAATAAATTATTATGTTCAAAAATGTCTTATTTTCCTGTTTTAATTTTCAAGTACAACCTTCAAAAACTCTAAAGGTTATAACTTTTATATTTTTACTATCTTTAATCAAAATTATTATATCTCACATGGTTAATTTTTAAACTTTTATTTTAAATGCGATGCTGCAACTGTTTTAATGTAGTGATTCTCTTGTTCTCCTAAATCACTAGGGCCTAAGTTTACTTCCAAGTTTAAATCAACCAAGTAGTCAGTAACCAACAATCTAATTTCATATAAAAATTCAAAAACCTAGAAATAGGGAAAAAAGTGACAACCACTTTTTTTCAGTCAAGACCTTGCATACAGTTGTAGACACATCTTGAAATATCACACTGTACCCCATAAATATGTGCAATTACTATGTGTAAGTTGAATTTTTAAATTATTTTCATCTTGTGTATTTTGTAATTTCACATGTGTGCATACACTAACTAACTAAAGATAAAAACTTCACCAGATTATGTCTTGGTGAGATACACCCTTTTAAAAATATAATTTATATGTAGAAGATAGACATAAATCCTTTAAAGTCAATAAAGTAACTCTGGAATTAACATGCACTCACAATGAAAAGTTCACTGGTGGAAGAGTGGATCCTACTTTGTGGAAGCCTTTACTCTGTTCTGGGAACATATATGGATTGTCCCCTGGAGTGAACTCTGGAATTCCATTCCTAGAATCAATACCTGCAGAGAACATTTGAAAACAACATCACACAAAGGAGTGGAGATGACCCCCAAGTTAGCTCTAAGTAGCAACATGACAATGGAAACAGACTGATTCGTGTTTTAACTCAGACTTTAATTGAGTTACATAGAGGTTTCCTGAAGTTCTATTTGTGATTGTCTTGCCTTGAGGAGATGAAGATAAAAGTGTGAGCCTGGGTTTGGAACATTTTCTAAATGGTGTTGTTAAGATTTCCTCACCTTGGGAAAAAAGAACAAGCTTGGGTTCAGATGCAATGTTTTGGTTCAAAATATATAGTAAATGAGAGATGTCTTTGTGACAATTCAAAAGGTGTCTAACGTTAAAATCTTTTCATGAGTGCACCTGAGCCATATTGCAATTTGAAGCCCTGAGTTTTAAGAAGTCCAAGAAGCAGGTGTCCTTGGGATTCTGCCCTCTGACTGGGCCTCAGCAGGAAAACAGCTCATGAGTGTCCTGATCTCCTACTTCAAAGTTAGGGTGGCTCTGCATCAGGATGTGCCTTCCTGGTGAAGAGCTGTGGAGAAGAGGTCCACTGCTGTTGGGTGTGCCCTGTTCTCTGGGCCCATGATGCCCTGACACCCAGCTCAGCTTCTTATAGTGCCCAAGAACAAGAAAGCAACCACATGCACAGGAGAGCAGGCAGAGCGGTGCCAGAAGGTCAATAAACCCGCATGCCCGACACTATGTGTATCTCCTAAGAGAACAAGGCTGGACAGAGGAAACCAGCCAGCCCTGGGCTGGAACAGCAATGCCTGGCTGGAGGCATGACAATGACCCTCTTTGCCAAATTTACAATGATCAGGCCTCCTTTCTTCTCTCTTTCTCTCTTGAAAGGTTTGTTTTGATACTACTTAATTCAACTGTATCTACAAAATGCAAGCCAGAGGGACAGCTGGGACAGATTTTTGATAAGCTGTTTGCAGACTACACTGTCTCTAGCTAACTCAGGAAGTTATCTGCACTACAGGTGGGAGTTCTAGAGTTACTGAAGAATTTGAATTTTTGCCTGACTCTTTCAAAAGATTTTTCAACAGCCAAGAATGTATCTAGACTATACCCATGCACCAGCTATACCCATGCCTTGAATGTCCACTGAGGATTCAAAGCAGGGAGAGTAGAGGGACTGTATCTTTTGAATCCCTAACTAGGGTAGTGACAGATGAGAGTCAGGTGAGAGGTCCTGAAACGAGTTTGGACTTCAGAATCAGTCACACCTGAGAGCAAATTCAATTCTGCCATTTCTAGTTCTGTGCCCTTGAGGCATTTAATCTCCCTAAGCCTCCTTTGCAAACTGTTTATTTCAAAAGGGTACTTTGCAGTGTTATCATGTAACAGATGAAAATGCTCAGAGCATGTAACTGGTGTTCAAGAAATGGTAGCAATTATTTATTATTTGAAATCAGAGCTAGACTCATACTTTCCCATCTCAACTAATTTTTAACTGGGAACTACAATAGCCACATAGCCAAGAAGAAACCTCGCCCTAGGAAATCTTTTCTAGGTGGGAGACAACATATGCAAATAGGAGATAACTCTAGAAAGCAGTAAGTGCCATATACTACAGAACAGAGCCTCTAAAATCTTAGCACACCTAAGAATGACCCAGAGAGCTTATTAAAAATGCAAATTACTGGGCTGGGGTTGCAGCTCAGCAGTAGAGCACTCGCCTTGAAAGTGCGAGACCCTGGGTTCGATCCTCAGCACCACATAAAAATACATAAGTGAAATAAAGTGAAATAAAGGTATAAGTGAACTACAACTGAAAAATAAATATTAAAAAAATGCAGATTACTGATTCCAACACAAGAAACTGTGTTTCAGAAGATCTGGAGAGGTTTCCAAAACTAGGATTTTTAAATGTATTTTATTTTATTTTTAATATTGTCTATTTTAATTTTGCAAACTCTCTAGCTGATTATGGTGCAAGTGGTCTGAAGACAATATGTAGAAATGAACTATTGTAAAAGATCTCACAGGATAATATTAGCAAGTGGAAAAAGGAAAGGCTACTGGATTCATAGCAAACTTTACAAGAAAATAAAGCAACTTTAATGATTAAGCTTCTAATATTTCAGGATTTCAGAGATTTCAGGGATTGATTGCTACTGCAGCAGAAAACATCCTACTCTGACTTGGATAATATACTTTCCTGTAGGAAGAGCTATCCAATAGAAAAAAACATTTACTTTCAGGCCTATTTCCCTACAATGTATATCTATAACCATTTTGTTCTTTTTTCTGTGGCAACAATTAGGCCTTTAGGGAACTCCACCACTAGTCTGATGGTAACTGATGAACTAGAGACAACCATTATTTAAATATATTTTGACTTATTTTTCTCTGTAATAAATGTGATGCACTGCAGTTCAAAATGGCAACTGGCTGGCAGTTCCTGATCATGCTCCTTCATTTCTTGCTTGTCTGAGAAATAATAAGGGTAGAGAGAATTCTACAAAGGAAGTAGTGACCAGTGTCAAGCTTAACAGTATCCAATGCTGCAAGGAGATCAAGAAGAGAAGAAATGGAAAAAGATCATTGCATTTAATATGAAGAGAAGTCATTGTACAGGCATGTAATCCCAGCTACTCTGGAGGCTGAAGCAGGAGGACCACAAGTTCAAGTTTACTCTGGGAAACTTAGGGAGAACCTGTCTCAAAATAAACTAAAAGCGCTGGGGATGTAGTTTGGTTAAGGAGTACTTACCTAGTAACATACATGAGGTGCTGGGTTCAATCCCCAGTATCAAAAAATAAAAATAAAGAAGTCATTATACAATATCACCTAAGTATCATGCTAAAACAAATCAAGCCTGTAGCTCCAATAACCAGGGTATAGAAAAATACACAGGGAAGGGGAAAATATTAAACAGTACTAAGGAAAATATTAAACAGTACTGTTTAATAAAATAATCAGCAAAATCCTAATTATGGACAAGTTTGTTTCTTCACCAAATAAACTGCACATAAAAAGTGGAAGAGAATCTATACATTAAAAGAGATTTAAAAGACATCCAACTAATTTCAATGTGTGGGCCTCATTTGAATCCTGATTCAAACTAATTAATTTTTTTAAAATATGAGATTTATGAGACAACTGGATATTTTCACACTGAATATTTGATGAAGTTAAGAAATGACTGTTCATTTCTTAAAGATATGATAATGTGTTATGGTATTGTGGTTATATTAATATAAACAATCTTTTTCTATATGATATATTTACAGATAAAATTATATTATCTGTAATTTGCTTTAAAATAATCCCTAAAGAGTAAAGCAAGTGGATTGGGGAGGGAAGAGGAGAGGGAAAAGGAAGATACTAGGGAATGAGATTGATCAAATTATATTATGTGCCTATACAAATATGTCATAATGAATTGCACTATTATGTATAATCATAATGCACCAATAAAAATTATACCTGTAAAAAATTAATTAAATAAAATAATCCCTAAGGGGAGGGTAAAGATGAAAAAATTAGCCTCGTATTGACAATAATTGACATAAAGGGGGTGAGGGCATCAGGTTTCAACATGATATTTCTCTACTTTAGCATATTTGAAGATTTATAGAATATTTTTTTCTTTTTAATAAATGTAAAATTGGCATTACCTCTGGAGTGGGAGAGAGATGTGCAACATTCTAGAAGAGGCATATCAGAGGCTTCAAATATAAAAACAATATTCTATTTCTTTAATGGTGTGAGAAGTACAGGTATTAAGGATATGCAAATATCCAAGCACATCCAAGGATAATGCCCACTTTGGAGGTAGTTGGGAAGCGATATATTAGGGTTATGATTTGGATCATATTGATAATCCCATTTCCTTTTGATATATACATGCAGAACAGGAGTTGGGCAGGGTTCCAGGCTCCTCCACGACTCCTAAATCTGTGACCACTCTTCTAGCTCATCTAGTATGGATTTTCATGTGTTCTCTGATCAAATAAATAAAAGCCTTGATTTTCAATACTATTTGTCTCTGATATGAGCTTTAAAATCTCTTTTAAATCTCAAAATTGAAAACTTTTGACTTCTTTCTGTTTGTACTCCTACTACAGTAAACCTATTCATCCCCCAAACTTTGGCTGCCTCCTCCTACACAGGTATTTCTATAAAAAGAGAGGCCACGAGTGGCCCATTGGTCCTTTGCAACCCCTTAGGACCTTTCAGTAAGTCCATTAACAGTATGGCGGGGCTGGGGCTGGGGCTCAGCGGTAGAGCACTCACCTAGCACATGAGAGGCCCTGGGTTTGATCCTCAGCACCACATAAAAAATAAATAAATAAAATAAAGATATTGTGCCCAACTACAACTAAAAAATAAATATTTTTTTTAAAAAAAGAGTAAGCTGGAACCCAGCACAGTGGCATATGCCTGTAATCCCTGTGGCTTGGGAGGCTAAGGCAGGAGGATCCTGAGTTCAATATCAGCCTCAGCAAAAGCGAGGCACTAAGTAACTCAGTGAGACCCTGTCTCTAAATACAATACAAAATAGGGCTATGGCTATGGCTTATGGCCAAGTGCTCCTGAGTTCAATCCCTAGTACCACTCCAAAAAAAACACAAAGAGTAAGCTAGGGGCAGAGAACTCACCAAATTACAAGCCAAGGAGATTTTGTGTGTGTGTGTGTGTGTGTGCGTGTGTGTGCATAACTTTTTTCATATTAATTTCTTTTAATTAAATAGTTACAAAACAACAACATGTACTTCAGGCTAAGGTTTATGGGATATTTTCCTTGTGGAAAACATAAAACATTTTGAACGCATGTGACAGGCAGCATCTAATTGAATCGGACTTCAATGAGGTTTCTATTAATAACTATCTGAGAGAACTTATCTGATGACTTAAATGTCACATTAGCATTTTATGAAATTCAGAGCAAAACAAAAATGTGGATCAGCATATGTCATGAGTTCACTGCCAAAACATGTCACCTGCCAACTGTCCTCTCTGTTTTTCTACCTTTCGGTGTACTAGGGTGACATAGTGACCCTGCAGGGCTGCCCCAGCCTGCCAAAGGCCGGCCTGCAAAACCATGAGTCAAGAGCTTTCTCAGGCATTGCAGAGTCAAGGTCCAGGAGGAAAACATTACCATATTTCTTTCTCCCGAGGCACTGATCCACCGTCCTCTCTGACACAGACCTCTTATTGCGAAGGAAGACCCCATTGAAGAAGCACTGCTTTCCAACATGGTAGGTGTGGATATTGCTGCTAAACCTCGGGTAAAAAGTCCACTCAGGACGCTGCCCATCTTCTGCAAGATATCAGAAATCCTTCCATTAACACTGCTCCCAGCCTCGGAATGCAACTAGATGACAAAAAGTGGTGACAACTCCCTGGACACTCTCCAGCTGTACAACCTTAACCAGTATGTATAATTCCTTGTTCTCCATCAGGGACAGTGTCAACCTTTTGTGGGATGAGGCACAAAAGGGAGAGAAAGCTACCTAAAGGCCTAATAATTATTTCCTTTTTGACCTCTCCTTCAAAAATAAAGCCAAATTTATGCAGGGAAATCATGTATGGGTTGGAAAGTTCAGAGACGGTTTTAAACCCTTACTCTGATAACTGTGTAGAAAAAAAAAAAAACAGAAAGCCCATTGACCAGGAAAAGACTAGGCCAACCATGGCATGGCATCCTAGCTGGGTGGAACTTGATATTGACAGCAACAATGGCCAATGAAGTCACCACAGTGACTCCCCTAATGTCTGCATGTGGTAGCATCAAGTACAAAAGCTGCTGCAAGACCTCAGGCTAGTTACTTCATCTCTCAGTGCCTAATTTAGCACTTTCCTTGTAACATTGCAAACAGTTATTTTAAACAATAAAAGATTCCGGAGAAGCTCCAGGGTTGCTTGAAAACCCTTAGGCTCTGGGATGATCATGAAAGGGCACAGGCCAAGTTTGGGTTCTAATCCCATTGCTCTACTTCCTGACTATGTGTATTTATATGGGTGATCAAATCTCCCCATGCTACAATTCCCTTCTCTGTAAAATGAGTAGGTCTATAATAGCCACAAAGATCTAAATGTACCAGCACAAAAGACATGCATGATTTATTCACTATAGAGTGAAAATAGTCTGTATACTGCAACTCATTTATTTTACATGTGTGCATGCATGCATCACTTATGATTTGAGAAACGTGTCATTAGATGTGTCATTAAATGTTTCATTGAAAGCCAGTAATCCCACTGGCTCAGAAGGCTGAGGCAGGAGGATTGAGAGTTCAAAGCCAGCATCAGTGAAAGCAAGTTGCTAAGCAACTCAGTGAGACCCTGTCTCTAAATAAAATACAAAAAAAAAAAAAAAATAGAGCTGGGGATGTGGCTCAGTGGCAAAGTGTCCTGAGTTCAACCCCTGATTCAAAAAAAAAAAAAAAAAAAGTGTCATTGTAGAACACCATAGCATATGCTTACACAAAACTGGATGGTACAGGGTCACTGGCTCAATGAGGGCTCTTGATGCATTCAAAAGACATGGTAGAGGGGGAGGGAAGAATAGAAATTCATTGGATGAGACAAAGGGGAAAGAAGGGACGGGAGGGTGATGGGAATTTAAGGACAGTAGAATGAATCTGACATAACTTTCCTATGTTCGTGTCTGAATAGCTGACCAGTGAAACTCCATATCATGTACAAGGATCCCACAAGAATGGGATCCTAATTAGAACAAGTTATACTCCATGTATGTATAATATGTTAAAATACATGCTACTGTCATGTATACCTAAAAAGAAAAAATAATAAAATTTAGCAATGAGTGAGGAAAAAAAGAGACATGGTAAACATGAGATATACTAGGCTTTTTTGGCAGTAGAATGAGCACATTCTAACATAATGGTAAAACTATAGTGTGGTATACATACTAAATATATGCAGTGCATGACTGTTTATGTATATGTGTACTAAATACTACGTATACTAAATACATAGACAGACATATGCATTACAAAATTCTAGAAAAATATATATATGCTTTTCAGAGCTATGGGGAAGAATTGGGATATTGTTGGAGAATATTGGGGAAGGGATTTTTTTACATGCTATATACTTTTATATTATTTTAATATTTTGCAGCAGTCCTTTATGATTTTTCCATAAAGACATTTCAGTTTTGAAAAACATATGACCATAGCTCCCCAGCAGAGCTGTTGTGAGAATTAGAAAGTGGGCCCTTTGTGCCTGTGGCCAACAGTATAGCAGACTCCTGAATAACCCTGGGCACAGAGGCACGTGGAAGAAGGTCTAGGACCTACTCACTTGTCTGTAACTTAAGCAGGCTGAATTCCTCGGGGTGTTTATTCTTTTGGACTTCAGGCAATGATTTTTCAGAGGACTGATCCGAATGTGAGGAGGAAGATCTCTGACCCAAATCTGTAGCAATGCTGGAAAGAAAGAGGAGGAATCAGAGTACTCTGTGTGCTTAAACTGGTAGTCAAAATCTGATCTCACAAGTCTCACACTAGAATGACACTAGTTCTCACTTGTAGAATTGGGCCTACTCATCTATAAAAGTCCCTGAGTATATTATTGATTTATTCACAATTCAAAGGGGCTGAAATATATTCAAAAGATGGCTGCTTTAAAACAATTTCATGGTTTCTCAAAAAATTAAACAGAATCACTATGTAACCCAGCAATTCCACTCCTTAGGCATACATCCAAAAGAATTGAAAACAGAAACTCAGATATTTATATATGCATGTCCATTACAGAATTATTCATAGTATCCCCAAATTGAAAACAACCCAAAAGTCCATCCATAGATGAATGGATAAATAAAGGTTGGTATGTATATACATATACATATACATGTGTGTGTGTGTATATATATGTATATATATATATATATATATACATATATATAGCATATATGTGTGTGTATATATATATACATATATATATGTGTGTGTATATATATATATATATATATATATATATATATATATATATATGTTATTGGACCATAAAAGAGAATGAAGTTCTGTTAAATACTACAATATGGAAACACTGAAAACATTATATTAAATAAAATATTGTGTGATTCCACTTGTATGAAGACAGAAAGTAGATTAGAGATTGTCAGAGAGACTGGAGAGAGGGGAGAATGGTAAGTTATTGCTTAATGGGTACCAAGTTTCTGTTTGGGATGATGAAAATCTTTGAAAACCAACATTTGTGATGGTTATACAACACTACAAGTGTAGGGCTGAAGTTGCAGCTCAGTGGTAGAGCACTTGCCTATCACGTGTGAGGCACTGGGTTTGATCCTCAGCGCCACATAAAAATAAATAAATTAAATAAAGGTATTATGTCCATCTACAACTAAAAAAAATTTTTAAGTAAATTAAAAAATAAAAAATTACAAGTATAATTAATGCTACCTTCTGTACACTTAAAACTGGATAAAGTAGTATTTGCTATATTTATTTTACCAATTAAAAAATGTACATTGCAACATAGATGAAACTTGAAGGCATTAGGTTAAGTGAAAGAAGCCAGACAAACACCAAAGATCATATATCAACTATTTCATTTATGTGAGATGTACAGAATAAAAAAAATCTATAAAGACAAAATGCAGATTAGTGATTGTCTAGGGCTGGGGTGATAAAAGAGTTAGTTGGGTAGTTATCACTAACAGGTACAACTTTCCTTTGGGGGTAATAAAAATGTCCTAAAATCAATTGTAGTGATTATTGTGCAACTCAGCAAATATACCAAAACCTTAGGGTTGCATACTTCAAATAAGTGAATTGTATGGTGTGATGGTTAATTTTAGATGTCAATTTGACTAACTTAAAGAACATCTAGAGAACCGTTTATGAGGATGTTTCCAGAGAAAATTGGCAGTAAGTCAGTGGACTGAAAGGGGAGAATCCACCTTCAATATGAGTGGGCATCATCCAGTCTGCTGAGGTCCTTACAGAACAAAAATAAAAGGGCACAGGAGAGAGGATTCCCTCTTTCTCTTTCCTGGAACTAGGGCTCTCTTCTCCTGACCCTTGATATTGGAACTTCAGTCTCAAGTTGGGGATGTAGCTCATTGGTAGAAAGTTTGCCAAGCATTCACAAAGCCCTGGGCTCCACACACACAAACACCCCCCCACACACACACACACACACACACACTAACCTCTAAAAATAGAAATCCAGGCTGGTTGGCCTTTGGGAACTCCAAGACAGGTGTTCACCCCTTCCCCCACCTCCTCAGGTTCTCAGGTCCTCAGCCTCAGGCTGACAGTCTTCGGCCTCAGTTCCCTGATTCTGAAGACTTCAGACTTGAACTGAGCTATGCTACTGGCATCCCAGGGTCTCTAGCTTGCAGATGACCTATCAGAAGACTTCATAGCCTCCATAATTATGTGAGCCAACTTCTCTAATGTATATGAAGGAATGTATATGTATATGAAGGAACACACACACACACACACACACACACACACACAGTCTATTGGTTCCATCTTTCTGGAGAAACCTAACTGATAGTATATACATTTTATTTCAGTAAGTCTATTACTCCCCCCGCAAAAAAAGTGTGTTCAATAAAACATTAAATGTAAACAAAAAATCAATAAGTATATAGAGAAGAGGAAGAAATAATCAAAATACATCTAGGCTAAAATGGTTATAGTAATAGCAATATGTTTAGCACTAAACCTCCTAGCAGTTAAAAATACCACAACAAACTATCATGAGTGTCAGCAGAAAAGGCAACTATTTCTGGATTAAGTGGTTTAGCATTTGGTAGATGATCTTAGACAACGTTTTCAGATATATTATCAGTTATCAACTCATAGGATTTTTTCATAAAATTGCATCACTCACATTTGAATAGTTTCAAAGAAACTTCATACGGTTTGTCTTGTTTGCTCCCTCCTAATAATCCTGTGGTCTGAGAAGGATCAATATAAATCTTTTCTATTTACAAAGGAAATGGACTCTCAGTTGACTTTCTATGATAAACACCCCTAGACTGGGTCAGAGCTAGATCTGCAGCCCAGATCTCCTGATTCCAGACTGTGCTGCCTAAATATACTAAATAACCCTAGTTCAATAACTCAGCGTACTCCCCAATCCCAAATATATGACAATTTTTAACTTGCTGTAAAATACCTGAATATAAGGGTACAAAGAAAAAGTTTTGCTGAATGAACTACATAGAAAATGTTTCAAGGATAAAGGAAACTTTCCAAAAGAACTTTGGAAGTATGTATCTACTTTATTTATCCAACAAACATTTACCTGAGTCAATTCTATGGCAGGTGCTACTCTAGACATTGGAGAGCAAAGATGACTCAACACAGGTCCTGCATGTAAGGAGCTTAGGGCTGGGGAGAAGATATGGACACAAAACACAGGTGACCAAGGAAGAGTGGGCAAATGAAGTGGTAGAGACTCTCCAGGAAATTAAGGGAGCCCTCAGAAAGGACATCTAATCCAGTTAGATTTGAGGGGTCAGAGCAGACATCTGGAAAAGGATAAGCTGAGACTCAAAAGATGGGTATAAGTTTGCCACATATAACAGTCAAGACTCATAGCTGGGACCGATTGAAATCCAACTCAAACCATGGTAATTTAAGCAATTCTGGGGGTGTACAGGTTTCCCTGACAAGGATAGAGCTGGAATCAGGGATCAATATCTCCTGAACTCCTGATTATTGTGACATTTTGGCTTCATTTTCACCAACTGCAGATAAACTTTTTCACAAGGACAAAAAGCAGTCAACGCTCTCCAATTCAAATTCTCAGTCTTCCAACCAACTTTTATCCCATGTCCAGTGTGAAAAAAAAAACAAAAACCTCAGGGAAAGACTCTGATTGGTCCCGCATGAGTCATGTGCCCTCCCTTAGTTCAATCACAACCAATGAGTTAAGTCCCACAAGATGGCAGGTTCTATCTAGAATACTCATTAAAACTAGGGAGGGAGGGAGGGGAAACAGCACAGAGGAGGCCATAGGGAAGGAAGTAGTGGAAACTGAGCAGCACCTACAACATGTGAACACAAGCAAAGGGTATTGGGAGAAACTACTGCAGGCAAAGGACACAATATTAGCAAAGGGAAGGAACAGCAGGGAAATGAAGAAGTTTGATGTGGATGTATTAGGACTGTTGGAGATAAGCCTGGATAAGAGAAGGAAGGTAAAACTGAAGAACCTGCATTCTATGTGAGGGAACTTAGATATTACTTAGATATTTCTATATGGCTCCATTTTTCTTTCTTTCTTTCTTTCTTTTTTTTTTTTTTTTTTTTGGAACTGATGATTGAACCTTGAACCCAGTGGTGCTCTACCACTGAACTATACCCCCAGCCTTTTTTTTCAGTTTTTATTTTGAGACAGGCTTTCACTAAGTTGCTCAGGCTGGCCTTAAATTTGCAATCCTCCTGCCTCGGCCTCCAGAGAAGCGAGATTATAAGCATGTGTCATCATGTCTAGATCTTGTTAAATTAAAAAAAAAAAAAACAGAGATTTCTTGTCTCATAGTCCTGGAGTCCAGAGGTCTGAAATCAAGATATTAGCAGGGAGGCTTTGGAAGATTTCAAGGGAGAATCTATTCCATGCTTCTCTCCTAGCTTCTGGTGGCTACAATCAATCCTTCGTGTTCCTTGGCTCCAATCTTTGGTTCTGTCTTTCAAGTCTTCTTGATCCTTGTAACTCACAACTAACAAAAGTGATAAGATGTCACTTTTAGGTTACAAAAGACTAGCCTTGTCTGTGTTTAGTTTGTTGGCTGAAGAGAGACAGCTTCCATGTTATGAGATGCCCTAGGTAGAAGCAAGGAACTAAGGGAAGTCTCTGCAAAAGCTCCAGTGAGGAACCGAAGCTCTCAGACCCAAAGGCCTGCCAGGAACCAAATACTGCTACCAACCATGTGAGTTAACTTGTAGTGGGTCCTCCCTATATCAAGTCTTCGGATGAGCTCACAGCCCCAGTCAGCACCTTGACTGCAATCTCATGCAAGAGACCTTGAGCTCAGAGTCTCTTGAGCAAGAGACTCCATCCAAATCCCACTCTGATTCCTAACCCACAGGAGATGTGAGGTTACAGATGGTTGTTTTATGGCACTAAGTTTTGGGAGATTCGTCATGCAGCAATAGATAACTAGTATGGAGGGTATCACCATGGTCCAGACAAGAGATGATCAGAGGCTGGGTAATACAGATGGAGCAGAAGAGATGGATTCTAAGATACTTCAAGGCTATATTATATCCCAATTGTATGAATGGCAGGAGACCACTGTGACCCTTGGGTCTAACTACACCTTTGGGACTAGAGCAACACTGAGACAGCCATCTGAGGGTACACAGGAGAGGACATAGTTTAGGGAAGGTGATATCAAGGTACTCAGAGTTTAAGAAGTCTGTGAAACAGCTATGTGGACATATCTAACAAGTAGTTGAATGTATCAATCTGAAGCTAGGGGCTAGATCTAGGCTAGAGTTGTAGAGTCAAGCATACGTGCTTTGACTGAATTAGGTTCTCTTTAACCCAGGCATCATGAGAGAAGCAGTACCAATCACCCAGTTCCACTCTGTGGGATTTAAACCTGGCAGACTGGGGTTTCTTTCCTTCCAAATAGATGGACTCGCTGCTGCTGGTAGTGACGCACACCTATTACAAGAACCTAAAGAGGGAAAGCTCAAGAATCATGCCAATCTCTTCCATGTCTATGATGGGGGCAGCAAGGCCCTTGGAGCAGATTTTATTATGGAAAAAATCACATTGAGTGACTTTATTGCACTTCTAGGAGTTTACCTTTAAAACATAACCAGAGAGGGGCAAAAGGACATACAGGGATACACATGACCGTTTTATTCACAATAAACAACCCCTTTTAAACTGCAGGGCAAGGCTGGGAATATAGTTTAGGGATATAGCACCTGCCTAGCATGTGCAAGGCCCTAGGTTCAATCCCCAGCTCTGCAAAAACAAAATAAAACAAAAACTACAAGGCACTGATTGAACTGTGGTCTATCCATCTGACAATTCAGCATGTAGTCACTGAAAACCATGTTTTTGAAAAACACTCAAAGATGTAAGATATTTTTCTCCATATTTTGTTCAATTAAGAAGCAGGTTCCACAGTGGGAGAATGGACACACAAGCCATGGTACATTCAAACAATGGAATATCACTCAGCACAAAAAAGAAATGAACTATCAAGAAAAGACATGGAGAAACTTTAAATGCAGATCACTGAGCAAACGAAGTCACTCTGAAAAGACCATGTGATTCCAATGATATGATATTCTGGAAAAGGAAAAATCACGGAGACAAGAATTAGGGGAGTGAAGAGGGATGAATACACAGAGGCCACAGGATTTTTAGGAAAGTGAGAAACACTCTGAACAAATCCCATCAATATGTACAACTATAATGCACCAATAAAAAATTGTGGGAAAAGGACTGGGGTTGTGGCTCAGCAGTAGAGCACTCTCCTAGTGGGTGGGAGGCGCTGGGTTCAATCCTCAGCACCACATAAAAATAAATAAACAAAATAAAGGTATTGTGTCCATCTACAACTAAAGAATTTTTTTAATTGTGGGGCAAAAAAAGAAAAGAAAAATAACTCTGTATGGAATTATAAAAGTGGATACAAGTCACTGCATATTTGTCCAGTTCCATAGGATTCACGACATCAAGAGTGAGCTTAATATAAACCATGGACTTGGGGTGCTTCTGATGTGTCCATGGATGTTCATCACTAGTAACATTTGTACTCCTGGAGCAGGATGCTGATCATGGGGAGGTGGAGAAGCAAGGGGTGAGGGAGCAAGGGTACATGGGAACTCTCTGTACCTTCTCCCTTCAATTTCCCTGTGAACTTTAAAGTCCTCCAATTGGAGTAAAATTTTAAATGGATTTTTTTTCTTTAGTTGTAGTTGGACACAATACCTTTATTTTATTTATTTATTTTTATGTGGTGCTGAAGATCAAACCAGGGCCTTGCATATGCTAGGTGAGCGCTCTACCATTGAGCCACAACCCCAGCCCAAATGAATCTTTTTTAAAAGCAGGTTTTACAAAAGGGTAGTATATGCTCTTAATTGTATAAAATAAATATATATTTGCATGCATAAGAAAAAAATTCTCTTACACATATAAAAAACTAATATCAAGAGAGGATGTGTAGCTCAGTAGTAGACTTAGCTAGCATATTTAAGGTTCAATCCTACACACACACATACAAAAAAAAACTAGTACCAAAATGTTCAAATTTATTCTCTCAGGTGTGTAATTATTGTGATGTCCATTTTTAATAGTGTTTTATACTTTTTAAATTTCTATAATAAACTTTCATTATAACAAACATCTTAGAAAAGAGTTTTCAAAATGTATTACTGTAAAAAAAAAAAAAATACAGAGAAGAGCATCTAAAGCTGGGCACAGTGACAAATGCCTGTAATTCCAGCTGCTCCACAGGCGGAGGCAGGAAGATCATGAGTTCAAAGCCAACCTCAGCAAAAGAAAGACTCTAAGCAACTCACTGAGACCCTGTCTCTAAATAAAACACACAATAGGGCTGGGGATGTGCTCAGTGGTCGAGTGTCCCTGAGTTTAATCCCCACTAACCCCCCTCAAAAAAGTATCTAAAACATAAATACAGTCTTACAATTATAAAACCAACATCTCAAAGAACAGATAGAACACTGCCAGCTCCCTCCCCCCAACCACATCCCTTCCCAGGAGACGTGACTACACCCTGTCACTCTTAGGATAGCAATTTCTTTCCTTTTTTTTTTTTTTTTCTTTTTTCAGGTTTTACCACCTATGTGTGCTTATGTATTCTCCAAAAAAATACAATTTAGGGGCTGGAGTAGTAGGTCAGAGATAGAGCATTTGCATCGTACATGTGAGGCACTGGGTTCGATTCCCAGCACCACATATAAATAAGCAAATAAATAAAGGCCTACCAACAACTAAAAAAATATTTTTAAAAATACACTTTAATTTCACCTACTTTTTGAATTTTATAATAACAAGCACTTACACAGCACTTACTGCGTGCCAGGGAGTCTCCCAATCACTTTTCATGTATAATCTCATTTAATCCTCAAAACAATCCTTCGAAGTATTATCCTCATTTACAAATGAAGCTTAGAGAGGTAAAGTATTTTACTCAAGTTCACTTAGATACTAAGTTGCAGAGCTGGGACTTGAACCCAGACCATTTAGCTCCAGAATCCACACCTGTGCCAAGCACTACATGTCAGATCATCAGCTTCTGGATCAGAGTTTAACCCCAACAGTGGCGTCTCTCCATGAGGCCCTTACTTACTCTGGGTGAGCACTCACTCTGGTGAGGCGCGGAGGCTCACTGACACACAGTCCTGTTTCAACAGAGGATGAGGGCGTGACCCTTCTGCCAGAGGATGTGGTGTTAGGTTCTAAGAAATCATTGCATTTAGTACCTGCAAAAGAGATATTGCCATCTAATCACTTACTGCCATTCATTTATTTCTTTGAAACGCCTGCCACTCTATCTGATTCCATAGATTATAGTTTTCTTTCTAAACAGCTAACATTATTGAGCATTTACTACATACAGGGAATTATGTTAACACCTAACACACCTTTTCCCATTCATCTCCCACAACAGCTCATAGGCTGGGATTGTAGCTCAGTGGTAGAATGCTTGCCTAGCATGTGTGAGGCACTGGGTTCAATCCTCAGCGTGATATAAAAATAAATAAAATAAAGGTATTATGTCCATCTACAACTGAAAATGTTTTAAAAAATAGCTCATAGATGTAGGTGTTACTTATCTCCCTCCCCTCCACGTTTTACAATGATAAAATAGGCTCAGAAAGATAACAACTTGTCTATGATCACATAGAATACAAACATCTAGGCACAGATTTGATCAAAGTATCTGTGATACCACAGTCAAAGCTAGACTGCCTGCCTCTACAAACAGGTAGGTACTCTGAACTGAGTGC
The DNA here is from genome assembly GCF_964194105.1 of Spermophilus citellus. Classification (NCBI taxonomy): domain Eukaryota; kingdom Metazoa; phylum Chordata; class Mammalia; order Rodentia; family Sciuridae; genus Spermophilus; species Spermophilus citellus. Next base: position 60,074,246 of record NC_138186.1, on the reverse strand, counting down.
AGGTGAGATCAGAGTCCAGCTGCCCATCACGGTACATTGTATTGAACATCTCGATACAACTTTCCAAAGGGTTTGTTCATAGGATAGTGAATACAGATGGTAATCATGACCGAAAGAAGGGATGGCCCTCCCACTGTGGAATCATTCATTAATCTGCACCCCTTCCCCTAAGACTGACTTTTTCATTTTAGTAGCATCCAGAACATGGCTGGCACAAAGTAGATCTCAGAGTTTCCATGAATAAATTTAAAAAGAATTATAACTCCCTAACCACACACACTCACAAGTAAGGAAGTCCTGAAAACCAGTAATTGTCAGACAGAGACAATGCATACAATGTACAGATAGTAAAAGTCAATCTGTTTCTTATCATTTTATTTGGATACATGGCTGTCTTGTCCAATCATGAAAAAGATATTGCATTTCTTTGTGCATAACTTCATAGAGCACAGAAGGTCTATAGACACACTATAACCTCTGGTTAAAAGAAATACGAGACTTCTCAGAGAAGTACATTTTAAAATTAACTGCTATTTTGCCTACATAGGATCATGCTTCACATGCATATGGGCTGGGGATATGGCTCAGTGGTTAAGCACCCCTGGGTCCAATCCCTGGGACCCCCAAAAAAGAAAAAAAAAACAGATTCCCAAATCCCATCATAGACCTATTAAATTAGAATCTTTCTAAACAAATCTGTATTTTGGACAAGTTCCCCTCCCACAAACTCTTCTCAAGTTTGATTCCATCACTACACTATACTCCATCCAGCCCCCTTTTCCAATTCCCAACCACACAGAATTTCTCAAATTTGCTGGCTCATAAGAATCAACGCAGGGCACTCGTTCAACATGCAGATTCCAGACCTACAAGAGACCACCTGGGAATGAATGTGTTTAAGAACCACCTCAGGCAATTTGTAGGGCCAGCCGACTCCGGGAAATGCTGTTCTGGAATGTGCCCCAGAGCCTAGAGCAGCCCCAGGTACACTGAGGTCAAGCCGTGTGAATTGCTGGAATAAAATCGAGCCCAGTGGAGGGGGCAGGAAAAGAGCACTGTAAGGAGGAAGGGACGGTCCCCAGCTGTCAAAGGAGGAACTACCCAGACAATAAAAAGCCACAAAAAAAGTGTCAACAAACACAATCTAGACCATGCTCTGACCACAATGCAATGCAACTGGAAATCAATAATAAAAAGACAGCCAAAAACCATCCATAAGTCTGGAAACTCAAACCACAACTCTAAATAATTCATACAAAAGAACAAATCATAATGGAAATCATGGGATGCTTAATGATCAACGGACATAAATACTATCTATCAAAACTTGTGGGATTCAACAAAAACAATAATTACAAATTGGAGCCTTAAGTGCATATACTGTATTTCACTGGATCTAAGATACCATCAGTTTGAACAACATTTTTATTTTATGAACCTCAAGGAATAAAAGCTGTCAATTAAAAACACGGTACTTTTACCGCTTTGAATTTTTATTTTACCCTTATTAAAGCATTCTTTTAGACTTAGATGCAAATTTAAATCTCATGATTCATATGTATAAGTAAAGAGAGAAAATAAAAGCAAAATAAATTGGCAAAGGCATTATTATCCCTCATTCACATCAAAAGTCTGACTCCTACATCAACTCAATTCACATTTCCCACCTGATTTTGACCTCAGCGCAACACTTCTTAAATGAGAGTTTCTTGACTGCTTCTGGGATTTTCTTCCCAGCTCTGGACAAGCCTTCTTCATGCCTCAATGCTCATACAGCAAAGACTACACAACTGCTCTGCACCTGCTGCTAGGCCTGCGGTGCTGGTAAGATCAGTCCCAACTTCAGAGATGCAAACTGTGAAAAATGTCTGTCTTTAGACAGTACAGGGAGATTATAATGTTCAAAAACAAAGTTTCCAAAACTAATGAGATAAACTTTCAATTTAAGAAGTAAGGAAGCTGGGCATGGTGGCACACACCTATGATCCCAGCAACTCAGAAGGTTGAGGCAGGAGGATTGCAAGTTCAAAGCCAGCCTCAGAAACTTAGCAAGACCATGTCTCTAAATTTAAAAAGGGGCTGGAAATGTGGCTCAATGGTTAAGCACCCCTGGCTTCAATCCCTAGAATAAAAAAAAGAAAGAAAGAAAGAGTAACCCCTATAAGTGATAAGGAAGGAAATCATAAAATAAGAACAGAAATTAATAAAATTAGTAAGATTATCAGAACTAGAACATGAAAAAAATGAATGAGGTGGATAAACAGAGTTCAAGGACAAAATTTAAAACACAAGTAAACAGTATTAGAGATGAAAAGGAGCCCATAATTACAAATAAAATGAACAGATAAAAAAATTTGAGTCCCATAAGCATCAAATAACTCTTTCAAAGTTTCAATAATAAGGAGCACAATTTATAAAATGTAGTTTAGTGTTATATCCATCACCTTCCATAACCAGAGCACTTTCACACACTTGTCAGCTCAGACGACTTTAACAATACCTCTGTCAGGCGGGAAAACAAATAATACATCAATCCCTGTTAGTTTAACATGGACACCCTTTTAAGCAAACACTCAGCTTCCCACTCCTGCTTCTCTGCTCAACAAGCAAGCTAAGGGTCTGGGGCAGTGACTTGTAAACATTTTTTGATGACAGGACACCCTCCCACGCACTCTCTGATGGAAAGATGCACATAGCACACACTCACGCGTGTGTCTGATTTGTGGGTCCCCTCCTTTCCTCCAACCCATGAACTCCATGTTAAGCTGAGTTCCAATGTGGTCTCCTAAGAAAAGGAAAAGGAAATTATGCTTCTTTTGATAATGTGGGGTACCCCTAACTCTGAAGCATGGTGCCTCCCTCGCTCCACCCTTTATAAACAGCAGCTTCTTCCTTTACCCCAAACTAAATTTGGAAACTGAGGAAGCTCTGGAGCTTGAAGTTCAAATCCCAGAACCCTTTCCTCCTTGCTGTCCCTGCCACCAGGTTCAGTTTACAGCTGGGGGTGGGTCACCATACCTCCCTCCTCCCTCCTTACTACAAAGGAGAATCCAAAGATCACACCTGGGGTCCAGGAGAACAGAGACCAATCTAAAATCTGATGGGGCAAAGGTGGGCCATTCTCTAGCCCCTTTTGGCAACACACAGGGCACTCACTCTATCAGGTGAATGACAACCTGAGCAAGGGCTCACCCTGAGTTTTCTGGGGGACTGTCGCTTCTCTGCTCCATGACGCTGTACTGTACAAGCAAATGTGCCTCCACGCATGCTCCTCAGCCCGAAGAACCTATTATGGAGGGACCAGCCATTATTTAATTTAAACCCCTCCCTAGAGTGTTCATAATTTCTATCTGATCAGTCTAAACCAATAAACAGTTCCACAAATCTACTAATATCCAGCAAAGGAAAAAAAAATGGAAAGGCACAGACTCTGGAGACTGGCAGACTCGGGTCAAATCCCAAATCCCATTTATCAACCAAAGCACTCTTCTGCTCATTTGTGATATACTTCCTGAGCTGTAATAAGATCCAACAAGGTAATTTAGGAGAATGGTGCACTCTGCCTAATCAGGTCTTGGATTAACACAGACATAAACTACTAGTGGAGCAACTCTTTTTAAATGCCTCCAAGCTAGATGTTATAGTTTGGATCTTGAATGTGCCCCAAAGGCCCATGTGCTAAAGGCCTGGTCCCCAGTATATGGCACTATTGGGAAGTGGTGGACCTTTAAACAGATAGTGCCCATGGGAGGTCTTAGGTCATTAGGGCATATCCTTGAAGAAGACAGTGGTACTCCAGCCCCCTTTCTCTCTTTTTCACATCCTGGAGAGGTGGTGAGTAGTTTTTCTCTACCACATGCTCCCATTATGATGTGTCACTACAGGTCCAAAGCAACATGGACTAAAACCTGTAAATCTGTAGGCCAAAATAAACCTTTTCTCTTCATAATTTGATCATCTCAGGTATTTGTTACAGTAACAGAAAGCTGACTAACACACTAGCCTTCTAATAGTGCCTGCTGGATATGGCAACAAATCTACACCCAGCCCTCCTGATTTCTTAGAACTCAACTGTATTTCCTCTCCACCTTGGTCAAGCAGGAGTCAGCTTTCTCTGGAACCTTCTCCAGCTCTCTGCTGCAGGTCGATCTTGAGATGGAGGGAAGATGGCAGCTCTGCAGACCATTTCCAGTGTGCATGGGCTCATCTATCCACGTGGTTATTTTAAATATTAACAGTGACCCAGAGACAAAGACAAGACATTCATATGAGAGGTTATCAGCCAAAACAAACGTACTCCACAAGCCTCTGAAAGTCAAGAGCACAGGGTTGGGCTCTAAATCAGAACCTCCCTCCTTGCAGCCCAGGGGCGTTTCTGGGTTCGGATGCCCCTAGGGCTCCAGAAAGATCTCGCCCCCCACCCCCCCGCAGCCCAGCAGGGATCGCTGTCCCGCCCACCCAGGGGCTCCCTCTGCACCTGTGGGTCTTGGTACTCCATTTTCTAGGAGAGCCCCAGGTCTACCCTCGGAGGCCTCCATGGAGAATGCGGCCGAGATCAACGCACCAACTGGCGGCCGAACTGCCGAATGCCGGGACTAGAGGAGGGCGAGAGGGACGACGCCGCCGCCGCCGCCGCCTGCACCTGCCGCGGGCCCAGGCGCGTTCCCTGGGTTGCCCGGACACCGCGCCGCTTGCTGCAGACCGGCTGCCTGGGGCTCCTCTCCCGCTTGCATTCTGGCTTTCTGGCCTCGGCCCCATATGGGGTCTCCTGAGAGGTGCAGCACGAGGCCCCAGGCATGACGGGGCGACCGAGTCAAAGAACCCGAAAAAGCTGCTTAGTTGTTTTTTAATATTTTTTTATTTTTTTAAGGATCGTGGTTCTTTTCCAGGCAATTGTCATAATTAGAACTGTAGCCTCTGGTGGCAGTGAAGGATGGCCCTCCACAAAGCTTGCAGATGCCCCCTGATAATTGGCATTGATTAAGCAGGATTCACCGACCACTTAGAGCGCCTTTTCTGGGCCAGGAGCCCTGGTGGATGTTATCTTCCTTAGGCAGCCAGCTGCATTTTTCAAAATAGAAAACTGACTTTGGGCAAAGGCTTGCTCAAGGTCACTCAGAAAACTGAGATTCATTTCCAAGTTTCTTCATCCCAGATCTACTCCCCTCTTTCTCTCCTGTCAGCTGAAATTTATCTTCCAAATCCTCTCTTTCCAGTATCTAATAAATCTTGCATAAAAAGCTCTTTTCAAATTGAGTTTAGTCCCTAAATTTATATTTAGAACTAGTTTCTCCCTTGGTGAAGTGGGGGGAAATTTCAGACTGTGTTTTATTTTTCATGATTTTTTTTTTTACTGGTTATAAAGGAAATAAATGGTCATTGTAGAAATCTTAGAAAATGTAGAACGGTATTGTTGACATTCATAATCCCACAATCCAGAGATCAACCACTTTTTTTTAACCTTTGTTTTATTTATTTATTTATTTGTTTGTTTATTTATTTATTTATTTATTTTTATGTGGTGCTGTGGATCAAACCCAGGGGCTCCAACACGCTAGGCAAGCGCTCTACTGCTGAGCCACAACCCCAGCCCCTCAACCACTTTTTCTGGATGCCTATTGATGGATAACAAATTACCACCAAGTTCTGTCACTTTAACAACAATGATCATTATTATCTCTGGATTCTGGGAGTTGACTAGGCTGTGTTGTTCAGGCTTAGGGTCTCTGCTGTTGCAGTTAGAGGGTGACTGGAACTTCCTCATTGCTATGTCTGGTGATGGTGGCTGTTAGCTGGGGCTTCATCTGGGGCTTTTGCCAGACCACCTAGGTATGAGTTTTGCATGTGCTTCCTCCTGGTATGGGTCTTCTCAAGAAGACCAGGCAGAAGCTGTATTGCCTCCATCGCAGAGTCAGGTAGACCTCACCCCTCCCTGGAGGAATCAAGGTTACATTATATGAACAGCCTAAGGGATGGGGGATCTTGTGGCCATATTAGAAAATGCAATCCAACACACCATCACATATGTTTAAGGGCTATTTCTTCCTTGTACTTTTCCAGTGCATATGTAGTTAACATACATAGGCTGAAATGATATATCCAATTGTGTATAAAGCTTCCTAAAAATCTAACATATCTGGGGCACTTGCCTTTATTAAAGTTTAAAAACACATTTTGTTCAATTATCTCATGGTAGAAGAGTTAGCAATTTTTTAATAGAAATGTGAGCTGGGCAACAGCATAGTTATTAATGGCCTTATCCAAGATGCTGCAATAATAGGAAAACAGATTTTTGTCTATTTTGTTCACTGTTCTATGCTAAGCACATAGTACAGTGCCTGGCATATAGAGGTCCTCTATAACCATTTGCTTAATGGTTGGATCGATGGATGGATGAGTAAAATAGTCTGAGCTGAGCCCCTCTGTCTCCTGTTTGCATGCTCCTGGAAGGAAAGAGACCAGGTCCCTAACCTGCACCACCAGGTTCCTAGACATCAAGACCTATCTGTTGGTCCTTTGATTGTAAGACAGGTAAATTTCAGAGGAGAAGCTCTCTTGTCCCCAGTGAGTCCTATAAACTGTGACTCATAAACAAACCTTCTGTTACTCTGCAACTTAAAATCTCCTAGGCTGATTTGCCTTCATCCCTTGGATAAGTTTTAGATGCTTACTGCCTGGGCCTGCTAGGGTGGCCACCCCCCAAAGTTTGGCAGAGGACAGAAGCCACTAAAGGAGTCCTCTAGGTCATGGGGCTGCCTCTGCTCAGCTTGGCCTCCTGTTCATTCTGCACCTCCAGGATTCAGCAGCAGATATAGGGGTAGGAGATGTTGGGTGTGTTCAGAAACCTGAAGCTCCCTGAGGACTTCCAGAAAACCCCCAAATAGCCAGGAGGGCAACCACCATCTGGCTAGAAGAGGGTCTTCCCCAGGGTTCCCTTGCTAACCCCTGACTGTGTGCCCCAAACAAAACCCAGCCTGGAGCTCACTGCAGAACCTGTGTGCAGAGAGAGAGTTCTGATGTAGGGAGCAGAGTCGGGGTCTTGAGGTGAACTCTGTCTTCTCTCTGGCTTTAGGCTCTCCTTCCAGCTCCATAGTCCAGGAATCTGGTGTGTCACCAGCCTGGTTCTCCTGGGTCTAAATGAGCCCAGGAAACTTGGGACTCTAGACCATCAACTAGCACTAGGGTTTAAATGGAACGTATCACATTGAACCCAGAGAAATTGCTGTTCAGGAACATAGTTCCATTTCCACAATTTCATGTGGTTCAATTTGAGGATAAAAGGTGGACGTTTGTAGCAGATTCCATAGCGAGGTCAGCAGAAGATGGACGTTAGCCTCCACTCCCCATCTGTGCCCTAGAAGACTCCCACTTCGGGTTCAGTGACTTGGAGCTTGGATCTGAGAAGGGAGACAGACAGCAAGGCTGGGAGCAGGAGGGGGGTAGGCAGGGAGGGCCGAGAGCTGCTTGCACTAGATAGAGAGGCCTGTTCAGTTCTCCCTGCCTCCTCTGCTCCTACAATCCCGACTCTTGAGAAGAGAATTAAATGTCCAGGGATGAGAAGCCAGGCAGCAGAGGGGGCAAGATATCACATAAACTTGACCCTATTCCTTTTGGGTCTTGGCAGAACAAGAAATGCCTACAGTAGAAACTTGAGCTTGCAGAGGATGGTCTTATTTCTTGACTGAGGAATCAGAGATATTGTTTAAAAAAAAAAATCTGTGTTTGGAGAGTTCCAAAAGCTCAAGCCAAATTGGGAGTGGGAGGGTCTAACCACTGCAAAAGCCCATGCAGGGATGCCCCTTTTCCCCAATGTCTGAAAAGGTCACCCAACCACAAACCCCAATACTTAGCTGTCCCACCAGCACACGCCAGATGGCAGTGCAAACCCAGACATGGGGAGGGAGTTGCCTTCTGAGACTCCTCCGCAGCCCTTATGTTAAGGCGGTGCTGGAGACCTCGGTGTTGGGTGGGTTACTGGCACAATCTGCAAAACCTTCAGGCACAGGAAGTCTGGCAAAGACGGGGTGGGGGCATGAGCTACCCCAGAGCCGCCTAACACGGCCAGCTCCTTGATCTTTAAGCATCACCCTCGGGCTGGGGATGTGGCTCAAGCGGTAGCGCGCTCGCCTGGCATGCGTGCGGCCCGGGTTCGATCCTCAGCACCACATACCAACAGAGATGTTGTGTCTGCCGATAACTAAAAAATAAATATTAAAAAATTCTCTCTCTCCTCTCTCTCTATTTAAAAAAATTAAAAAAATAAAGCATCACCCTCAATGCAGGTTAGAAAACTATCAGACACCATCTCTGTTTCAGTCATAGTGCCAAGTGCAGGGGACTCAAAGTGAGTAAAACACTGTCCCTTCCCCCAGCCGATAGATATGCCAATTTCTAAGCATTCTTTTTTTTTTTGGGGGGGGGGGGGGTACAGGTGTTGAACCCAGGGGCGCTTAACTACTGAGCCATATCCTCAGCCCTTTTTTGTATTTTATTTAGAAACAGGGTCTCGCTGAATTGCGTAGTTGCTGAAGCTGGCTTTGAACTTATGATCCTCCTGCCTCAGCACCTCACCCCACCCCCAGCCTCCTGCACTACCACGCCTGGCCCTCATCATTTACTTAATCCTGAGCATCGTGAAGTGCTATCACAATCCTCCCCATTGACAAATGAGAAATACGGGAAGGTATGGGACAGAGTAACTAGTCCAGTTAGTAAATGGCAGAGCTAGACCTTAAACACAGCCTCTCAGCTTCCAAGCTGGGAGTCTTGCTGCTGTTCCAGAGCTCTCAGCAAGGAGAGAGTCCATTGTTATCTCAGTACCAGTCAGTCAGGAGAACCCTGGGAGTGTGCCTGTCCCCAGAAGCATAAACATCCCTTTAGAATTGGATTTCAAAGTAGCATAAGATTTTTAAAAATTAAGATTTTTTAAAGTTATTTAACATTCGCAATATATAAAACAGACTTGTAGAGTCAGGATCCCAGCTTAGGTGAGTGGAACACCTGTGCTGTATGGAATAGGAAAGGAGAAGAAGGGGCTGATGGGCAATTCCTTGAATGTCAGGTTTATCCCAACAGAGAACGGGAAGACACAGCCAATCCCTCATCTAGGAATGACAAAAGTGGTGTGGGCTGCCTGTCCTCACGTCCTCCCTGAGATCTTCCAGGTCCCTCCCCACTGTCTCCCACCCCACCTCTGCTCTCTGCCTGAGAGGCTGACCTGTAAGGACTGCATCCCCCAGTTCCCATGGGAGGCAGGAGGCGGTCTCTCTGGAGTCAGGTAAGTGGGCCCTGCAGGCCTAGAGGTAGCAGTGAGTCCTTGCTGTCCCAACCCTGGGGTCCTGCTGCATCCCTTGCTGCTTTTAAACCCCACCTACCCCTTTGTGGCTGGTGTTTTACTGCACTTGGCAACCTCCATCTCCTTCTGACCGGAACCCTAGAACTCTCAGGAGACTGGTCTGAGATGGGAAGGCCGCTGTCTGACAAGGCTGAGCCTGGTATTGGATATGAGAAGCCAACCACAGAGAGGAGGCAAGGACAACACTAAGCCTTGTAGCCTGAGGTCACCAGGTGTAAAGGTACAGGAGTTTCTGGGTGAGCTGGGAAGAGGAAAGAGGGGCAGCCAGGGAGATGGTGAAGTTGGTTTCAGGTAAGCTGAGAGAAGGAGAGGTTGGATACTAAAGGAAGTTGAATGGACTTTTTTCTTGTAGCCTGGAATTGGAACCTGAGGCTCCAAGTCGGGGACAAAGAGAATTAAGTAATCCATTTGTGTGTGTGTGTGTGTGTGTGCGTGCATGCCACTGGGATTGAACCCAAGGAAGATCTATTACTGAGATACATTCCCAGCCCTTTTTATTTTTCATTTTGCAACACAGTCTCACTAAGTTGTCCAGGCTGGCCTCAAACTTATGACCCTCCTGCCCCAGCTTCCTGAGTGGTTAGGATTAAAGGTGTACACTACTGTGCTCAGGGAGTGATCCATATTCTAAAGAGAACAATTACAAATTCAGGGCAGACTCTCCCAGGGCTTATTAAAAAGTTGCCAATTGCTAAACATTATAGAATGTTTGTTACTTTTCCAGGAAAAAAAATGAGTAATTAAATGTTATTAAGGCCTTCAAACAAGCCAACACTGGGACAATCAGCATTAAGACATATTAGGTACAAGTGCAGACTCAGAACCTGACTCCCTGGATGCTGATCTTGCCACTCCTATGTGCAAGCTATGTGCCACAGGCAAGTCACTCAACTTCTCTGACCCTCAGGTGCCTTGTGTGCAAAGAGGAAAAGAATAGCATCTACTTCACAAGGTTGTGGAGAGGATTCATGAATAAATATATGTCAGTCACTTAAAAGACATGTGCATGGTAAGAAATTTCTGTCGGTAAAATCATTTCCTTCTGTGGTTGCCATAATAATGAAGTACAAACAAATTTGATGCAAGAGGAATGGAAGAACCTTTAGCCTATGCTCTTGAAGAAGGTTCAGGAGAGAAAATGATAGATGGCATTTTCATTTGTGCCAGTTGCTGAAGAGCAGCAGGCCTCTGAAGGAAGGAAGCAGGCAGGCCACCCTAGCCCCTGTGGGGCTGTGAGATAAGTCCCCACTCGGGCTTTGATCAAGACCAGGAACAGACTAAGAGCCTCCAGAAGGACTGGCTTTAAGGAGAAGACAAGGAAGATTCCCTCCTGGGACAGATGGGCTTTTCCACACAAACCCTAAGAAAAATGCCAAAATGGCTAGGCAGGAAGCTCATGGCCTGGGAAAGTATGAGACAGAACCACAGCAAACGTCTCCAATGGGAAAATAAATGCAAGTTAGTGTGACGGGACTGATCTGGCTAAAAATGCCCCCGCTGATTGGTGTCATGAATAAAGGTCACAACCACAGGTAAAGCAGAAGGGTCACCTAGCCACAGTGGAAGAGCCAACTATAAAATATGTCCACAGCCCTGTCTGGTGGGAGGATGGGACATCCTGCTGAGCTCTGCCATCTGTTCCTTCAGGTCCACCTCCGCCCTTTTCTCCTCAGCAAGCATAAGAATAGGCAGATTTTCCCGAGAAAAAGAGGAAAGGGAAAGCAAAAACCAGCTTGTTGGCTGATGTGGGCTGAGGGAAAAAGAATGGGTGCTTCTCAGGATCTTGCCAACGAGAGTCCAGATGTGGTGTTCCACTCCATTTGATGAGACTCCTACTTTTGATAAATGTCTAGGCTCGGTAAAACATCACGTGTCATTTCTTACTAAATACTAGATAGCAATTCTCATTACAAAATGGCAGCATAGCTATTCATATTAACTCATAGAGGTCTCCCTCTGTGCCTCACACATAGTGTCCACTCGTTTACTCCTTCTAGTAGTCCTTTGGGGTAGGTCCTATTATTACCCCTTTGCCTCCAAACCTCAACTCCGAGGGGCTAAGTAACTTCTCCCCAAGGCCCACAGGACCTTCCAGAGCCCAGTTTGTGCCAGGTAGCCCAAAAACTCTGCCTTGGAGGACCAGCTCCTGGGACTAAGGACTATTTAAAGTTAGAGAACATTCCAGCTGGTGGTGCTAATACCCACTCAACAGAGTCTGATCCTGAGATCTCACGTGCTTCACCTTCCTGTTGTTCCACTCACACACAGTGACCATGAGCCCAGGTAGACCCCATAACTAGACCCTAATAAGAATCAAACTTTTACTCTCTGGAAACCTCTCGGACATTGTCAACACAGAACAAAGACCAGAAAGGCCGTGTGCTCACTAATGGCACAGAGGGTGTGTGTGTGTGTGTGTACGCACACGTGTGCACATGTGTTCCTCTTCCCACTGCCCATCCAGCCCCTGATGGAGCTGCTGCTGCGGTAATCCTTTCCCATTCCCTCCATCTTGTTCTTGGAGGCCCTTCTCTACCTGCTCTCTGCTCAGATTTCGTCCCCACTTCCTTCTTGCCTCACATGTCAGCCATCTGCTTCGTTTACCCTTTACCCCCCGGTTTCTGCCATTTTGTGTGTGCTACTTGGCTATTGGCACAATAACATCATGTAACAAACCACCCCAAATCTCAGCAGCCTCCAACAAGAAGCATGTCTTTTCTTCTCGCTCTTGGGTCTGGAGGTCAGCTGTCCTCAATCGACTTCAGATCCACTAACCTGGCTCCTGGTGCAGATCTCAAGTCAGTGAGGCGAGAACATATACTCCATTCACACCCATCCACACAAGTGGGAAAAAATACAAACATACAGGGTATGGAGTGCCTGGCACAGTTCTAATAGGGAAGTTGAGAGCAATGATTTCATCTCATGAATTTCATGTCCTCAGCAGTTCCTCCAAGATATCCATGAAGTGGTTAGTCCTTGTTATTTCACAACTGGAGAGGAGGCCTCTTCCTCTTCAGTCTTCTCCAGCTCTGGAGATGAACTTGTGGCTGTGTTCATGACCACCAGCCTGCTTGCTGTTATGGGGCTTTGGAGAGAGAAAGGCCCCGGCTTGAGGACTGCCCTTTGCCTCCAGAGCAATGTCTTCGGTTTCTCATGCTCTGGAATCAGGTATGGACATGTTCTCCCAACACACTTCAGTCTTTTCCAATGTTTATTCTGCTTTTTCATGTTCCGGAAAGACTCTAAACCAGATGTGCCTTTCTCCCAATGGATGTTCCAGATGTTCCTTGCTCAGCTAAACAGGATTCAGATTGAGGGAAAGAATAAGAACAGAAAAGAAGCATAACTTCATACTTGACACTTAAAAAAAAACAGGCACTCTTTGGGGTATAAAATCTACATAATTAAGAAGTCTCTGAAAGTAGATGAAGAAAAAAAATTCAGAACTCATCACTAGCAGAGGCCGCATCCTTCAAACACAGCTTTGATTTCTGAGCAATGGTGTTCATACCACCACTGATCACAAGCCAAATCCACTTAAGTGGAAGGAATCCACTTATTACTGTGACCTGCAAAAGAAGTTAACTATTAAGTTGGTAGCTTCTATTGCCCGCACCAGAGACTGTGGTCTGACACTGAAATATTAGCTGCATGGTAGTTTCTCCCAGCAATAACAGGAAATGAGAGAAACATCCGTAGGAACAGTCTTTACAGCATCATAGCTAGCTAAGTATGGTCGTCACACAGCTGAACACTAACCAACTTATAGCATATATAAAGAAACAGAAAGCACATGATGTACAGTGCTCAGGGTCAGCCAATCAGTACACTTCATATCAAAAGTTTATGACCAACAAATAAAGAAATAACTAAAAAAAAAAGTCTATAACCAACTGGGGGGTGGGGTACACACCTGTAATCCCAGAGACTTGGGAGGCTGAGGCAAGAGGATCCTAAGTTTGAGGCCAGCCCCAGCAACTTAATGAGGGAATAAGTTCATATTAACTCACAGAGTTGAACCTGAGCTGCACCCTGTCTTAAAATTAAAAAAAAAAAAAAAAGGTTGGGGATTTTGCTCAGTGGTCAAGCACCCTTGAGTTCCATCCACAATATTAAAAAAAAAAAAGTTTAAGACCAGATGTGAGGTACCCGAAATGGTCAAATTCATAAAGCTGAATCCACTTAAGTGGAAGGAATCCACTTATTCCTGTGACCAGCAAAGGAATTAACTGTGAAGTTAGCAGCTCCTACTGCCCACACTGGAGATCCTGGTCTGACACTGAAACATCAGCAACATAGAAAGTCTATGAATTTGATGGATGATGGTGACTGTCAGGGGCTGGGGGTTGGGGAATGGGAGATTAGTGTTGAAAGGGTGCAGAGCTTCCATCTAGAAATGAACAGTGGAGATGGCTGAATGTACACTTAAAAATGGTTAAAACAGTAACTATTGTGTTGTATATATTTTACAGTAAATAAACAATGTTCTTTTTTCAAATTCCTGACCACTGGGAAATCCATCCAGCTGTTCACCTACTTGCACTTTCGTACATCTGTGTTATACTTTAATGACAATCGTTAAAGTGGCAGAAAAATAAGAACTAGAAATAAGTGCTGTGAAGAAAATTAAACAGGGTAAGGAGATGGAGGATAGAGGAAGACACGGGGCTCAGGATATAGTGCTCCATAGACTACGTTCCAGGTTGAATTCTCTCTCCTAAGAACATCAGTTTTGGACCTCCCACCTTTTTGTGCAGGGAAAAATTAGATTAAAATTCAGGTACCGAGGCTAGGGATATGGCTCAAGTGGGGCTCGCCTAGCATACGTAAGGTACTGGGTTAGATTCTCAGCACCACATAAAAATAAAATAAAGATGTTGTGTCCACCTATTTCAGCAAAATTCAAGCTCTTTGCTGGGCACAGTGGTGCATGCCTTTAATCACAGTGTCTCGGGAGGCTGAGATAGGAGAAGCGTGAGTTCAAAGCCAGCCTCAGCAACAGCAAAACACTAAGCAACTCAGTGAGACCCTGTCTCTAAATAAAATACAAAATAGGGCTGGGGATGTGGCTCAGTATCAAGTTCAATCCCCATTACCAAAAACAAAAAAAAAATTTCAAGGGCTTTCATTTTGGTATTTTATTTACTCTATTTTAGTATCTTTTTAATGTCATTCACAAAGTTTTGTAGGAAAACAAGCATTATAAATAAACCTTGGTTAAAAGTCAAATGAAGGGCTGGAGCCATGGCTCAGTGGTAGAGCACTCGCCTAGCATGCGTGAGGCACTGGGTTCGATCCTCAGAACACATAATAATAAAATAAAGATATTGTGCCCACCTATAACTAAAAAATAAATATTTTTTAAAAAGTCAAATGAATATGTCCATATATATGTATATACACATAGATGTTTACTACACACATACCTGTATACATATATATATACATATGTGTATATGTGTGCATATATATTTCTTTATATGAAAGAGAGCAATTTTCCTTATAAATTATGGGCAATTATTTTTAAAAGCCCATTACCAGGCTGGGGTTATAGCTCAGTGGTAGACTGCTTGCCTAGGATGTGTGAGGCAGTGGGTTCAATCCTCAGCATCACATAAAAATAAATAAACAAAAATAACACTATTTAAATGATCCAGCAAAATGCAAAGCACAGAGTAGATACTGAATAAAACTGAAAAAAAAAAAAAACCATGACTGTATGCTGCTGTATTTGAGCTTTTGACTTAGGACTCAACCAAAATCAAACCCAGGTCTTATTACTGGAAACTGGAGAGGTATGGAAAAGTTTGGGGTGAGACCCCCCAGAAATCCAATCTCAAACCACATTTCAGGGAAAGCATTCTCACGGCTGACCCTACTCTACCTTTTCTTGCTTCTCCCCTGCATTTCTCCCCCCTCTACCCAATTGCCATCCTCTGGACCCTTCCTGTGTCATTGCTGTCTGAGGAGAAGAAAACTTCAAGTGTCTTCCAGGCATCAATATTTCTGCCAGACTGCACCAAGGTAATTAATTACTGACTTTTTTCTTAGCCTCCCAAGTGCCATCTAATGCCTTCGATTTGTCATTCCCTATGGTCCCCTGCTCAGGGAAGGGTGGCATTGTCATTCACCGAGCTGATGGCTAGGGTCTTTAATCTACCCATGCTTTCTGACACCATGCAGGAGTGTGGCCCACAGCTCTGGGTACTTCTTACAAATGAAGACCCCTCCAATTCCTGGGCGGCAGATTGAGGTAACATCTGCTTATCCACATTCAAGACAGCACATCAGTCACCCTAAAGTCTGCTGGAACCTGCCCCACGGTGGGAAGGGCTTAAAAAAAGAAGGAAAGGGCAAAGGGGAAACCAAGGATGCCAGGTTCAGTGGTCACATTTCTCCAGGTAGAGAAGCCTAACTGGGCCTTTCAGTTCCAACTCTCACCCTCCTGGGCTTAGCACTCTGCTCGGGTGTCTTTCTCAACAGTCTTGCTAGAAGCCCCAAGTTGGGGCCACACTATGTGATCCATCTCCATTGCTTGCTGCTGCTGCTGCTGCTGTTGTTGTTGTTGTTGTTGTTTTGTGGTGCTGCGGATCAATCCCAGGGCCTTGCACATGCTAGGCCAGTGCTCTACCACTGAACTGCACACCCAGACCCCACTGGTCCTCTGTGATGTGCCCCTGCTCGTCTATGTCCTCCACAACACCACAGGGATCCGGCTTGACCTGCTTACGGCCATTTGTAGTCCTATCAGCCTTGCCTCCCCTGAGTCCCCCTGGCCTGTTTCCCTACACTATTGTTTACAGCACACCACAGGTCAACAAAGCCATTAGAGTGCTACACGGAGCTTTATGTCTGGACCCTGGTGGCGTCAATGCCAGGAATGTGCCTTACTTTGATGTAAGTTTCATAAAAACCAAGGACATTCCACCTTGGATGAAAGTCACTTTTTTTTTACCACTTTATCAGAGCCTCCCTCTGACCCAAATTGCAGGGATACAAGTGTATCCCGAATTCTACGAATTCGGTTTTTGTACACCAAATTTTCCTAAATACCCACTGACCAAGAGTTCCCTGAAGGTCAGGCCTCTATTGGCCTTACTGGGCACTCACTAACCATTCCATAATGTTTGTGGAAATGAATTGAATTTACATTCTTTGATTATTACACCAGCCAAATAAAGTATACTCCTCTTTGTACCATCATTAAAGAATTTTCTAAATAACCAAAGTTGCTTCTATTAAGCCTCAAAACTGAATGTTATTGAATTCATTCTAAAATGCTTTGAATATTTCCTAGACTCCTTAACAAAATTCAGCAAACATAATGTAACTTTTCTTTCATGACCTGGAGTATATTCACTGGCTTGTGAGTTTGGCTGCTCTTTACAGACTTAAAGTGATTTAAACAAGAGTCTTTTTCCCTCCCATGGGTCACATTCTACAACTAAAACACTCAGGGTCATGCCAGGTGAACTGGGCTATGTGAAATAATCACACAGAGACAGAGAAATACCTTTTTCTTTGGGTCCTGTGATGGCTTCTTTGACCTTAGGGGTCCATGAAAAGAGACAGAGGAGCAAGTGCTAAACCCTTTTATAGGGGAGAAGCCATTCAAATGAGGCAAGGGGTAGGATTACAAAGGAACAGGTGAGTGTAGCTCAACCCCTCTGAGTGCCACCTATTCCTAGGGCCATGCCTTATTATCCGAGGGAGGGAAAAGTCACGTGTCATGGCACTACAGTGCCAGACTACAGCGATCTTTCAGATCCCCGTGGTGCATCAGGGCTTACAGGTGCGTGCATTTGGAGTGGCTCCCCACACCCACGTAGCAATGCAGGAGAAGGTAGCCCATGGCTTCCGTGGTGACTCCACAGGATCAGGAATTCAAATTCATTTCATCCTCTTGCTCTGCCATCACCAGATAGTACCCTTCTCATCACCTGACCCCTAGGCCATGTCACAGCTATAAAGAAGGATGAACAGAAGATCAGAACCTGTGTGACCTGCCACACTTCACTTCTGGTTCCTAGTCCAGGGACAGCACTTAATCACCTGGCCCTTCCTAAAGGCAAGAGATTCATAGCCATTGTCCACAGAATATCCTCTTGATGTGCTGGATGGGCTTATTTCTATTGATCCTACTTCCTACCCTGCCAAGAATTGGAAAACAAAGGCCCAAGTTTTTCAGAATTATGTGTCTTAGGATGCTACTGGGCTTGTGGTAAGGCAGCTCATCAGGGTAGAGAAAAACTGTACCCCTCATGAGCAGGAAATGAAAGAAGAAGGCTTGGGTCCCACTATTCCCTTCAAAGACATAACCCCCAGTGATCCGAAGATCTCCCTCTAGATCCCACCTCTTAAAGCCTTCTCCCCTTCCAGTAGCACCAGCCTATGGATTCAGCCTTCAACATATGAACCTTGAGGAGACTTTCTAAAGCTTCTCTGTTCAAACTATTGCAGTAAGTATACACTACACACACAACTGCTTTATTGCTTTTCTGATTTATTTTGCGAGTGGGAAAATTCTTGGGTATCTACTATGCACACAATTACCAGTTGCGATGTTAACTATGACATGCACTATCCCTGAGCCAGTTTGGTAACACTCAAAGTTTGAGTAATAACTTTGACCTTGGGTAAATAGAAATCCTTCTATCAAGTCTAGATTTCTAGGTTTTATGTTATT
This sequence comes from Spermophilus citellus, assembly GCF_964194105.1. NCBI lineage: Eukaryota > Metazoa > Chordata > Mammalia > Rodentia > Sciuridae > Spermophilus > Spermophilus citellus. The sequence continues at coordinate 60,056,202 of NC_138186.1, read as the reverse complement.
TTTAGTTTTGAAGTACAGTTGCAGTCTTTATTTCAAACCTATAAAACAATTTAAAAAATGAATTATGTGTATAAAACACACACTTATTCACACACACACACACACACACACACACACACACACACACACACCATCAATTGGGGGTTGATAGCAGAGGCTCTGGAGCCGGTCTGCCTGGGTTCAAATGTCTGCTCTGCCACTTAGTATTTACATGATATTAAGCAAGTAGCTTAACCTCTCCTGGTTTCTTCATCTGTAAAATGAGAATAACAATAACCTATGTCATTGGGTTGTTGTGAGAACTAAATACTTTATCATATATAGAGCATGTTACTTGGGGGTGGGCGGAGGGGGGGGCATAACTCAATGGCAGAGCACCTGCCTAGCATGTGTGAGGCCCTGGATTTTATCCCCAGCACTGAATTTAAAAAAAAAAAAAAAAAGTATGCCATCTGAAACATAGTAATGCCCAATAAAGGGTAGCAATTATTATTAAATAAAGTAAGTTGTTCCTTCTACAGGTTCTGAGTGAGTCTGGGAGAGAACCTCTTTGAACAGAGCCCCTTGGGCTTTATGATGGCTCTTTCCACTGCTCAGAGGCTTTTTTCTCTCGCATTCATGTTCTGGGCTGTGCCCCAGGTGGCTTAAAGCCCCTGGAAGCTGAAGGGCCAGAGAATTGGAGTGCTGTTGTAAATTAGAGTCAACTTGAATCTTGATGCGTTTATCTCACTCACATCCTGCATGCATTTTTAATAGCATCTCAAAAGACAGAGCAGTAAACTGATGGCAGATGAAAATTGCACTCATGTTCGGATTCCCAATTCTGTGTTTACATTTTCATTCTCCAGACATCCTTACAGACAGACAGAGGCCCCATTTCAAAATGGATAATGGAACTGTGTTCTCATTTATTAAGTACTTTTTGCGGAAGGGCTTTCTAGATCAAAGCCAGAGCACCTCTCTCCACTCCTAACAACTCAATAATGAGAAGGAAGGAAACCACAGGGAAGTGAGACGCTCTGGTAAGGGAGCCCATCTGACTCCCACAGCAGTCCCATGGCGACCACCTTTGCAGAGTGTGCTCTGAAAGAGTGCTCTCTGCACCCCAAAACACCCCATTTAGGAAGGGGTCTGCCTGACTATCTTTGTGAAAGGAGAAGGATTTGATAATAAACTTCCTCATAGAATAAACAAATACTGTTTCATATTGTTCTGTATTCTTTCTGTTCATAATCTATCTAATTTTGAACAGAAAATCCATATACCTAGAGCTGGGGTTGTGGCTCAGCTCACATGTGCCTAGCACATGTGAGGCACTGGGTTCATCCTCAGCACCACTTAAAAATAATAAATGAAATAAAGGTCCATCAACAATTAAAAAAAATAAATATTATATTTAAAAAAAAAACCCCTTCTATCCATTTAAAAAAAAAAGAACTCTACCACTAAGTGACATTCCTAGTCTAATAAGACGTATTCTTCCTGTCTAAATAAATGTTATGCCTTTTGACTAACATCCCCCTGTTTCCCCCAACACATGCAGCCTAGAATTTTGGATCCTTTTCTCTACTGTCTAAAATGAATACCTCGGGAATTGGAAAATAAACAAGGAGAGAAATGAATTACAGTAGATGGGATAGAAAGAGAAGATGGGAGGGGGGAGGGGGATAGTAGAGGATAGGAAAGGTAGCAGAATACAACAGTTACTAGTATGGCATTATGTAAAAATGTGGATGTGTAACCGATGTGATTCTGCATACTGTATTTGGGGTAAAAATGGGAGTTCATAACTCACTTGAAGCTAATGCATGAAATATGATATGTCAAGATCTTTGTAAGGTTTTGAACAACCAATTAAAAAAAAGAAAAAAAATAAAATAAAATGAATACCTCTAAATTCATCCTATTTTTATAACTTCAAAGTAGGTTGCAGATATCAGAATACCACTTCAGCTTGTATTTCACCAACTAGATTTAGTATTTGTTTAGGATTTTTTCCATGAAATATTTTGACATGAAATTTGACAAATGCACCCAATACCTCCATTAGTCAAAGTAGGCATGTTTTAAAGTTTTCTATCTGCCCATCAGATAAATAATGCTTAGGGGTTATATCTGAGATGAAAGAAAATCCCATCAGATTCAACACTAGCGATGTTGGAGATTTGTTTTAGCTCAAACCAAAGAGGTATTGTAAGAATAAATTGTACAGGGAAAAAAAAATTTCAAAGTATCAAAAATGGTTCCATGGGGCTGGGGATGTGGCTCAAGCGGTAGCACGCTCGCCTGGCATGCGTGTGGCCCGGGTTCGATCCTCAGCACCACATACAAACAAAGATGTTGTGTCCGCCGAGAACTAAAAAATAAATATTAAAAAATTCTCTCTCTCTCTCCTCTCTCTACTCTATCTTTTAAAAAAATGGTTCCATATACCAGCTGAGATGGGTAAGTGGAAGGAAAAGATCCAAACTGAACCCATAGATAGTGTGGCACCTGGCTGTCTGCCACCATAGTTACCTCTTCCATCTTCTGAGCTCTCCCAACCATGAGTTATTTATCTCCCCTTTATTCCTGTTACAGGTGGCTTACAAAGGTGTGATTAAGAAATCATGAAAAATACTCATGAGGGCTGGGGCTGTGGTTCAGTGACAGAGCACTTGCCTAGCACATGTGAGGCACTGGGTTCGATCCTCAGCACCGCATGAAACTAAATAAGTGAAATAAAAGTATTGTGTCCACCTACAACTAAAAACATTTAAAAAAAAATACTCAAGAAGGGCTTGGATTGTGGCTCAGCGGTAGAGCACTCGCCTAGCATGGGCGGGACCCAGGTTCGATCCTCAGCACCACATAAAAATAAAGGCATTGGGTTGTGTTCATCTACACCTAAAAAATAAATATTAAAAAAAATACTCATGAGATAATTGACTTAAGAAGTCTCAACCTAACCCATTGTGTCACATGGAGAAATAATTCACTAACTAGATTTAGTATGGCACAAGCAGCATGGCATCTGGAGGCCTGGAGTTCAGAAAAGGGACCAAGGGTCAAGAATGTGAAACTGTGTCTCCAGCCCCATCCGGGAGAGAGTGTACCAATGATTCATCTAAGAGGGACATTCCAGTGGAACTATCAGGCACCAATCTGGCCACATTCAATGATGTTGGCCACTGAGACATCCTCCCACTCACTCTCTGTGCTGTGATGCTCTGCTCACCAAACTGAAAATACTTGCTTCCCATGCCCATAGGAGAGAGAAGGCAATGGCCATCTCATGGCAATTTACTTTGAAATCATCCTAACAGGATGGATTGATAGGTAGACAGGTGTACGGCAAGATGACCAGGCAAATAGAGGAAAATGTAAACACTTGCAGAGTCTAAGTGATGGGGATGGGCATGCCCCAAGCATCTGAGCCAATTGGCAGTTCCATGTCACATTGCTCTGGTTTGTGCAGTGATTTCCTGTGACTTGGGCTAGCAGGATTTGGGCGTACACAGGGCCACTTAGACAGTTAAGTTTCTGAATTTACAATCCTGGGAACCAAACTCTAAGATGTAGTACTATCATGGCATTTGGAGATCCTGCCCAGGTGGCCCCCTGACCTTTCCTAGTTTACCTCTCTATCTTGACTACAGTTTCAAGTGCTTAAAACAGTGGTGTATGAAATCCCCTCTCCTGTCTGTGCCAGGTGGACATTCAAGGGTAGATTCCTTCTAGATGTCATCCCACTCCCTCACTGTGCTTTCAGGGGTCCCTGGGTCCCTTTGTTCTTTCCCCCTCCCACCCCAACACACCTATCTCTGGGGTCCTAATTCCAAGTCAGTTGTTTCCACACCATCTCCTCAAGAGCTTCTACATTGCTGGAGGGTTCTTCTCAGCCCTTTGGGTCCCCAAGCCACTAAAACAATCTGTCTTTCACAGCTAAGCTTTAAGACAAAGAAAATCTCTCCAGGGCTGGGGATGTGGCTCAAGCGGTAGCGCGCTCGCCTGGCATGCGTGCGGCCCGGGTTCAATCCTCAGCACCACATACCAACAAAGATGTTGTGTCCGCCGAGAACTAAAAAATAAATATTAAAAATTCTCTCTCTCCTCTCTCACTCTCTTTAAAAAAAAAAGAAAATCTCTCCAAAATTATTTATTATGAATATGTTCAGACATAAAAAGAAATTGGAAGAATCCTACAGTAAGTATGCATAGACACACAACCTATACACTACAAATATCCACGTTTTTTTTTTATATTTGTCTTGTTGCCTTGTCACGTATCCATTCACCCATCATCAATCTGACCTATTCTGATGCATTTTACAGTAAACTGTGAATATCAAAACACTTTACCCCTAAACACTTCAGCAATCCTTTCATCAACTAGATATGACATTTGTTTGGGATGTTATGGTGATGGTTGTTCTAAAATTTACATACTGCGAAACCACTTCACATTTATTAGGATAGCTAATATCAGGGGCAAAAATAGGCAATAACAACTGACAGCAACAGAAATTGGAACCCTTGTGCACTGTCAGTGGGAATGCAAAATGGTAGAACCACTGTGGAGTACGCCATGGCAGTTCCTCAAAAAATTAAAACTAGTGGGACTGGGGATATAGTTCAGTTGGTAGAGTGCTTGCCTAGCATGCTCAATGCCCTGGGTTCAATCCCCAGCACCGCCAAAAAGAAAAAGAAAAAAATTAAAAATAGGAGTACCAGAGGATCATCCATTATATTTTAGGATATATACCCCAAAGAATTTTTAAAGGGTGCTGAAGAGATAGCTGTATTTCCATGATCACAGCAGCATCATTTGCAATAGCTAAAACATGGATGTAACCCTCAAACTCACTGATGGATAAATAGTAAGCAAAACACAACAAAATGGAATATTATTTAGCCTTAAGGAAGAAGGAATCTGGACTGGGACTGTGGCTCATTGGTAGAGCGCTTGCCTTGCATGTGTGAGGCACTGGGTTAGATTCTCAGCACCGCATATAAGTAAGTGAATAAAATAAAGGTCCATCAACAACTAAAAATATATACATTGAAAAAAATAAGAAGGAAACTCCAACATGGTCTACAACATGGAAGGCGGCTCTCTCACCACTGTGCTACAACAGGGATGAACCTTGAGGACTAAGTGAAATAACCAGTCACAAAAAGATAAATACTGTATAATTCCACTTACACAAGGCATTTAGTCAAAATCATAGAGACAGAAAGTAGAACAGTGGTTGCCAGGAGCTGGAGGCGGGAAGAAAGGGGAGTAACTATTTGATGAGTACAGAGCTTCAGTTTAGTTGATGAAAAAGTTCTAAAGGTGAATGTTGGTAATGATTGCCCTGCAGTATGAATGTGCTTTCTACCACTCAACTGTACACTTAAAATGGTAAATATACCAGTAAAATGGTATCTATACCAGTAGTTTGTTCTACATCATTGAGTTGTAGTTCATTGTAGTTCACACCTCATTTATCCATTCTCCTATTGATGGACACCTGTCCTGTTTCGAGTTCTTGACTATTACAAGTAAAGTTGCTATGAACATCCACATATAAGTCCTTTTGAAGACAAATATTTTCATTTCCTTTGGTTAAATGCCTAGAAGAGAAATGGCTGGGTGGCAGAACAACGTAATTCTACATAGGATTTGGTTTAGTTCTACCGTTTTGCTCTTTGTTTTCTGTTTATCCCACATGGTTTTGTTCCTGTTTCTCCTTTCCTGTCTTCTTTTAAATTAACTAAATAGCTTTTATAGTTTAAATTCTCTACTCTTTTTTAATATAAATTTTGCTTTTGTAGCTGTAGTTGGACAGCATGCCTTTATTTCATTTGTTTATTTTTATGTGGTACTAAGGATTGAACCCAGCACCTCTTGCATGCTAGGCAAGTGCTCTGCCACTGAGCCACAGCCATAGCCCCTGTCTGCTGTCTTTTTAATGATATTTTGTCATATTTTTCATCAAGGTTAGATTTATATAACACAAAATCAACCATCTTAAAGTATACATTTCAGCCAGGTGTGGTGGTGCATGCCTGTAATTCCAGGGACTCAGGAAGCCAAAACAGGAGGATCACAAGTTTGAGGCCAGCCTGAGCAATTTAGCAAGACCCTGTCTCAAAATAAAATAAGAAGGAGATGCAGCTCGGTGGTCAAGTGCCCCTGAGTTTAATCTCCAGTGACACACACACACACACACACACACACACACACACACACACAAACACACACACACAAATAATAATAATAATAATACATAAACAAAACTAAATAATAAAGTGTACATTCAGTAATATTTTTTACATCACAATGTTCTGCAACCACCACCTCTATCTGGTCTTAAAACATTTCCATTGCCTGAGCCCAAGAGTTCAAGGTCAGCCTGGGCAATGTAGCAAGATTCCAAAATAAAACTCCATATCCATCAGGCAGCACTCCCCGTTCTCTCCCTCAGCACCTGGCAACCACCAATCTGCTGCCTCTGTTCGTTTGCCTATTCTAAACACTTCATATAAATGGAATCACGAATATGTGCCTTTTTCTGTCTGTTTTTTTTTCATGTTTCCAAGGTTCATCCATATGACAGCACATATGAGTGCTGCATTTGTTTTTATGATTCACAAATCCTGTTGAATGTATATACATACCTTGTTTATCCATCCATCCACTCCTGGGCATGTGGGTTGTACCAGCTTTATAATGAAGAGTGCCATTGTCTGCATTATTATTATTATTATGGGGGGATATCAGGGATTGAACTCAGGGGCACTCACACATCCCCAGCCCTATTTTGTATTTTATTTGGTGACAGGGTCTCACTGAGTTGCTTAGCACCCCGCTTTTGCTGAGGCTGGCTTTGAACTCGAAATCCTCCTGCCTCAGCCCCGCCAAGCCACTGGGATTACAGGCGTGTGCCACCGCACCCAGTTCACTGCATTATTTTTGAGCAGTTGTCCAGAGCAATAATTTTCAAGTGTTTAGTTTCAGGTCATACTCCTAAAAAGTACTGAAGACCCCTATGAGCTTCTACGTGGGTTATATCTACTAGAAATTAAACTGAAAAGCTTAAACTACTTCTTTTTAATTAACTAAAATAAAATGATAAAGCCATTTCATGTTAACCAAAATAATGCGTTTTTATAAAAAATAACTAGATTTTCCAAAAAAACATTTAACTCTTTTGCATTTTTGCAAATATTTTTAATGTCTAGCTTAATAAAAGACACATGGATTCTCATATCTGCTTGTGCAATCTATTGCCATATGTTCTTTGGTTGACATATGTGAAGAAAATTCAGCCTCACACAGATATGCAGTTGGAAAAGGGAGGACTTTGCAGACCTCCTGAATGGGTTTCAAGGACTGCCCCCACAAAGTTCTTGTACCATACTCTAAGAGCTTCCGCTTAACGTTGACATTGTACAGAAGTGCACTGTGGGGGTTTGGTCTGTAGACCACAGATAGAGAGTGGCCCCATAAAATTCTAATGGAGTCAAGAAATTCCCATTGTATAGTGATGTCGAAATTAGTAGTGATGTTGATGTCAACAAATCTACTGGTTGCCTATATATTATGAACAGTAGTACATAATGTTCGATGATGATAATGAATGACTATACTACTAGCTTATATATTTTACTATACTATACTTTGGTCATTAGGATGTACTCCTGTTACTTATTTTATTTTATATTTACTATAAAACAGTATGCCATGTTATATTAGCAGCAGTCTCATACATCCCCGACCAGATTTGCATTTTTTATAGTGAACAGCTACATATGTCATCTTGTATATATTCAAGTATATCTGAAGGAGACATTCCTAAAAGTGAAATTGCTGGCTCAGAGAATATGCATTTCACTTTTTTTCCCCCCCAGTACTGGGAACTGAACCCAGGAGTACTCTACCACTGAGCTACATTCCCAGCCCTGTTTATTTTATCTTATTTCTGAAACAGGGTCTTGGTAAATTGCTTAGGTTGGCCTAGAACTTGTGATCCTTCTGCCTCAGCCTTCTTGAGTCAGGGATTACAGATGTGCACTACTTTACCTTGCTATCTTCTCTCTTGGCTGTATTCTGAGGCCACATCAAGGAACCAACCCTACAGTCTAGGTTTGTGTAAGCACATTTTAAACAATGACAAAATCTCCTAACAATGCATTTGTCAACTGTATCCTCATTAAGCAACATGTGACTATATCCCCTTAAGTCTTTGGAATCTACCTCAAGTTAATACACCACTTCACATAAAATGTAAGAACTTTGCAAACATCACAGTTTCATTCACCACCCCCATTCTTCCTGTTGTCACTATATATATTACATAACATAAAGGGGAAGAAGGAGAAACAGAACAAGTGTAAGATTCTTATGATTCACACAGTTAAGTATATCTTAAATAAGTTGATGGATAAAGGATAGCCTTTCTATTTATACACATTTTCTCATTTCTGGTGTTTTTCATTCCTTCCTAAAGATTCAGCTTGCTATTTGATAGGGATTTGGTTGTTAGTTTGGGGTTTGAGTTCTGTTTTTTGATTTCGGGGGTTTAACCCAGGAACACTTAATCACTGAGCCACATCCCCAATCCCCAGCCCTTTTTCATTTTGAGACAGGGTCTCACTAAATTGCTCAGAGCCTTGCTAAGTTGCTGAGGCTGGCCTCAAACTTGTGATCCTCCTGCCTCAGCCTCGTGAGTCGATAGGATTATTAGTGTGTGCCACCACACTCAGTTTATCTGACAGTATTTCTTATCAGTAGGAAGAACTCCCTTATGGTATTGTCTCTTGGCTATAACTCTTTTAATTTTTTTTTCCTGTTCACTTTTGTTTGTTTGTTTTTTTTAACTCTTAATTTTTTTTCTGAGTTTTTAAATCTAATCATCCATGAAAGAGGTATTTGCTGGTTATAGATTCAGTGTTGACAGATTTTTTTCTTTCACCCCTTTAAAGAAACCTTTTAACTGTCTTCTGGTCTCTAATGTTCCTGATGTCTAGCTCACTTAAAGATGAATTCTTCCTCTTGCTAAAATAGCAATTATCTCTTTAACATAATTTTTTCCAGCACTGTTGGAAATTGAACCTAGGGCCTTGTGCATGCTATAAAAGCACTCTACCAGTGAACCCTATACACAGCCCATAATTTTTAAATGTTATAGGGTAACAGTCTCTTATCTCTTCTCTCCACCTTAAAAAAAAATAGTAGCCTGTTTTCTCAGGCCCTTCTACAGGAGTCTCCTCTTCCAGCTCCCCAAGAAATAGATCAGAACCTGACCCTCCTCCCTTCTCCTTCATCTCACTTTCTCTGGAAGACCTTACCTCCTCCAGGGCCATTGATGTGCTCGTAACTCTGGAATCTATAGCTGCAGCCTGATCTTGCCTCTATCTGTGCTCTGGGTTTTTATATCCAACATCAGGAGGCATCTGCCCCTAGATGTGTAGTTTCAAACTTAACATGGTCAAAGCCAACTCAGTTTCCCTTCCATAGTCCTGCTCCTTCCCCCAGGCTTTCCAGTCTCCAGATGAACAGCATCATCACCCACCAAATGACCCAAGCCAGGAAGTTAGTCTTTTCCTCTTTCCCTGCACCCACTTACAGTACTACCTCCCATTTCTCATGTCCGTTCTGTCTATCACCTCTCTCCTAGACATCAGCAACATCCTAATGGGCTTCCTGCTTCCCCCCCCCCAACACAGTCATTCTCCCTCAGTGGAATGATCTTTCAATGGCATAAATAAGATCATATTTTTCCCCTATTTAAAGTCCTCTAAGAAAGCATTTTATCTGGAAATACATTAGTTTCCCCTTATCTATAGGGAATTTGTTCCAAGACCCCCAGTGAATGCCCAAGACCATAGATCATACTGAACCCTATATACACTATATGTTTTCCTCCTATGACAATCTTTCACGTTTTCACTTAAAGGAAGCATTTTGTGGTTTCTCATTGGCATATCAGAATTGTCAGCATCACTAGTCTTGCAATTTGGTGCCATTATTAAATAAAATAAAAAGGGATGGGGATGTAACTCAGTGGTAGAGTATTTGCTTAGCATGTGTGAGACCCTGGGTTCAATTCCCAGCACTGAAAAAAAAAAGTTATTTGAACACAAACACTGCAATATCACAACAATCAATCTAACCACCAAGATGGTTTCTAAGTGGTTAATGGGCAGGTAGAATATAGAGTGTGGATACACTGGACAAAGGGATGAGTCATGTCCTGCACAGGATGGAATAGTTTAGCAAGAGATTACATCATGCTACTCAGGAAGGCATGCAATTTAAAACATACAAAGTGTTTATTTCTGGAATTTTCCATCTAATATTTTTGGACCATGGTTAACCACAAATAATAAAGCCACAGAAAGTGAAACTAATGGTAAAGTTGGACTACTGTATATATTCTCTACAAAAATCTATGAACAATGATTAACACATAGCAAAAAGCATCCCAGATACCTAGATTATAGTTTTGAAATACTATTAGATTATATTTTGAAATACTATTCCAAGCCTAGGAATACACAAAATAAGCCAGAAATATCTTGCCATGACAAAAAGCAAGGAAATCTACCAGACTATTAGAATCATATCAAAAAGACTCAGCAGCCAAATCAAAGAAGTCTCCACTGACCAATAATGGGATAATTTAAGCTTAACAGAGCTAGTTATTGCAATGGATTAAAACCATCAAACATATTGAAACCGACATGTTCTAAATGATGTTGGAAATATAATAGCTCACTTTTGAAGGGTAATAGGAAACAAATTTATTATCTCGAACACTGGTAAGTAAAGGGGGAAAATCAAACATTCAGTCTTTTCTACATTAACTGTACCCCTAGTTAACAAATAATAGCTCAGGGAAAGCATCTCTTTATAAAAGATTCCAACTAATAAAAAAATATGAAATAGAATACCACCATATTGAAACCTCTAATGAATTCAAAGATACAGGCATTATGCTATCAGTGGCTGATAAGCCTACAGAAAGACAGACAACCAAACATTAATGTACCTTCTGGGGAAAGAGCATCTAAAGTTTTGCTAAAAAGGCCCAAACCTGTGTCCAACAAATCTCTAGATCCAGGTGCTAATTTGTATGAAATAGCGAAAACAAAGAACATGTAGAATGTGAGCTGAATGTTGAATAAACAGAAAGCAAAAGCTCAGACTGGGAAACTGTACAGGTCGAGCCTCCCTTTAAAGAAAAGAAGAAGATGGAGTAGGAATCTACAGCATAAAAGACTTAAAACACATATCAACTTTTTGGGGGGAAGAATAAATGGGCAAGACCATAACACCTAAGAATATGCACTTGGGTGAGTGACAAAATATAAAGAAATGCAAAGCGGTGGTTACTATGAAAGTCACCTTTGGGAGGAGGAAGGTGATTGGGGTTGGGGCAGAAGCAATGGAGGGCCCCTTGGATAGCTGCCAAGTTCTAGTTCATGACCTGGGTGGTGGATACAAAGTTGTTGGGGGCGGGGAGGGAGTACCATTGAGTGCTAAGGATTAAACCCACAACCTAGAGCACGATAAGCAAGCCCTGAGCTACATTCACAGTCAAAATGTATGCTTTTCTAACAATTAAGTTATACATTTGTTTCAGTTGGTTTTCTATATGTTTTATTATGACTTATAAATGAGTTTTTAAAACCCACCTCTAATGGAGAGATCAGGAAACATTTTTAAATATTTTAGGTTTTGCAAGTCAAAAGAGGCAAAAGAGTGGATACTATGTAAGTACTTATATAACTATCTAAAATGCAATTATTTTTAAATAGTTTTAAATTATTTTTAAATGCGTAAGGATAAACTCAAAGCATTCCGACCCTCGAAGATCCAAAAGCCTTGAATGCTGGATCTCTGCTGTCTAGCACCCGCCAGTCAAGAGCTCCCAGCACTAAGTTGGGGAGAGTGACCCTCCCCTGCACTGCTAGACAGCAACATTCTCCGCGTTTCTAAGCAACTGGCGGAGAGGAGCGAGCACGCACGCGCAGGAGCTCCAGCCTCCACCACCACCACCACCCCCCCCACCCCCCCCACCCCCGCTCAAAGAGAGCGCCACTCCCCAAAGGAGAGAACCTAGGGGTCCCCGAGCCTTAGAAATCCAGAACTGGCAAAGACACCCTTCCTAAAGCCGAAATCCAGATTCTCCCCTTAAGTCCTCTACTACATCCTTGTCACTCAAGGTATGATCTAGAAGACCAGCAGCAGCAGACCTGGGAACATTCGAGAAATACAAGAACCTGCTAGAATCAGACAGGAACCTTTCTTACCTGCCAAACCAGAACCCCACCCCAGACCTCAGTGTCTGCATTTTTAACAAGATCTTAGGAGATCCGCATGCGTCTTAACGTTTGACAGGTGTTGTTTCACAGTCCACATAAGGCAATGCTATAATAAACGCATCAAACCAGGAACACCTTTTATAGGTTAAACTTTTATCCTAGACACTAAAGGACCGCCTTTATGATTTATAAAAAGAAGGTTCCGAAGCTGGGTTCCCTATACTGAGCATGGGTGAAAAGTATCCTCTGTCCATCAGTCCAGGACAGAATATACCACTGCACTCTGATTTCTGCTTTCAAAGCCAAAGGACAGTTTCTACTCCCAGAATGAATGTATCGCTTCTTTAAACAAGGTAAAAATGTGGGGGTGGGGGGGGGAGCTCAAAATATGAGTGCTTTGCACCTGGCAGGATAAGTAGGTCAAATGGCAACATAAGAGAAATCTCAAGACTGAGGGAAGACACAGCACACTGTCTTTAACAAGAATAGAGGCAGCACCCAACATGGTGCTCACAAAATGCAGCTGAAGAGCCCCCAGAAAACAGACCTCACTTTAAACTGCAAAAATGAAATTCCTGCAAACACTAAGACAGTGGCTCTGTACTCCCGAGAAATGTTCCCACATTGCTAACTTCCCTGTCTGATGAGTTCTCTCCCCCTCCATCTGTCTTGGGAAGCTGCAGACCTTGAGTTTTACTTCCTCATCAGATGATGGTGGCAAGTCAGAATAGACACATTCCAGTGCTAACAGAATCACTTTGTTTCACCAAGAAATCCTAAACAGAAGTGATTCACCAAAGAACACCACATTTATAGAAAAGAAAATTATCATATTTTTTTAAAGGCCAGGACAAAATTAAAAGAAACAATTAAACAGAAATCAATTTTAAAATAATTTTTATTTTATTCTTTTTAAATATTTATTTTTTTAGTTGCAGTTGGACATAATTTGTTTTATTTATTTACTTTTATGAGGTGCTGAGGATTGAACCCAGGGCCTCGAACGTACTAGGCGAGCACTCTACCACTGAGCCATAACCTCAGCCCCTAAAAATAATGTTTTAAATACATGATACATATTATAACATAGATGAACCTTAAAAACATCATGCTAAGTGAAAACAATTAGTTACAAAAGAGCTCGTATATGATTCCACTTATATAAAGTGTCCAGAATTTGAAAATCCATTGGTGGTTAATGGCCAAAGAATGCCAGCTTTGTTTTGGAAGTAATGAAAATGTTCTAAAAGTGATTTGCAGTAATGTTGCACAACTCTGTGAACATACTAAAAGTTATTTGTGTACTTTAAATGGGTGAATTGTATGGTGTGTATATTTCAATAAAGCTGCTTTTTTTTTTTTTTTAATTCATGGTACCACACAAGATACAGGCAAGTCTAAAACATGGAGTTCCTACTATAACACAAAGACTCTCTGAGCACAATCTGGAAAAAAGTAGAGGCCCTGCTATATTTATCCGGGGAAACACTCCCATCTCAGTTTGGGAAAGAATTTCACAGTTTTTTCAAGGTCATCAATCTCACAGAAATCCCCAGCTGGTTTTAGGTTCCTGTTCCAGAAACGCTGGAAAAACCAAAACAGGCAAAGCACTTAACAAAACAGCACCTTTAACCTACGTGGGCTACATGAGAAACAGAATCATGGTCTAGACATGATGGGCTCTGTCAGAAAACAAAGTTGAGGATTCTCTATTGCTATAGAAACTCAAGTCCAAAATAGACTACACAGGAAATGGTTTCAAAAGGCCCCCAAAAAACAACTCACAAAGAATGGTGGCCAAAAGAACCCCTTCCTCTATAGCCAAGGCCTTCTTTGTCAGCTCTGCTGACCCTAATGGGCCTTAACCTTGATCCAGTCTCTGTTTAATTTCCCAAACCTACAGCAGAGGTCATCATGAGAAGCCTTGTGAGGAGTCCGGCTGCACCCACAAGGATCTGTGTTGGCCTTACAGTCACAGCTGTTACAATGGAGAGAAAGACACAAGGGGAGTTGGGAAAGATGCCTCTTGCCCTGAAGCAAAATATACAAAACTCCAGGGCATCTGGGAGCCTTTGGAGATCAATCTCTGCAGCTTTCAGCCAACAGCTTTGTTCTGACCTGGTGACCTCGATTCTCTCTTATCCCCAGGCAAATTAAAAGACCAAACGTTATTAAGCAATTAATAATGAAGCAGATGCTGTTTGCCTTCTGTGTCTCTGACAGAAACCTGCTCCAAAAGGCCTACTTCAGTCTCTAAGGAGAAAATTACTATCTCCAATGCCAAGGGCAAAGGGAATTGGCAAGTGCCTAGAACTGTGCCTGGCACATAGTGATATTCAGTGCCCCTTGAATGAATGCTGATATTCCCTTGGCATTCTGTACCTTCTTCCCTCGGCCTGGAAAAATACACAGCACACACACGCAAAACTGAATCTACACCTCTTCATCGTAACCCCATTTATAACCTTGCAAAATCTTAAAGCATAATAACAAATACTGCTAGAATATAGATTTCAGAGGGCTGGACATTTTATTAATTTTGTTACTAAAATACCTAAGCGCCTAAATCAATGACTAACTCATAGGAGGCGCGTTCTTGATAAATATTTGTTTTATGCTAAGTGAATCGAGGGCCCACTGTGTGCCAGGCGCTGTGCTATTCCAACTTCTGCAGCGTCCCCTTCCTTCCCAACCACTTCCACCTCGGCAGAGGCTGCCCTGAGTCCTCCTGTCGCCAGAGGCCGCTGCAGGAAAAGCACGGATTCCTTTCACGTCACTCTTTGATCCCTTGAAGCCGCTGCCCAGAGCTACGATGGCGGCGCCGGTGGCAGCTGTAGCCCGGCGGCTGCGGCGGCCCATTCGAAGGTCGCCCGCATGGCAAGGCCCCAGCCGTCGGCCAGCCTCCACCAAGCCGCCTCCAACCCAGAGCTCCGCCGTGAGGGACGCCTTCCTGAGCTTCTTCCGGGATCGCCACGGCCACCGCCTAGTACCCTCTGCCTCGGTGCGGCCCCGCGGCGACCCGAGTCTGCTGTTCGTCAACGCGGGCATGAACCAGGTGGGGGCGGGGCCGTACTCATCAGGGGCGGAGTTCGTGAGTTTGCCCGGAGAAAGGCGCCGCGGGATTGGGCAAAAGAAATGAGGGGTGGGGCTCACGGCTTTGGGAGAAAGGGGCGGGGCGAAGTTGGATGACGCGTTGGGGCGGAGCTTACGCCTAGATAGAGATTGGGGAGGAGTTTACTGGTCAGGGACCGGGTTTTTAGTCTCAGAATGGCAGGTGTGGAGTCCAGCGGAGTTATGAATAAAGATAACTTGACCGTTAATGTTTATTGAGCACCAGCTGTGTTCTCGGTAATGTTTTCTATTCTTTGATTTTGAGCAACACTTACTCTTTCTAGACTTCGTTGTTCTCATCTATAACTTGAGGATCGGGTTGGAGGTTTACTTTAAAAGCCTACTAAATGCTGATAGTTTGGACAGTGCCCAGAACCAGTTTTGTTTTGTTTCTTGTTTGTTTTGGTATTGAGAATGGAACCCAGGGGTGCTTTACCCCTGAGCCACATCTCCAACCCCCCCCCATTTTTTTTTTTTTTTTAATTTTGAGACAGGGCGTCCTTAAGTTCCTTAGGGCCTTATTAAATTTCCCAGGCTGGACTTGAACCTGTGATCCTCCTGCCGCCATCTTCCAAGTTGCTGGGATTACAGGCATGTGCCACCGCACCTGGCCTGTGATCAGTTTTGTTCCCTTAAGTTACTGAGTGTGTTTGAAGACGCTGAGATAAAGGTGTCACCTTTCAGTGCACTGTCTCCAGCCACCGGTACATTTATCGTTCTTGATTATTTTACTAGTAGAGGGTCCCTAGCTGTGCTTCACACACACCAGAGATGGCTGCCACAGGCTCCCAGGTTGTCTTCCTAGGCCAAGACCACATTGTACTCTTAAGGTCACAATTGGCCTTCAGTCTGAACAGCTTTTGCTATGTCCACTCCCCACTTTTCCCTTCTAAGGAGATATCTGCCTTCTCCCTTCACATGCTTCTAGTTCAAGCCCATCTTCCTGGGCACTGTGGATCCTCGAAGTGAGATGGCAGGCTACCGGCGTGTGGCCAACAGCCAGAAATGTGTGCGAGCTGGAGGTCGCCATAATGATCTGGCAGAAGTGGGTCGAGACCTTTCCCATCACACCTTCTTTGAGATGCTTGGCAATTGGGCCTTCAGGGGTGAATATTTTAAGGTGAGTCTCTAGGAAGTTCTGAAGTTAAGAAAGGATCAGAGTTAAGAAAAGATCAGACCTGATCCAGAAAGAGGCCAAGGTGAACTCTACCTTCCCTCCCTGTCTTCTTAGGCAGGGCCTCATACTAGATGTAGAGGCAAAGTGCTGGATAAACAGCTATAATGGGACTACACCTCATTTCCCTAATTGGATTGTTTCCATGCCCTCCAGGGACTGTACCTCTCATCTAGTGGATGTGTTTACATTATCGTATGAATAAGTGGCCAGACAGCAGTGCTAAGGTGCTAACTGGAATTAAAAGTCACCCCAGACTAGGGTGGGTAGAGTATTTCATGAAAAAGTGGGATTCATTCTAGAACTTGAAAGAAGGTGAACAGGGAAGCTTTCTGGACAGGAAAAAAAAAATAAACTTCAGAGTCAGAAATGGTCTTGGTTTATTCCAGAAACAAGATAGGCAACGGAAATGGTTTTGTCTTCACCTAAGATCTGAACTCATGTGGCTTGGTTGGCACGTACTTGGGGCCTCCTCTCATCCACCTTCCCCCTTTCCCCCCCTTCCTGGTTTCTGCTGCAGGAAGAGGCTTGCAGCATGGCCTGGAAACTTCTGACTCAAGTCTATGGGATTCCTGAGGATAGGCTTTGGGTCTCCTACTTTGGTGGAGATCCCAAAACAGGACTGGACCCAGACCTGGAGAGCAGGGACATCTGGCTCAGCTTAGGGTAAGTCAGTCCCCTCTTTATATTCATTCATGGAGGGAAGGTAAACTGGAAAACAGACTGCCAGCATAGGTCCTTAGTCTCAGGGTCAGCCCTGTTCCTCTTCTTGCTGAGTTGGGACTTAGAGGAGGGAATCTCATGACAAAAGTGTCCCATCTTCTGAATCTATCTCCCACCACTTACTTGGCTTTCTCCCCAGGGTGCCTGCCAACCGTGTACTTTCCTTTGGACCACAGGAGAACTTCTGGGAGATGGGGGACACTGGCCCTTGTGGGCCCTGTACTGAGATCCACTATGACCTGGCTGGTGGGGTGGGAGCCCCTCAGCTGGTGGAACTTTGGAATCTGGTATTCATGCAGCACAACAGGTAATGGGGTGCTGAAGCAGGAGAATTCTCGGCTAGAGGTTAAAAATGTGGCAATCAGGGGCTGGGGTTGTGGCTCAGTGGTAGAGTGCTTGCCTAGCATGTGTGAGGCACTGGGTTTGATTCTCATCGACACATATAAATAAATGAATAAAATAAAGGCTCATCAACATCTAAAAAAATATTTTTAAATAAAGGTGGTAGTCTGAAGACTCATCCACTTTTTATAAAAACACACACTTAAAAGGCACTTAGTATGTATCAGACATATTTTTAAATACTTTTCAGATAATGACTGATTCAATCCTAGTCTTTGTCCATGCCAATTTAAACTAGTCTCTGGTCTGTTTGGATACAATGGAGTTGAACTTAATGCTCTTCAAGATTTTCTTCTAGCCTTGACATGTATTTCTAAAGGCAAAAAATTCTTTCCTACTGGGTGATGTCTGGGTCCAGGCAACGGTGAGGGTAGAGTTAGTACTGTATAAGAAAGGACAGGACTCAAGGCCATTGTCATGTCCACTGGGTGGGGGTGGGGGGTAGAAGCATCCTGTTCCTCCCAGTGTTCACCTCCTTGGACTTCTCCTTACTCCACCTGGGCATCTGCCTCGTACCTGTATCCTGATTAACCTCATCTTGTACATCTTCCCTGGTCAGAGAGGCCGATGGAAGCCTACAGCCCCTGCCCCATCGGCACGTGGACACAGGAATGGGCCTGGAAAGGCTGGTGGCCGTGCTGCAAGGCAGGTGCTCCACCTATGACACTGACCTCTTCTCCCCGCTTCTCCATGCCATTCACCAGGTGAGCCTACCTCTGCCCTTCCAGAAGCTCTCTGACCTGCTTGTCACTAGCGCTCAGCCCCATTGGCTTGTCATCTTTGTTGAGAATTCAGAGTATTTCCAACACGTGGGGACAGTAACCAGCCAAGAATCCCAGGGTTTCAAACATGAGGCTGGGATTCACTGTTCCTTGATGTTGCTTCTAACTCCTTCCTTCCTTCAAACACTGTGAGTTGAGGCCTACTTTGTGTTGAGTCCTTTGTGCTTGGTACAGAGGATACAGCCATAAACAGAGAGATCGCAGAGATTACCTGCTAGTATGAAAGACAATAAATAAATATATGAACAAATAAGATTATAGGTTACAGATTGTAAACAAGTGATAAACATGGCTGATAGTAATCAAGGGGGATACCAAGGAATACTAGATGAGATATGTGGAGAAGGCTCACCAGAGATGACCTTTGAACTGAAACCTAAAAGAGGAGTCAGCAACAGGAAGTTTATTTCAGGCTGAGGGTACAGCTGTTACCAAATCCTTGAGGCAGGAAAAGGCTTGACATGTACCAGGGACCAAAGACAGCCAGCCTGCTAAAGTAGAGTCACAGGAGATGTAACTGCCAGTTAGATTTTGCTATATAATAAAATACCCAAATGTTCCTTGACTTATAACCGCCATTGAGCTCATGAGTCTGAGGCAGGCTGTTTGTTGGTTAGCTGGGTCATTCTTTTGGTCTTGTGTGAGGTCACCATACATCTGTGCTCAACTATGAGGCAGCTCTGTTTCGGGGTTTGGCTGACTTCCAGTTGGGGTGAGTGGGCTGTATGTCCATCATCATCCAGCTGGCTAGCTCAGGCTTGTTCACATCACAGTTCAGCAAGGTTCCGGGAAGGAAAGCAGAAGTGTAGGCTTGGGATGGTGTCCTTTTCACTATATTCCATTGACCAGAGCAAGTCACAAGGCCAGCTTCAGACGCAATGGAGAAATCAATTCTGACCTTCCATGGGAAGTAGCTGTAGTTTCATCACAAAGTGCTGTGTGCTCGGGAAAGGACTGTTTTAGCAAACAACCCATCACAGAGAAGAAAGCAGGAGTCAAATCTTGTGAGGACTTGAAGTCCAAAGTGAGGCTTTTATTCCACCTGTGGTGAAAAGGACTGGGGTGTGGGGTGACAGGTCCCAGATACGCACGCTTCTGAAGGGCCACTCTTGTTGCTGTGTGGATCACGGGCTAAAGGGTGATAAGAGTAATGGCCAAGAAACAGTTAGGAGGCCATTAGCAGACCAGTCAAGACACCATGGGGCACAACGAAGGTGGCAGCAGCGGAAATAGAAAAAGCAGATTGATTGGGGAGTTCTCATGGAGGTAGAAGAAAAGGACCCGCTGAGGGATCAGATAGGGTGGGGCAGGGTTAATGACTTGCCAGCAGTGAGTGACAGGGCTGTTTACTGCCTTGAGGGAGCCAGTAAAGGGAGAGGGAGAGGGAGCACTCCCATGTGTAGATTGTAAGGCCTGCTTCAGAGGTCAGATCTGCACCTGATGAGTTCTGTGGCCTGTGTCCCTTAGCTCCTCTGAGCCTCAGTTTCCTCTCTTTAAAGGTAATAATACCTCTTGAACAGGGCTATTTGTAGGATGATGTCATTTTTCAATGAGGCACCCAATTCTGAGAGTAGAAATTCAGTAAGTGATCATAGCCATGATCATTGTTAATGCTGATGTAAGCCCCATGTAGGCAGGACTAGCTCTCATTCACCTGGGTAGCTTCTCCAGAAGCCCATTCTGGAAGTGGGTGACTGTAGGGCTGAGGGCTGATGCTGTGGAATCAATGAAGAACATCTATCTGGGCAGATCAGGCAGGGCCAACAGCATGTTTCCTCTCCTGTTTTCCAGAGCTGTGGGGCACCCCCTTACTCAGGCCGGGTAGGAGCAGCAGACGAGGGACGCATAGACACAGCGTATCGCGTGGTGGCTGACCACATCCGCACACTCTGTGTCTGCATTGCCGATGGTGTCTCCCCAGGAATGTCAGGTGCCCCGTGAGTCTGGAAGGGCTCCACAGAGTGGCAGGAGCTGTTGGGGGCTACAGGGCAAGGAGGGAAGGACATGGAACAGTGGGTCAGGTGGAGAGCACAAGACAAATGGGCAAGAGGGCTTACTGTGATCAGGGGCTGCTGGGGGCTCATATCTGGGCTCTGAACCCCCTAGGTTGGTTCTTCGTCAGATTCTTCGGCGAGCTATGCGCTTCTCCACGGAGGTCTTACGGGCACCACCTGGCTTCCTGGGCAGCTTGGTGCCAGTGGTGGTGGAGACACTGGTAAGGCCTCCCTAGGCCCTGAAAGACCCTACGACTGAGCCCAGCTAGTACCCCTGAGCCTGGGTCCCCAGGGTTCCTCATCCTAAGTGTCCAGCCCAGCATCCTCTCTGCCAGAGTTGCTTACAAGAGGCAAGGAGGCTGCCTGAGGGTCCTGGCCCAGGCAACTGAGCCTTTGACCTTAGGGTTCCCTTCTGCCTCTATCCCTAACCCACAGGACAACCAGTGGCCTATATATGTCCCTTCCCCTGTCCCTCAGAGGGCTTGAGCCTCCAGGGCAGTTGTCCTCAGGGAGGCCTAAGATGGGCTGGCTGCCCATCAGGCCTCCTCAGCCCTCTTTACCTTCCCTAGGGAAACACTTATCCAGAACTGCAGAAGAACTCAGCACAGGTACTAGATTTGGGTGGAGAGGGAGGGACGATGGGAGATTTGTGGAGAGAGATCCCCCTCCAAGGAGACCCAGCTCCACTCCTGCCCTGCCCTGTTCAGATAGCCAACCTAGTGTCAGAGGACGAGGCAGCTTTCCTGGCCTCCCTGCAGCGGGGCCGGCAGATCATTGACCGAGCTCTGAGGCGCCTGGGGCCTTCTGATTTGTTCCCTGGTGAGTAAGGTACCTAGCTGGAGTGTGAGGAGTTCCCAGACACTCCAAGGTAGAGAGGGGAAGGAGCTCTGGGCCAGTCCTGTGGCTCCTGTCCACATCCTGCCTCCCTGTGCCTCCTCTCCTGTCCCCACAGCAGTCAACTCACCCCGCGTCTCCCTACCCTGCATTGCCCAGCCAGCCCTGCCTCATGTCCCTCTGATCCAAGGGGGCCTGCATGCTTAGGTGGAGCCTCCCCACTCCTCTAAATACCCCAGCTCCAGCCTTGGAAATGAAGCTTGAAGGTGACCCCTCATTGAGGAGTCCCTTGTACAGGGAGGGGGCACTTGTGCTTGGCACATGGTTGTCTCTATGTGCTTAGAAAAGCCCTGGCCCCTTACTTCTCCCTTATGTCTCTCCCCTTCCTTTGCTATACCCCTGTCCTCCTCAACACTCTGTCCTCCTTCCTCAAAGCCGAAGTGGCCTGGTCCTTATCACTATCTGGGGACCTGGGGCTCCCCCTGGACCTGGTGGAGCTGATGCTGCAGGAGAAGGGGGTGAAGCTGGACTTTGCGGGGCTGGAACGACTAGCCCAGGAGGAGGCCCAGGTACAGCTGGGGCACCCCTGTTCTGGTTCTCTTGGGACATGTCAGCCTCTTCCCCAGCTCTGAGTTCCTGGGGCAAGATCTATAGCTATTGAGAAGAATCCAGAGGCTGAGATAGTCTGTCCCCTCACCCATGGGAATGATGGAACAGAAAGCTCAGCCCCTGCTCAGAGACTATGGAGAAGAACACTAGCTGGCAGTAAGCTGAACAGAGAAGAAGAGGAGAGGCCAGAACAGCATCCTAGAGAGGGGGCTCCAGGGGTAATGTGTAGGAAGACCCGGGCCCAGGGAGCCTGCGTGAGGGAGGGTCCACCAGCCAACCAAGCCCTGAGGTCTTATTCCATACCCCTCTGCAGAGTCCATGGGGACAGGGCTTTCCAAGGCACAAGTCCCATGGCATTTTCTGTACTTGTTTGTTTCATGCACGGGTCCTACAGCACCGGGCTCAGCGCACTGAGCCAGAGCAAGAGCAAGGACTGCACCTCAATATCCATGCACTGGGGGAGCTGCAACGCCAAGGGGTTCCCCCAACCGACGACAGCCCCAAGTATAGCTACTCCCTGCAACCTGATGGGGGTTATGGTGAGAGCCTGGACCCAAGCCGGTGGCCACAAGCTTGCCTGACCATGATTGGGGAGGACATCAAAGATGATGGCTCCCAGCCCTTATGCATTCCCCAGGCTAGACACCAGGGGTCGCTGCGGCCCCAGCCTGGTGCCCGCTGGCCTCAAGTCACAGACCCACATTCCACATCCCCAGCCACGGCCTACCACAGATAACCCTTCTGCACCCTGGCAGAGTTTGGCACCTGTGAGGCCCAGGTATTGCGGCTGTATGCAGAAGACGGGACAGCTGTGGCTTCTGTGGGGGCAGGCCAGCGTTGTGGCTTCCTCCTGGACAGGACCAACTTCTATGCTGAACAGGGGGGTCAGGCTTCTGACCGAGGCTACCTGGTGCGGGCGGGACAGCAGGTGAGTGTTCCCCACCCTAGGCTAACTTCTGTGGAGGCAGACCTAAGCCTGGATGGGGGCCAAAGGGAGGGAGAAGACACAAGCAACGCTCCTGCATCTTGGCCCTGCTCTCCCTCAGGATGTGCTGTTCCCCGTGGCCCGGGCCCAAGTCTTCGGGGGCTTCGTCCTACATGAGGCAGTGGCCCCTGAATGCCTGCAAGTGGGGGACCAGGTGCAGCTTCATGTGGATAAGGTAAGGACCCCAGCCCACTTATGCTCAGTATCCTGTGACCCCTTCAACCTCCCCAGGCCCCATCCTCACCCAGGACCCTGAATGACAAAAGCGTTACAGGCCTGGCGTCTGGGCTGCATGGAGAAGCACACGGCCACCCACCTCCTGAGCTGGGCTCTGCGGCAAACCTTGGGCCCCCACACAGAACAGCGGGGCTCCCATCTCAATCCAGAACGACTGCGCTTTGATGTGGCCACCCAGGTGAGACAGGCACAGGAAAACAGGCTTTATATAAAGCAAGTGGCTTAGAGAAAGACAGTCCAGTGTGCCAGGATTGACCAGACTAGACAGTGGGCCTCTCCTAGCTCTGATGTTGGGTTCTGCAGGCTGCAGCTAGGGACACTCCCTTCACCTCCAGCCACCCACCTACCTTATTCCCACTGTCACCCTAGCCATTCTTCTTTACATTGGGCTGCCTTTTCCCTTCTCTGTTCCCCTTCCCCCTCTCTACCCATCAGCTCTAATTGTTCCACCAAAATGCACTCATTGACGACTCCCAGTCCTACCTGCTGACCCCTTGCTCCTGCAGTGCCCTCAGCTATATTTCTCTCCCATTGGGCCTCTTGTAAGTTTTCTAAGGACAGAAGTTGCTATTTTCATCAACTTCTGATGCCCAGTGAAAAGGCTGCAGCTTCCAGTAGGCCCAACTCCCAGGTGGCCTTCTAAGGAAGATAATTATTCCTCTACCAACGTTTATTGAGAACCTATTATGTGCCAGCCACTGTTGTAGAACCTGGGGTTAGTTCAGTGAACATCAACTGCTCCTTAATGCATCAGTTACAAGGATAAGGCTAATGCCTGTTTCCATGTCCATTTCCCCCAACCCTCCAGGTCCCACTGACCCCAGAGCAGCTCCGGAGAATAGAAGATACTGTGCAGGAAGCTGTGGGGCAGGACGAGGCTGTATACATGGAGGAGGTACCTCTGGCACTCACTGCCCACATCCCTGGCCTGCGCTGTCTGGATGAGGTCAGTTGATGGAGATGGCCTGCTCCCTTCAGTCATATCCAGAAGGCTTCCTCCTTGTCCTTTACAGGCAATTACAGGCCTGTCCCCTCTTAACCCTCAGGTGTACCCAGACCCAGTGCGGGTGGTGTCCGTGGGGGTACCCGTGGCCCGTGCGTTGGACCCCGCCTCCCAGGCTGCACTGCAGACCTCCGTGGAGCTCTGCTGTGGGACGTGAGTCTCTCTGCTGCCCTGACCTGGGGCCCTAGATCTTTACCTTTCCATGGTCTTTGGAGCCACCACACCTCCACTTGGGCCTCAGGCTTCTCCCTTCTCTCCAATAATCCCTTCTGACTTTGTCCTGCCTCCTCCTTCCCATAGGCACCTGCTACGCACAGGGGATGTGGGGGACCTGGTTATCATCGGGGAGCACCAGCTCACCAAAGGCACCACTCGTCTGCTGGCCGTCACCGGGGAGCAGGCCAAGCAGGTCAGCGCACCAGTAGGCCTAGGAGACTCCCAGGTGTGGACAGGGAGGGCAGGGGACACACACAGCCAACACTGCTGGGCTCAGGGATGCCCCGCAGTGGAGCCAGTGTTCATATTCGCATACTGGTGTGGCCAGGCCAGCTGTTGGCAACTGGCACCTTGTAAGATTATTTAGTGCTATTACCTTGATGAGCTCTTGGCTGTTAAATATTTCTAATTTGACCTTGACCAGCTGCAAGCCCCTGTCCTAGGGAGGTGACAGTAAGCCTGGAAGCTCTGACCATCTTGTCTCCTCTCTGCAGGCCCGAGAAGTGGGCCAGAGCCTCACCCAGGAGGTGGAAGCAGCCACAGAGCGGCTGAGTCGAGGCACCCAGGACCTGGGGGAGGCACAGCGGCTATCCAAGGACATGGGACGGCTCACGGAGGTAGGGGCCATCCCCATAAGGAAGCTGTTTCCCACCTTCTCTTGGTCCTGTTCCCTTCCCGGGCTTCCCTGGACCCTTCCAGTCTCTACCCAGCACTCCAGTTAGTTTGGGCTCCAGGGGTTTGTCTGCAGGGCGGGTGAGGTGTCCCCCCGGCCCTGCTGCTCCCTGCCTCAGAGGCATGACCCAGGGAAAGGGCAAAATGACACACCCTGGCCACAGGCTGTGGACACTGCCACGATGCCCCAGTGGCAGCGGCGGGAGCTTCAGGCCACATTGAAGGTGATCCAGCGTCGCGCCAATACGGCCATCCGCAAGCTGGAGATGGGCCAGGTAAGAGGGGATGTGGCCACGCCCCTGTGAACCCCAAGAAGCCTTCCCCTAAAAAGGCTGGGGTGGTGGGAGGCAAGTCAGAGCCTATGCAGGGACAAAGGGGAAGGGGCTGGTGACCACTGCTTCCTTCACCTGCCAGCCAGGAGCCATCTCCAACTGTGTCCCCATTTTTCTCTCTGCTAAACTGTCTCTCCCCCAGCTTTTCCTCCAGGAGACCTAATTTGATTAACCCCATTGAACCCGCATTGCCCTGTGACTGTCATTCCCCTCCTGGTCCATCTGTGCTCAGCCTTCCTCCTGTCACCTTCAGTGACTTATTTGTAGGGGCCTAGAGCTATGATGAAAGGGAAGAGGCAAGGCAGGTGGGAAGGACGTGGGTGGAGCACAAAAAACGAGGACATCCTTGGCAGAGCCCCTGCCGCCACCACCACTCAGAGCTGATGACCTTCACTGAGGGAGGGCACAGAAGCACATGGGGATCTGGACTGGGGCTTAATTCTGAGGTGGGATAATGGGAAATCTGGCTCTCACCTTGACCCCTCTACTGTCCTTCCTGCCCCACAGGCTGCAAAGAAATCCGAGGAGCTGCTCAAGAGGCACGCAAAGGGGCCTCTGATAGTGGACACAGTCCCTGCTGAGTCCCTATCAGTGAGTGCTGGCACTGAGGGCTGCCTCAGGGCCCGAGGAGGACACGGTCCTGGCTGGGAGGTATCTGAAAGTCTAGGAAGCTAGGCAATCCCCTGTGTCCTCCCACCAGGTGCTGGTGAAGGTGGTGCGGCAGCTGTGCGCACAGGCCCCCAGCACATCCGTGCTCCTTCTCAGCCCCCAGCCAGTGGGCAACGTGCTGTGTGCCTGTCAGGTGGCCCAGGTAAGGGAAGCGGGAGAGCACCCCACCCCTGGCAGCTCCTGGTCCAGCTGTCTGATTCTGTATCTTTTATTCCTCCCAGACAAGAAGGTCAGGGCTGAGTGGAGGTGCCTAGGGGACATCCCAAAATGGGCATAGGGCAGTTTCCTTTTCCCTAAAGATAGCCCTTTGCTGCCCCAGAAGACACTATGGGACTCCCTAATCCCCACCCCTCCCAGGCTCACTTCCCTGCAACAAGTCACAGATGCTCATCAGCCTCTGCCCATAGCTAGAGAGGGGCTGCTGGTCACCAGGATGCCACTCTTGCGGGTCCGCTGAGTGGAGGCTGGCAGCGAGGGCTGCTGTGCATCCCTTCCCCTTCTGATTCTGTCCTCAGGGTGCCACACCCACCTTCACGGCAGAGGGATGGGCGCTGGCCGTGTGCAGCCACATGGGGGGCAAGGCCTGGGGCTCTCGAGTGGTGGCCCAGGGCACTGGAAGCACCACAGACCTGGAAGCTGCCCTCAGGACAGCCCGAACCTACGCCCTTAACCAGCTCTGACCCAGGTCCACCCTGGCACCCACATGGACTAAAGGCACGCAGCTGGCACCCCGAAAGGGCCAGCAGAACCTCCAGTAAGCTGAAGCAGAGAAGATTCGAGGCTGGAGGCCAAGTGGCTGAGCGGAATTGGGCCACCTCTTCTGGGCCCTGCATGACACGAGGAGACATGGGCCAGGGGAAGCAGAAGTGGGCCCAGAGACACACCATCCCCACCCAATGTGAAGACACGAGCTGTTGTGGCTGTGATTGCTTATTAAAAAGTACTTCACGGGCTGGGGATGTGGCTCAAGCAGTAGCGCGCTCGCCTGGCATGCGTGCGACCTGGGTTCGATCCTCAGCACCACATACAAACAAAGATGTTGTGTCCGCCAAAAACTAAAAAATAAATATTAAAATTCTCTCTCTCTCTCTCTCTCTCTCTCTCTCTCAAAAAAAAAAAAAAAGTACTTCACAAAGGATAGGAAGCTCTGGAAGTTTCTTCTACTTAAAACAATGTCCAGTGCTTGCCTCACATGCACAAGGCCCCTGGCTTCAATCCCTAGCACCATCAAAAAAAATTTTTTTTCTTCCCAGCATGGCATAGGTGCCCCATCACCACTCCGACCACTCACACAGAGCAGAAAGGCCACCCAGGATCCCAGTCTGGACCATCCTCATCCTCAGAGTGCTCAGACAGGTCCTGAATGCTGGGCTTAGCTGGGTGCCAACTAAGGGTTTCCTGGCTATCGGAATCTAGAAGTGTCGTATGTGAAAGTCATGACAGCAGAGCCAACCCTCCCAGTGACTTCTTGTTTTAGTTCAGGCCCTGCTGACTTGTTGAGAACACTGAGCAACAGGAGGTGCTCAATCATTGAGACCGTGGCAAGCACCAGACAGTTTCTGCTTGGAAGCAAGTTTCAGACTTGCTTTTAGTGGGAGAAATAGGCAAGAAAGAGAAACAAGAGCCAGTACGGTGACACAGGCCTGTAATCCCAGCTTCTCAGAAGATTTAGGTAGGAGGAGGGCAAGTGTGAGGCCAGCCTAGGCAATTTAGTGAGACCCTATAACAAACTAAAAAGGGCTGAGGATGTAGCTCAGAATTAGAGAACCTGCCTGGCATGTGTGAGTCCCCGAGTTCAGTCTCCAGCACAGAAAAAAAAGAAGAGGGTGTTAGACAGTGATGAAACTAAAGTGAGACTGGGGGTCAGGAGGGTGGGGTGGCATTACTGCCTCACCTTCAGGTGGCATCCGAGCTGGGAGCCCGAGGTGAGAGTGTGAGCCCCACAGAAGTCTGAGTGTTCCAGGCAGAGGGCAGCCAGTGCAGGCCCCTGCAATGGGGTGAAGAGGCCAGTGCCACTGAGCAGGGAGCTGGGACAGTAGGTGAGAGGTCAGAGAGAGCATGGGGTCAGACCAACCACAGGCTTTTTAAAACCAGTTACACAGCACCTGCCCCAGCCAGAGCTGAAGCAAACAGCTGCCCAGAGCCGGAGGAGGTCAGGGGCTGGAGGGATGGCCTCCTCCCCGGCCAGAATGAGTTCACCCTGCTCCAAGCCAGGCACTAGAACTGCCTGTTCCCAAATCCTGTTGCAAGATGAAAAACAGAACATCTGTGGACCATCTTCAGTGCAGGGGTCCCCTGGCTACCAGATTTTGGGGTTGTCTAGTTTAAAAAAAAAGTGTTGGAATGCAGGGTGTCATTCCTCGCACAGTGTCTCATTCTGATTGAGTCGTGATGATTTGTGGGTAAATCCATGCAGGGCTTGAAGGGTCTGATAGCCCTGGTGCCTGACTTTGGACTGCATAGCTGTACCTTAGGAGTGTCCCAGCTGCTCC
Source organism: Spermophilus citellus (assembly GCF_964194105.1). Classification (NCBI taxonomy): domain Eukaryota; kingdom Metazoa; phylum Chordata; class Mammalia; order Rodentia; family Sciuridae; genus Spermophilus; species Spermophilus citellus. The sequence goes on along the minus strand of NC_138186.1, from coordinate 60,027,670 downwards.
TGTTCATTGATGCTCACCACAGGCCCAGCTCCTACCTGGGCACCGCAGTGCATTGTGGTATTCCCATTCTATTGATAGTGGAGCATCTGAGATATTCATTTACCCAAGGTAACTAAGTGACAGTAATCCACAGAGTTGAAGTTAAAGCTGAATTTGGCCTTCATGAGACACCACCCCCACTAGGCTGCCTCTCCCCTCCAGAAAGATGTTTTTCTTTTTGGTTTCTTTTGTTTGTTTGTTTTTTAAGTAGCCAGCCCCTTGGAGATCAGGGACACCAACCACATTGGTCACTCCAGGTCCAGAAGTGGGGCTGGGAAGGCCTGGATGCTTCCTGCCTGGGGGGAGGGGGGGGCGGGGAACCTGTTTACATCTTGGAGAAAGGTGTGGGTCTGCAGGAAGCCTTGAGGAAGTTCAGTGACTCCTGGGGGTGCCCGGAAAGTGCCTTCCCATCCTCGGTTTCCACCATGCTTTTCCTGATCACCTCCCCGCCCGACCCCAACCTTTTCACACAACGGTATCCAGAGGCCAAAGCACCCATTGCAAGAGCTCTGCCGTCACCTCTCCACACAAAAAGTCCACCCATTCCCAAACTCGCCCCCAGAAGCACCAGGCCTCGCCCAAGGTCACGGAGCTCCCGCTACTAACCGCCCCACGCAGCCGATTCCCCAGGAAGCCCCGGGGCGACCAGGGAGCCGCGTGCCCGCCCGCAGGGCAACCGTGGGGGCCGCCCCCTGCGCTTCCCACACCTCGCCCTGCGACGACCGCACGGCCCGCCCCCTGGCGACGCAGGCGTCCCTAACGACCCTGCGGCCAGTGAGGGCGAGCGCCCGGCCTTGGAGCTGGAAAGGGACCTCTGGGAGAGGGGACACCCACCCAGGGCTCCCTGATCGATCCTACGCACGGGAGCGGGGCCCAGAAGCCCCTGGGGCTCCAGCGCCCTCCTCACACACAGCCCATCGCCTCGGCCCCACCCTTCCAGTAGCGGGGAAGCGCTGGTCCAGGTCGGCACGTACTGCTCTGTCCCCACCCTACCCGGGTCTCCTCGCGGGGATCCGCCCCCGCTTCCCCGTCCTACGCCCTACCCCGTCACTATTTGCAAACTGGCCCCAAGGCCTGGGGTCCCCGTGAGGGGAGTGGGGAACTGTGGGAATAGGAGGGGGAAGGTGAGACATCGGGTTTAGGTGGCGAGGGACAGCATTCCTAAGTCCTGGGGCCCCAGTCCTCTTAGAAAGACTGTCCCTTCATCCCCAGCGGGAGGGCTGCAACCCTGCAGCTCCAGAAGCTTCCCTCCTGGTTTCCCTTGGTTACCGAAGAGAAGCCAGAACCTCTTCACCCCAGGTAGGATGAGGGAGGGACCCGCTGGCCTTTGGAGCCAAGCTTCCCTACCACGGTGTCTGAGGAAAGATGAGGATGAGGGATGGGGAGAGGAGCCTCCCCCTGGAGTCCTTTCTGAGACAACAGGCCTTAGTGAGCCGAAGCTGGGGGAGGGGTCCCAGAGCTTATGAAGCCGCTGTTTCACTGAGACAAAGACCAAGCCTGGGCTCTGTCAAAGAAACTCTTTTTCCCTTCTTCTTGTGACTCCACAAACTGGGAATTCCCAACTGGGAATTCAGGAGTGACATCCTAAGGTGAGACATGGTGGCCATGAAAGAGGTCAAGGCAGGTGTGGGCCAAAGCCCAGGCCCCTGAAGAGGGCAATCCTCAGGGAATCCTGGTGTGAGGTTGTGGTGGGGTAGGGACTAAGAAGGCAGAGGAAGCTGAGCAGGAAGAGCCACAGGGGCTCTAGCAGGCAGGCCATCACAGCTGGGGCACCTCCAGGGGCTGATAGAGGGCTGGATACCTCTGTTTCTAGTTCAGAGGAAGGGATGCAAGGACAGTTGAGGACCAGGGTGTGAGGAGCAAGGTGAGGAAGCTCCCCCACAATGTCATCTACTTCCCATTTGGGCAGTGGGAAGAACCTCTGCTTGGAGCGGTTGAATTTACCTGGGGACTTGAGAAACGACAGAGAAGGTTGAAGACTTCCCCTGTGAGGAGAGAATGTGCTAGAGACTGAGGCATCAACTCCCCAGTCTGTGAGGAACAAGGGCCCTGCATGAGTCATGGGGCGGGAGAGCCAAAGGAGGCAGGCAGGGTTCCGGCTTGGGGGAGGCTTCAGAGTCCAGCGGTGAATGGAGACAAGGAGGCCTGGGCTGCCTAGGTCAGCACCTAAGTGGGTAACCCTGGGTTCCATGCTGGTGACAAGAGCTTGTGAGCTAGAGAAGGCGGGAGGCCAGCAGGGCAAGTGCTGTGAATCACCAGGTTGGGATCAATCCAGCACCTCATGGGAGGAGAGGGAGCACTGGACAGACAGAAATTCAGACCTCAGCCCTCACTATCTAGGGGACAGCAAATAACTGAAGCTTTCTGAGCTTTAGTTTAATTTGTGAAATGGAGATGATAGTGTTTTAATAATAACAATCCTCTGTAATATATTTGAGGAGTGAATAAATTACATAGGTGAGGCATCTGGCATCTTTGTCATAGTATTCACACGTGCCCCCAGTGCTGTTTCTGGGCCTGGCACTCTGAAATGTCACACACACACATTAACTGTTTAGTCCTCTAGATAATCCCATGAAGGGAAGTGTTGCCACCTCCATTTTACAGATAAAGAAACTGAGGCTTAGTGGGGTTAAATGTCCCACAGATGCAAGGGACAGAGTAGGGACGTGATTTGAGGCCCAGCATCTGAACTTTGGGCCAGTTGTGTGCTCCTGCATGCTATTAAGTACCTACAGTTCAAAAAATGATGGTTCTATCTAGCCAAGGATATGGTTTCCAGAACAAGCCATCAAAAAACGGGGGTAGTACTTTTGTTTCCTGTGCTTACGCATGTTAAGAATGGACCCTTGAGGTTATGACCTAGTGTGGACATGGTCCCTTTGTGATTTCGGGATCCTGACTAAGGACATATTCTAAGGACAAAGAGTGGGGGCCTGGAGAGGGTTGGCCTTTCCCCAGGGATCATGGTCCTGGGTTGGCAGTGCTTGATGTTGGAGACTTCAATACATGAAGCCCACCTTGCCTGTGAGGCAGGCCCCAGAGAAAGATGAAAGTCCACAGCACACCCCCCACCCTCCTCTCTCCTCCTCCAAGGGCATCCCTTAGATGGGGACACCAACTGTGCCCCAAGAGCCACCCTGCTGGTAGCTCTGACCTCTCTGGAATGTCAGGATTCCTGCCCAGAGTCAGGAACATGCTTCCAGGCTTCACTCTGGGATCCCCTGACTGCCCCAGAGGCTCCCTAAGGAGATGAGGCTCCAGAGAGGAACTTGAGCCCTTTCGGGGACTGTCCTCTCCTCTGGGGACCTTGAACTCTCTGGGTTCCCCCTAGGCCCTCAACTAATGGGTGTCTATCCATCCCTGCAGGCTCCCAGGGAAGACAGTGCTGCTCACTGACACCCTCAGCTGCAGACTGGTGAGTCCAGGCCAGACTGAGGCCAACCTGTGAAGTAGGTGGCTATGGCAGGCCTCCCGCCTCCAGCTCCTGTGGTCCCCCCACCATTCTCCTCTCGGTGGGACATTCCCTTCCCCTTTTCTAATGGTGCTCTCTTGCATCTGAAATTCATTCACACTGAGATGTAGATTTTTTTTTTGGCAGTATTAGGGATCAGAGAGGTAGCTCTTATATAAACATGGATGTCCCTCTTATTGTATATGTTACATAGAATGTGCCACTCTCCTGGGTGTCCTAGAGCCAGTCATTCCCTGTTCTGCCATCAGTGTCTTCTGTAAAATGAGGATGAAGTTACCACCCCGCCTGCATCCTGGGATGGTGGAAGACTCAGATCTGAGTTCCCAAGGGACCTTGTAACTGTCGGGTGCTGAACAGCTGTGGGTTGCTGATACCGCCTCAGGCTGGCACGGCTGGGATGTGACAGTGGCAGTGCAGCGTGATGCGTGATGTGGAGAGGAAGGGGTCCCAGGAGTTAGACATTTGGTCCCTCTCTGCTCCCCCACTGAACTATTTCATCTACCAACTTAGGACTTTTTTTCCCATCATTTCATTCACCAAATTGTGAGCTTAGCAAAAGACAAGACCCCCTGGTCACAGAAGCCCAACTCTTAGCGTCTGCAAAGAAGACTGCCAAGTTAGGTCTGAGAGCTGCAGGAACTGTGAGGAACCAGGCGGTTCTGGGTGCCTTGGGGACAGAGATGGGGACTGAAGTTCTGGTGCCCTGGACCCACCCTTCCTTTCTGCTGCCTCCCCCAGGCTTCCTTCCCTCCTGCTCCAGCAGCGGGGGGCTCCAGATCCTTCAAGGACATGTCCTTCTGTCTGCCTCCACTTGGACAAATCCGAAGAAGGGCTCTGATTGGCTGGCATCAGGCAGCCAGCCCTGAACCAATTGCTCTGGCCAATAGGAATCTCCTCTTGGTCAGAATCTATTCTTAGAAGCAAGTGGGACAGCCAATAGCAGCTACCCCCATGGCAGGCCTGGCTGGGTGAAGGACGGGAGACAAAGGAGTAGGAAGCAGCCCCACACCTTGAGGAGCTGGGTCTGGCCTGGGTGTGGGGAGAGAGGGTAGGCAGCTTGTCACTGAAGGGACACAGGTTCTGGGAGGCTGGGGCTCTGACAAAGGCTCTGACTAGAAAGTCTGGGGGGAAAGATGCTGGGGGTCAGATTCCGTCAACCATGAATAGTCTTCTTCCTGGGTCAAGGTGGCAGGAACAGTGTTTTAGGCCCAGGGAACAGCCTGAGCAAAGGCAGGGAAGTATGAAGTAGCCCACAGCGTCCCAGATGCCGAGAGGAGTTTATTGCCAGGTGTGGTGGTGCACTTCTGTAATCCCAACGACACTGGAGACTGAGGCAGGAGGATGGAAAGTTTGAGGCCAGCCTGGGCAACTTATCTCAAAATAAAAAACAAAAGGGGCTGCAGGTGTAGCTCAGTGGTACAGTGTCCCTGGGTTGGGTCCCAGTACCAACAGGAAAAAAACAAAAAAGAGTTTATTTCAGAGAGCACCCACTAGTCAGTTGTGCAGGGAGGAGCTGAGGAGGCTGACTTCCGCCCATGTGCAGCATGAAACACCAAAGGCCTTACACAGAGACCTGGGTCAGGGTTAGATGTAAGAGCACCAGCCAGAGGCCAGGTGCCCAACAGCTGAAGTTATGATGTGTTGGACAAGGAGTCCCTGAGCAGAGGCAGCAGCAGGAAAGGCTCAGAGGTGCTGGTGTTGGAGGTGAGGTAGAGTCAGCAACCAGATGTGGGGCCTGCAGGAGGCTGGTGCCCAGTTCTGCTATCTAGATGGATGGAACCTGAAGGAGCTGGGAAGCTTTCCAGCCTGAGCCTGGGAACTCAGAGGAGGGATGTGAGCTGGGACCCGTAACAGGAGTGAGGATGGCAGAACCCTGAGGGCCCTCAGCCTGGGAGGGGGGGAGCAGAGCGCCAGAAACCTGTGATGGAGACTTCTGAAGTGAACTGTCAGAGCAGTGGGAGAGCCAGGTGGTGGTGACCAAGGGCAGGGGGCAGATACCTGGCCTGCCAAGGCAGGAGCTGCGCTTCATGCCGTCTTCACAAGAGCCACATCAAGACAAGGAGTTGGTTTTGCTCATTACCCTTTTAAGTATATTTTTGTTTGCTCTATTATTAGTTTTTTAAAAAGATTTTTAAGCTGGGCACAGTGTTGCACACCTGTAATCCCAGTGGCTCAGGAGGCTGAGGCAGAAGGATCGAAAGTTTGAGGCCAGTTTCAGCAACTTATCCATGCCCTAAGCAACTACTTAATGAGACCCTTTCTCTAAATAAAACATAGAAAGGACTTGGGGTGCTGGTGTTGTGGCTCAGTGGTAGAGTGTTTGCCTGGCATGCATGGGGTACTGGGTTCGATCCTCAACACCACATAAAAATAAAATAAAGACATTGTGTCCACCTGAAACTAAAAAATAAATATTAAAAAAAAAGGACTGGGATGTGGCTCAGTGGTTAAGCACCCTTGGGTTCAATCTCTAGTAACAAATATATGTATACATATATATTTTGGGGGTTTTTTAATATTTATTTTTTAGGTGTAGATGGACACAACACAATGCCTTTATTTATATGTGGTGCTGAGGATTGAATCCAGGTCCCACCCGTGCTAGGTGAGTGCTCTACCGCTGAGCCACAATCCCAGCCCATGTATACATATATTTTTTAAAAATATTTGGAAACATTTAAAAACTAAAATCTTGCTTAGAAAAATCCTCTGTGTCTGATAATAAGGTATCTGCCAAAAATATTTTCATAAAGTCTAATTTTTAGAAGAGTTGATTAAGTGAAAATTATTATGCAGTTAATGTCTTCAACATTTGCCTTAAAAATGACATCAGACCCATGGCCTTGCTGTTTCTGTAAACACGGAAGGTGGCAGGGCCTATTTCTATTCCAGCCCTGCAGGTGGCAGCCTCCCAGAGTCAGGCTCCGCCCCTTCCTTCTGAAGAGTTGGGCAGCGCCCTGGGGAGCCTTGGTGGGTCCCTTGCGCCACGCCACAGCAGGGGCAGACTACAGCCCCCCAACAGCAGCGAGAGTTGTCAGGACCAGGCCTTAGGAAAAGCTGCCCATTCCTGAGAGAGTGGGCTACAGGCTGTAAGCCTAGGGCTGTTCTGTCCCCAAGGGCATCTCACCTGACCCAGGTAGGATTCCTCGAGGTGTGCCCCCCCCCCCCCAGGAAGGAGCAAGGCCTGCCTCCCAGAATAGTGAGGCCGGGTGGCATTGTGAGTAATGACAGAAGCACCTCCCCCAAGACAACACCCACAAGTAGCCCCGGTGCTTCCTCTGCCCAGCCCAGTCCTGCTTGGCTGAGAAGTGTCCCAGACAAGGGGAAGGACAGAATGTTTTAAACTAGAACCTTAGAAAGAGCCCAGGAGTCCAGATGCAGGGCTGGCAGTAGCAGGGCTGACCTGTTAACCTGTCACCTCTGACTCCGTTCCATTACCTATCTCCTGCTTGCATCTAGCCCCCAACACCACCACTGCCCCTTGTCCTTCACCTCTCCCTGGAAATAGAAAAGGGCACTCATTCAAAGGTGCCAGGTCAGCATTCCTGCCTTCCATAGAGCCTCTAACACCCCTCCAGCACCCTTTTCAATTTTCATCAATATTCAGCAAATATTATCACAGAGGAATCTCTACAGTAGTCTTCTTAGAAAGATATTAGTATCCCATTTTACAGATAAGGAAAACTGAAGTTCAGATAGGGTAAGTAACTTGGCCAAGGTTACACAGCAACCAGCAAAGCCAGAAATGCAAAGTCAGACCCGTGCCTCCACACAACACCTGCTTCCAGCCCCACCCTCTGTCTGAGAAGCCATTAGCCAAAAGGCTGGATGGACCCAATCTGGAAATTTGCATTTGATCTGCATGAGGGGTGTCACAATGCATAAATATCTTCCCTACACTGGCCCTGTCCCCAACCCCCTCTCAGCCAGGCTTTTCCTCCTTGAGATGCCTGGCAGGCTTGGGGAGCACCATCTGGTTCCTCCCTCTGCCAAGGAAGCGTTTGTTGGATCAGAATGTTCCTTCCCGCCGGACGCACAGTGCACTGGGTCAGGGCGCCACCGGAGGGGGAACTGCCCGAGGAGCAGCCAGCGCTGGGGCAGCCGGTCTCCACCTGCAGGTCTCAGGACAGGGGCGCCCCGCAGCAAGGTTGGAGGAGTGGGCGAACGCCTTCTGTCTTCAGCCCCAGATTTAGCTGCCTTCTCCCCTCCCACGCCAGCCCACTGCTGTCTGGAGAACCAGAAGACTGGGCGGAGGCTGAAGGGAGGGGCCAGAGCTGGAGCCCCTGGCAGGGAGGAGGTGGAGAGCCTGGCGGCCTGGGCAGGCGTGTGTGCGGGTCCTCTCCTGTCTCAACCCGCCCTGCCCGGCCCTCAACAGTCTCAAGACACTCAGTGCTCCTATGGAGTATCAGATTCTGAAAACTGGGTATAAAAACAATGGGGGGGGGGTGCCAGGGATTGAACTCAGGGGCACTGGACCACTGAGCCACACCCCCAGCCCTATTTTGTATTTTATTTAGACACAGGGTCTCACTGAGTTGCCTAGCCCCTTGCTGTTGCTGAGGCTGGCTTTGAACTTGTGATCCTCCTGCCTCAGCCTCCCAAGCCACTGGGATTACAAGCGTGCACCACAGCACGGGCTAAAAACATATTTTTAATAGTTTTGTTGATTACATATTTAAATGGCAAAATTGTGGACATACTGATTTAAATGCAAGATTAATTTCACCTTTTTTTTAAACTTTTTTTTTTTTTTTTTGCCATGCTGTGGATACTAGGCAAGCACTCAACCACTGAGCTACACCTCCAACCCTCTTATGGACATAATATCTTTATTTTGTTTATTTATCTTTTATGTAGTGCTGAGGATCGAACCCAGGGCCTCACATGTGTGAGGCAAGCGCTCTGCCACTGAGCCACAACCTCAGCCCAGCCCTCTTTACTTTTTGAATAGGGGTATTAGAAAATTTAAAATAGCAAACATGGCTTGCATTTGGGGTCACCTTGTATTTCTGTTGGTCATACTATTCTCAACCCAGTCCTCAGGGTCAGGCAGTTGCTGTTCTTTCTGTGCAATGTTTAATGCACAGAGCTGTTCTGAACTAAGTGGTTCTTTCGCAGACCTCTGTCTTTTAGCAATACTTACTGAATCCCCGCACCTTCAGAGGCACAGTACATGTAGGGTTCAGGATATGAACTTAATAAAATGGATTCATTATTCATAAACTGTGTGACGTTGAACAAATCAATTAGCTTCTCTGTACCTCAGTTTCTCATCAGAATCATGGGGAAAATACAAGTACCTATACCTAGAAAACTTTTGAGTTAATATACATTAAAAAACTGAAGCTGGGGGGCTGGGGATGTGGCTCAAGTGGTAGCGCACTCGCCTGGCATGCGTGCGGCCCGGGTTCGATCCTCAGCACCACATACAAACAAAGATGTTGTGTCCGACAAAAACTAAATAAATAAATATTAAAAAAAAAAAAAAAAACTGAAGCTGGGCACAGTGTCACACACCTGTAATCCCAGCAGCTCAGGAGGCTGAGGCAGGAGGATCACAAATTCAAAGGCAGCCTTAGCAACTTAGCAAGGCCCTAAGCAACTCAGCAAGACCCTGTCTCTAAATAAAATGTATTTTAAAAGGGGGTGCTAGGATTTGGCTCAGTGGATAAGAGCCCCTGGGTTCAATCCCCTGTACCAAAAAAAAAAAAAAAAAACTAAAAGAGTGGGTGTATAGCAATGACTGTAATTCCTGTGTAACTATTATTATCTAAAAATTTGGGCTGCTCCTTGCTACAATTCCATTTTTAGACAATATACAATACCTCTTTGTATTATTTTATTCACTCCTCCAAATAATCCTATTGGTCCTGTAACCCTTATTTCACAGGGTAAAATTTCATTTAACCTCTCTGAAACTCAGAGAGGTCCAGTAATTGGCCCAAGGCCACACTGGGATTTATACCTGGATCTACTCCACTCCAGACCCTGACAGCTAAGCACCACTCTGCTGAGATCCTCCAAAGTAACACCTGTACCCCTCCCCGCCATTCTTTTGCTCTAGGTCCCCATCTGAACCAAGGACCGGCCAGTCTGAGAAGTTTCCTGTTGCAAGGTCACCAAGGGGCTTTGTGTTCCTTCCTTGCCACGCCCCAGCATGCAGGGCACCCTAACACCACCATTAGTGTCCGTCCCCAGCCAGTCCGCAGTCTCCAACCAGGGCCCGCCGCCCACTGCAAGCCAGATTTCAAACATAGGCCCACAGCCTTCGAAGACCTTGTCCTCCTCAGGCCCACAGCCTTCGAAGACCGTGTCCTCCTCAGGCCCACAACCTTCGAAGACCGTGTCCCCCTCAGGCCCACAGCCTTCGAAGACCTTGTCCCCCTCAGGCCCACAGCCTTCGAAGACCGTGTCCCCCTCAGGCCCACAGCCTTCGAAGACCGTGTCCCCCTCAGGCCCACAGCCTTCGAAGACCGTGTCCTCCTCAGGCCCACTCCCAGCAAAGAGCAAGCCCACAAATGTGCGTCACATGCGCCGGATCATCGCTGAGGATGCTGAGTGGTCACTGGCCATTGTGCCCCTCCTCACAGAGCTCTGCATTCAGCACATCATCAAGAACTTCGAGAGTGAGCCTGCCCAGCTTGGGCTTGGGAGGGCAGGAGCAGACCAGGAGGGAGGCAGGAGTGGAGGCTTCCTGGTGTGGAGACCCCCAGAAGCAAGGTCCTGGGGCAGCCTGCACCCGCTGGTAGCATCCTCCTAGCTGTTGGGCACTTCCCTTTCACCAGGCACCCAGACAATGTCTGGTGCTGCCTCACTTTCGGGCCCCACCAGACTCCCACCCACACAGCAGCACTCCCACCCCCCCACAGCAACCCCCCCCACCCCCTCCACAGCAACCACCCCCCCACAGCAAACCCCCACCCCTGCGTCCTTTCCCTGTCTTGTCCACACTCTCCAGCAAAACCTGACCTGAACCAAATTCACCTCCTCCTCTGGAAGGCCCTCCCTGGTTAACCCCTCCTCCCAGATGGAGTCTCCCATGGTTTGTGTGGGTTCCTCCTCATTTGTTCTGTACTCTCTGATCCCAAAATGTTACTCCTTTCCAAAGAGGACTGCCAGCCCCTCCCATAGCAGGGGGGCTCTCTGAGGACTGGACCATCATTTGCCTCCAGCAACTACTGGCACCTGGCCTCATTTACTGTGGCCCTCTGCTGGCTGGAATGTCAACTCTGAGGGGGAGGGGCTTCATCATGTTTATATTTCCAGCGCTTAGAAAGTGTCTGGCACATAGTAGGTATTAAAGCAAACATATTTGCTTTCAAATAAATGAATCAGGTCAGACTGGGAGTCAGGAGTTATCTCCTCCATCTGACGAGGTTGTCATGGAGGATTGGAGTGGAGATTTATCCTGGACCTGGGTTCCCTGAGCCCAGAGAGCTGTCCAGCTGCAGGCAGGGAATATTCTCGGGCTGTGACTTCTCATCTCCCCTCCCATTGAGCCTCCTAGAGCAAAGGCTGTCTCTCCTTTCGGAGTGGAGCTCCCCAAGGGCAAAGAGGGTCTTTCCTTTCCTCAGTGCCCCCAGGAAAGCCAACCCCAGGGAACCATGTTGTCATGTCCCCAACACTGAGATCCCTGTTTTCCTTCCTCTACTCCCCAAGAAAACCCTATCCTGAAGCAGCTGCTCCCAGAGCACCAGCAGAAGGTCTTGAACCACCTGTCCCCTGATCTGCCGCTGGCTGTGACCGCCAACTTGATTGAGGATGAGAACTACTGGCGTCGCTGCTGCACCAAGCGCTGGCCGGTGTGCCACGCGTCCAAGCATGGCGGCAGCTGGAAACACATGTTCTTCGAGAGGCACTTGGAGAACTTGCTGAAGCACTTCATCCCGGGTACCACAGACCCCAGCGTCATCCTCGACTTGCTGCCCCTCTGCAGGAACTACGTGCGCAGAATCCGTGTGGATCAGTTCCTTCCACCGGTGCAGCTCCCAACCTCGCCGCTGACCCAGGAGCCGTCCGAGTCAGAAAGCGAGGTGGAGTCGGAGGAGCCCACCATGGACCACTACCAGCTGGGCGATCTGGTGGCCGGCCTGATTCACCTGGAGGAGCTGGACCTGGTGTACGGTGTCAAAGACTGTGGCATGAACTTCGAGTGGAACCTCTTCCTTTTCACCTACCGAGACTGTCACTCCTTGGCGGCCACCATCAAGGCATGCCACACCCTTAAGGTACCATCTGCCCCCTGTGTAGCCCCACCTCCTCTCCCCAGTGTCTTCCAGATTCCCTCCTCTCCCTTCTCTACTACCATCTGCTTCTTCCCAGTTTTTTTTTTTTTTCCCATGCACCCACCTAGGAGTTTGGGGGGCGTTTGCTGGGGTGCTGGGGATTGGACCCAGGGCCTCAGGCAGGCATGCTAAGCACAGGCTCAGACCTCCAGACCCAGACTTGACTGTTTTTTAAAATGCATCTTGCACCAAGCGACTAGTTTCAGGGTATGTAGATGAAGGAGGCTCAGTTCGCCAGCCAGTTAGTCATCCTACAAACATCTGCGCTCCAGACCCTGTCCCAGGTGCTGAAGATCCAGAGAGCAAAATTATACTATTTGTGCCCTCTGCAGCTAACAGTCTGGAGGGATGAATGGCACTAATGAGCAATCATATAAATGTAAAATTGTAACTAGACGAAGGGTTGCCAAATTTAGCGATTAGAAATACAGGATGTCCAGTTAAATCTGAATTTCAGAAAAATAACAAATTTTTTAGAAGTTATGTCCCAAATATTCCATGGGACATACAAGTTCATCTGAAATTTAAACTGAACGGGGCATCCTGTTTTAGTGCTTTTTGTTTGCCTTGTTTGTTTGTTTGTTTGTTGGACTGTTGGACTGTTAGAAATCAAACCCGAGGTCTCTTGCCCACTAAACACCTGCTCTACCACTGAGCTACCCCCACCGGGCCATCTTGTATTGCCTCTGGCAACCCTAAACTGGGATGAAATGCATGCTTTTAAAAAAAAAAAAAAAAGGGCATTCTTTAAAAAAAAAATCTTTATTTATTTATTTATTTATTTATTTATTTATGCGGTGCTGAGGATTGAACCCTGTGCCTCACACATGCTAGGCAAGTGCTCTATCACTGAGCTACAGCCCCAGCCCACAGAAAAGACATTCTTATGAGAGATTATAAAAGGGACATTTGACCTTGTCCAGGAAGGCTACCCTGAGAAAGTGTCACTTGTGTAGAGATTATAAGGAAGAGTGGGAGTTATAGTCTTGAGGAAAGAGACAAGCTCACTCCGGGCAGAGGGAGCAGCACATACAGGCCCCTGGGCATGGTCAATACAGCTAATTCCAGGGCCTGAAGAGAAGGCCGTGTGGCTGGACCCGTGAATATGGGGGGCTAAAGAGAGAGCCAATCAGCGGCTGGAATCACTGGGGGAAGGAAGCCTTGTCAAGGAATCTATCTTTATCCTGAGGAGCTCTGGGGCACCATCTGGATCAGTCAGCTTTCTGTTGCTATACCAAAATATCTGAGGCTGGGTACTTTATGAAGAAAAGAGGTGGAGGCTGAGGATGTAGCTCAGTGGTTGAGTGCTTGCCTGGCATGCATGGGGGTGGGGAAAAAGTGTATTGGGTTCACAATTTTGGTGGCTGAAGGGTCCATACAGCATGACACCACCCCTTGTTTTTCCTCTCTACAATGTGGTAGAGAAGCAGAAAAGGAAACAGGTAAGGAAGAAACCAAGTGCATGGGGTGGTCTCACTTTATAACAACCTGCTTTTATGGGGTCCCAGGAGAACTACATTAATCTCTTCTGAGGGGAGCACTCTCGGTGACCCCACCACCATCCACTAGGCTCCGCCTCTTAAAGGTTCACTACACTAGTGATGAAGTCTCCAACTCAATGATCCTTTGGAGGACAAACCATAGCACCATCCGAGGGTGTCAGTCAAAAGGATGCTCATGTTATTGGATCATACCTATGAAAAGATGACCATGTTTGGGAAGGAGAATGGGAAGGGCAACAATGGACATGGCAGGTGACCTGGGAGACCACTGCCAAACACAGATGAGATGAGGGTAGTTTGAACCATGGAAGTGTCTGCAGAGGTGGGGAGACTCAAGAGGTATGTAGGCAGTATGATCAATAGGGCTAGGGCTAGGGTTAGGGTTAGGGTTAGGGTTAGGGTTAGGTCTCGCTGGCCTCAGAAAGATGTAGAAGAGAAGGAAGCAGCAGGAGACATCAAGGATTCTTGCTCCTGAGACCAGATGGTTGGAGGGGGCTGCAGGCAGAGACAGGGGATCCGGGACCCCTGTCTTGAGGGGGACCCCTGTTTTGAGTTCCAGTGTGAGACATCCTAGAGCAGGGGTCATCTTGTTAGTTGGGTAGAGGGTCCGACACTCAGCTAAGGAGTCTGAATTGAACATGGAAACGGGTGCCGTGTTCTCAACATGGCTGGTGAAGGCCTGCATTTGGATGGAGTCTCATAAGGGAGAACCAAGCGTGAGGAAAGGAGAGACTTGGCATGTGGTATTGACGGCAAGAGCTTGCAGGCAGGCAGAGGGGGAGATGACATTGTGTCACGGAGTGACAGAGGCACGTATTTCAAGTAGAGGGAGTGAGAAATGGGGTAGGGTGCAGCCAAGGACTGGCCTTTGCAAACCTGGACGTCCCTGAGAGGAGGTTCAGAGGCGTTCCAGGAGCACAAGCTGTGAGCATGGTTCATGGGGAGAGTGGGAAGTGAGAAAGGGGGCGGCTGAGACCAGCTTCTTGGAGAACTCGACTGGGAAGCAGAATGAGGAGAGCGGTGATAGATGAGGGCTTTAGGTTTTCTTAAGAAACTTGCATGCGGGGCTGGGGATGTGGCTCAAGCGGTAGCGCACTCGCCTGGCATGCGTGCGGCCCGGGTTCGATCCTCAGCACCACATACAAACAAAGATGTTGTGTCCGCCGAAAAAACTAAAGTAAATAAATAAATTCTCTCTCTCTCTCTCTCTCTCTCTCTCTCTCTCTCTCTCTCTCTCTCTCTCTTAAAAAAAAGATGAATGTTTAAAAAAAAAAAAAGAAAGAAACTTGCATGTTTAGAATGAAAGCAAGGCCCCATCCACCTGCATAAAAGGGGAAAATGCAGAAGAAAGGTACCAGTAGGACTGTGTAACTACAAGTCCCACCATTGTGTGTGTGCAAATATAATGCACCAATTAAAAAAAAAGTAGAAAAAATAAAAAAGATAGTTTTAGAGGAAGGAAGAGGGGGAGAAAAAGAAGGGGAGGAGGGGGAGAGGGAAGAGGAGGAGTTTAGGAAGCTGAGGATGGAGGATAGCAAGTTTGAGGCCAGCCTCAGCAAATTAGTGAGGCCCTAAACAATTTAAAAACAGCTGGAGGACCAGACAAGGTGGCAAATGCCTGTAATCCCAGCGGCTTGGGAGGCTGAGGCAGAAGGATCACAAATTCAAAGCCAGCCTCAGCAACAGCGAGGTGCTAAACAACTCAGTGAGACCCTGAGGATGTGGCTCAGGTTGAGTGCCCCTGAGTTCAATCCTTGGTACCCCCCCCCCAAAAAAAAAAAAAACAGCTGGGTGGGGGAGAAGTCCAGGTCCATGGATCAGGGAAAATTCTGGAAAGGCAAGAACAGTGGGACCTAGCACTGATGTGAGGCAGTTGGCCTTGGGCAGTGGAAATGAGGATGTGGTGAGGAGCAGTGGGTGTGTGTTTGATATCAGAAATAGGATCCCATTTAGTTGCTGAGAAGTCAGGAGAGTCCACAAGCTGAAAGGGAGTTCTGTAGGGAGGCCCCTTGGAGTCTGAGGTTGGAAAAGGTTAAAATAGTTATTGTAGCCAGGCACGATGGTGCATGCTTGCAATTCCAGGGGTTTAGAAGGCTGAGGATGGAGGACAGCAAGTTCAAGGTCAGCCTCAGCAATTTAGTGAGGCCTTAGCAACTCAAAAACATCTGGGCTGTAGCTCAGTGGTAAAATGCCCCTGGGTTCAGTCCCCTGGTACCTAATAATAATAATAATAATAACAACAACAATAATTGTTGTAAAGCTGGGTATTGTGACTTATGCCTGTAACCCAAGAACTCAAGAGGCTGAGGCAGGAGGATCACGAATTCAAGGCCAGCTTGGGCAACTTATTGAGATCTTGTCTCAAAATGAAAAGTGCTGGGGATGCAGCTCAATGGTAGAGAGCCTCTGAGTTCAATCCCTGGTACCAAGCAATATTTATAAGTAAAATAAAATAAAATAGTCATTGTAGATTATGAGAGAGTTTGTTGTCCAGAGAAGTAAAGTTGCAGGTACACAGCACTGAAGGCCTGCTGGTGGAGCCAGTGATACCAATCAGTCCCATCAGGTGACATTTTCCATTCTGTTTGTTGACTGGGCACAGGCATGCAGAAAATAGAGAGCGAGGCTGATCCAGATTCCGGGCTTCATCAGGTAAATGCAATAAAAATACAAGAGGATTTTAACCAAGCTTTAACCTGGCTAAGAGGGCAGTAAAGGAAGGAAAGAATTAAAGGGTAGGGAGAGAGAGGCCAGCCACAGAGAAGTCTGAAGGGAGACAGAGGATAGGGACCAGCCAGTGGGAAGCAGAGGGTTGGACTCCTATCCACAACATTCATAATATTATCCCCACCATCTTCCTTTTATTTTTTTTTTATTGATTAAAAAAATAAGCAACAGCAGAATGCATTACAATTCTCATTACACAAATACAGAACAATTTTTTAATATCTCTGGTTGTACCTTTTATTTTTTCATTCCATTATTTAGTGTTTCTCACCCTCCCTCCCCACTTCCTGTCTCCCCAGCTAACCTCTTTCAAGAGTTCCTGTCCTTAGGGTTGGCAGTGTAGTTCAATGGTAGAGCATGTGTCTAGCAAGAGCCAGGCCCTAGGTTCCATTCCCAGCAGTAAAACAAAACAAAGCAGCCCAGTGCGTGCTGCCGCCTGTAATCCCAGCAGCTTGAAGGCTGAGGCAGGAGGGACTATGAGTTCAAAGCCAGCCTGAGCAACTTAGCAAAGCCCTAAGCAACTTAGTGAGACCCTGTCTCTAACTAAAATGTAAGAAAGGGCTGGGGACGTGGATCAGTGCTTAAGAGCCCCTGGATTCAATCCCCAGTACCCCCCCCCCAAAAAAAATGAAAGTTAACAAAGGGATGGGGATTAAAAAGGGGGGATGGGGATGTAGCTCAGTGGTAGAGCACCAGTAGGTTCAATCCCCAGTATTGGGAAAAAAGAAAAAAAAAAAAGGAATAACATATCCCTCTGCCACCTACCACCAATTCTGTACCACTAGGTAGACCTGTCCTGTCCAAGGACCAGCTGGGTGGCCAATACCAGTGGAACAGAGTCTCAGACCTCCTCGTAACTACCTTTGGTACCTTCTCTACCTGCAAAAGGGGGGCAGGTGGGCAGCCTGCCCTGTTGGCAGGTGCTATAGACCCTCCACCTACCCGCAGATCTTCAGGCTGACTCGAAGCAAGGTGGATGATGAGAAGGCCCGCATCCTGATCCGCAGCCTGCTTGACCACCCAGCCCTCAGGGAGCTGGACCTGTCGCACAACCTCATTGGGGACCGTGGTGCACGTGCTGCTGCAAAGCTGCTCAGCCACAGCCGCCTGCAGGTGCTTAACCTGGCCAACAACCAAGTGCGTGGGCCGGGCGCGCAGTCGTTGGCTCACGCCCTGGCGCACAACACCAACCTCATTTCCCTCAACCTACGCCTCAACTGCCTGGAAGATGAGGGCGGCCAGGCACTTGCCCATGCCTTGCAGACCAACAAGTGCCTTACCACACTGAACCTTGGTGGCAATGAGTTGTCTGAGCCCACAGCCACGCTCCTTGCCCAGGTGCTTGCCATCAACACCACGCTCACCAGCATTAACCTGTCCTGCAACCACATCGGGCTGGTGAGTCCTCTCTTTTGGGGCAGGCAGAGGGTGAGTGTGGAATCCACTTACCATGGGAAACCTAGCACAGTGGTGCAGGCTTGTAATCCTAGCAACTCAGGAGGCTGAGTTAAGAGGATTACAAGTTCAAGGCCAGCCTCAGCAACACGGCTAGGCCCTAAGCAATTTAGCAAGACCCTGTCTCTAAAAAATATGAAAGGCTGGGGTGATAAAGCAACCCTGGGTTGCCTTTATCACTAAAAAGACAAAACAAAACCCAACTGCCATGGGACCCTTGCAGGACAAGTATCGAGAGGTTATAGATGGAGGCTGGTGGTATGACTCAGTGGTAGGGCATTTGCCTAGCATGAATGAGGCCCTGGTTTGATCCCCAGCACTGCAAAAAAAAAAAAAAAAAAAAAAAAAAAAGAAAAGAAAGAAAGAAAGAAAAAGAAAAGAAGAAGAAGAAATCACAGCTTGAGTTACTACACTCTGCACTGAATATGCATACATACTATGCTATAATATATGCATATGCAATAATATCCAATATTTTTCCTTTAATCTTTAACTCTATACAATCAAATGGGGGGGTTGTTTTGTTTTGTTTTGTTTTTTGCTCTGTTTTGACAAAGCTGGGGTTCAAGCCTACCACTATATTCCCAACCCAGCCTGAGTCCTTTCTGACAGTGCTTCTCAAACTTCCTTGACCAAGTCCTGGAATAAAAAATACAAGTTACAGGGCTGGGGTTGTGGCTCAGTGATAGAGTGCTTTCCTGGCACATGTGAGGCACTAGGTTTGATCTTCAGCACCACATAAAAAATAAATACATAAAAATAAAGGTATCGAGTCATGTACAACTAAAAAAATATTTTAAAAATATGCAAGTTACATCCAGGTTTGGTGGCACATGCCTGTAACTTCAGTGACTTGGGAGGCTGAGGCAGGAGGATTGCAAATTCAGGTCAGTCTCAGCAACTCAGCTAGACTCTGTCTCAAAATAAAAATTGAAAAAGGACTAGAGATATATATAGCTCAGCATCTCTGGGTTTAATCCCCAGTACCAAAAAGAAAGTGGAAATTCAAGTTTCGTGAACACCCAGTGGACATGCACAAAAACATAATATCATTGAAATTTATATTTACTGTCTGTGATTTATCCTATTTTCCTTTAGATTCTATTTTATTTATTTTTTAAAATGCTTCTGTGACCCATTAAATTGACTTCACAACACACTATTGGGATACAACTACAGAACAGCAATATTCCACCTCCCAAGGTGTCATTCTTTCACACTGAACCTTCCATGAGAACAACCTTGCATTCTCGCCCACTATGCCTGTCAGGCATGCACCATGTGCACCATAGATATGCTCTTGGCTGCAAGTAACAGAAAACTGAGCCAGGAAGTGACTTAAACAGGAGGAATATTTAGGATCTCACATAACCAGAAGCCCCAGATCCTGGAGCTGACAAATCCCTCCATTCAGTGCCTCTGCTTTGCCCAACCCAGTCCCATGGCCATGGCCTCTCTGATGCTCCCAAGATGGCAGCTGAAGTTTTAACATCTCATATGGGGACATGCCCAGAGGCAGTAAAGGGGAGAGCACTGTTCCTCTCTCCTTTTTTTATTTTTGTCACCCTGCCCAACTTCCCCCTCACATCTCCCTAGACAGAATAGTCCCACATGTCCAAGACCTACCCAGATGCTAGACATCCAAGTTTTTCAAAACACTGAGACTGAAAAATAAATTTAGGGATCTTGACCACCATTTTTCAGGTAGAATGGGACCGAATGGGTCAGCATGCATAGATAGGTTAAGTATGCTTTTGTGAAATTGTTTCAGTCATATCCATATTAAAATGTGTGTGTGCATGTGATCCTGGGTGATGATGAAAAGTGACCCTTCCCTTTTCCTACTGTCCCAGGATGGTGGCAAGCAGCTCCTGGAAGGCATGTCAGACAACAAGACCCTCCTGGAATTTGACCTCCGCCTATCAGATGTAGCCCAGGAGAGCGAGTACCTCATTGGCCAGGCCCTCTGTGCCAACCGGGAAGCTGCCCGTCAGCGGACCTTGAATCCTGGCTATTTGATGTCTCCCATCATTGCCAATGACCCTGATCATTCTGTGGAATAAGAGCGGGGACAGGGACCTGACTTGGGTCATTACCTCAGCTCCATCCAGAATTTCATGCTTTTGCTGGGCATTCTGCTGCAGATGTCACAGTGGTTCAGAGGAAGGGGGAGGGGAGACCAATCCTTGAAGTGAGTGATAGAGGGTCATAGGCAAACCGATGGGAGGTGGTGAGGGGAACTGGGATAGGGAAAGAAGAGGTATAAAGCAAACACCTAGTTTGGGGACCCAGAAAAAGGATTACTGGACCAACTCCTTCCAGCAATAGGTAAGGCAGAGAGGACTCTGAGGACTGTACCTGATCAGATTTTCTCCTGTGAGGGCTGCCCACCTCCCTGGCTCACCACTCCCATATTCCTCTCTGCTGCGCAGACCTGTAACCTTCAAGTACATACACACATTCTCTCCCTCTTCCTCTCTCTCACTCTCTCCTTTTCCCTCTCCTTCTCTCTCTCCCCTCTGGCTACAACAGAATCATGCCTGGCTCTTTCTGTCACCTTCCTGTTGCCTGATTCTATAAGGTCAGGTTCTATAGGTCACACCATCCCCTAATCCCCAACTCTCAACTTGAGAAGGGGACAATGGGTGACAGGAGCTCAGACCTCCCTTGAGGAGGCAATCATAGAGAATGACTGCTGGGGAAGTGTGGTATTACTCCTGCCATCCACCCCAGGGAGCTTCTTGCAGGAGAAAGGAGATAGGGAAGGAGCGCACACTGGGAAAGAGAGGTCAGTGAGTCATCCGCAACTTTATTATCCACCAGTTTGATTTGTACAATCTTTGCGCTTGGATATCCACAACAGAAAGGCCACAGTGTGATGCACCCAATTGACAGAGACCTGTCTTCTCCCCAGCCAGGCCCAGCCCACCCCACAAGCCCTTGTCCCCAGGACCATGGAGCCTTCCAGGTGCTCTCCATGAATCCCCAGCACTCTGTGGCTGCCCAACCTGGGACCAAACCCACAGGAATTACATCAGCCCATGGGGCCACAAGAGGACCTGACTGATGGATTCAGGCTGAGCTTCATCCTCCATTCTCTTTGGGCTGAGTGGCCCAGAGCCTCCAAATCCATGTCCCCATAGGGCAGGCCATGGGCTACAACCACAATCCAGGAGTGCCTGCCTTCTAACAAACAAGCGCTGAGCAGAGCACCAAAGGGGGCTTGGGAGTGACTGCAGCATGTGCCTGTCTGGGCCACCTAAAGTCCTTCCATGCCTGACACCCTCTGACAGTTCCGGAGTGCAAACGTGTAGGTGTGAGGGTAGGTGTGTGTGTAGCCACAGCTGCTAGCAGAGGTTCTAATTAGAGAAACAAGAACATTCAGTGTAAAGTTTAATTTTAGAGATTAATTAATTTTCTGGTTTTCGTTTTCCCTGGCAATCAATAAAGTCACTAAGAAAATAGACCAAAGAATTGGTTTCTCTCTAAGTCTGTGCGTGTGTGGGAGCTGAGTCTGTGTGAGAAGACCTAGGCAGAAATGGTCCATTCAGGGGAAAAGTATAACAGGGCTCCTCTTCCCATCTTCTGAGGCCAGGCTGTAGTCTCAGGACTGGGCCTGAGGGAGGAGCCAAGTACCTCCAGCCTTGGAGCCACAAGGTGGCCAGGATGACCCCATATGAGGACAGGACATCCATGTGCCAGGCCAAGAACTGGGGCCTGAGGCCACAACTCACCACCTGTACCTCACAGATGTCCATTCAGAGGAAAAGAGGGTGTTCCTGCTTCCAGATCCCCGAGAAGCACAGACTCAGGGTCCAGGCAGGTTTCATACTGGCAGGCAGGTGAACATTGATGCCCAGGAAAACTCAGTGGGCAGCTGTTCCCTTCTGCCCAAACCTCTCCCTCTCTGACGTCCCCTCCCTCCTCACTCAACTATCTATGTAATTGGAAAGTTCAACTCCTTAATGAGCCATGGGCTATGGTGTCTCCACAATTTGTCCATTCCCTCCACCCCCATTTCCTCCTGGGAAGGAGGGAAGGGGAGCCAAGGTGATGTTGCATAGGTGGAGGCCACACCCCTCTATAGGGCAGGCCTGGCTGGGCTGGAGGAATATGGGAGAGGCTGGAGGTGGAGATCTGATGGCTGAGGCAAAGCAAGAAGCAGCAGGGGTGGGCCGTGCCTGGGTGGCCCAGGGAATCCCGTCTAGGCTGAAAAGTGAGCTCAACCCTGGGACGCTAAATCTGCTGGGAAAACCTTAGCCAGGGCAGTTGGGAGGGCATGGGTTGTACAAGACATGCACACTGACACACACTGGAGTGGAAGAGCACAGGGGGAGAGAAGTTGGTGTCAGAGCTTTAGGGGAACAGGACGGGAGGCCAGCGCCTTAGGGCAGTGGCAGGATGCCCTTCCGAAGACCCTGGAACACACAGCAGGGCTTCAGCTTGTGGGATAGAGGAAGATGGAGTGGTCAGGCAAGATTCAGAGAATTCCTGCCTCTGACCCTGCCACTGGAATTGAGTCTTTCTCCAGCTGGGACTTATGACACCATCCTCAGCCCCAGAGAGGCGTGTAAAAGGGGCAAGCATATTCTACTCCTCCGCATGGTTCTGGGGGAGGAAAGGACTGCCACCCAGGCACCCCTATCTTCAGAGGTCCTTTCACTGTACCCTCTGCTGCCCTCTGCTCTTTAATTCTTCTGCTTGACACACAAGTATCTCGTGGTCTCTCCACTTAGTCACTCACCCTGGCCAGCTCTAATGAGTATTGCCAGGGTGGCACCTGAGTCTAAAGGGAGCACCCGCCCAGAACCCAGGTGAGGAGGTTGCTGCTGGAAGGCTGCGGGAGTTTCAGAGAGGACTGAGGCGTTCTGCCCTCTATGGCTCCCCTCCCCTCCCCCCTGCACCCTGGCAACAGCTCTTCAGAGCCAGGGATGAGTGACGTAGGTGTGGTGAGCACAGTCCCTCCAGGATCTGGCTCCTGGGGCTCAGTGAGATAAACAACAGCGGAGGGAGTGGCAGAAAGGAAACCCCAAGCTTTGGGGCCAGCGCCAAGAAAAGGACAGCAACATTTCCAGACGTGGAGATGGAGTATTGGGGCTGCCACCTGGCCCTGGCCTCAGACCCGCTGAATTCATTAGCTGGTTGGAAGCCAGCCCTCGGGTTCACCAAACCACCGCCCCCTCAATAGAGGCCTCAGTGGGGCCATGAAACGGAAGAAGGAAAGCCCCAACTGCCCTTCCCCGCAGCCTCTATACCTCCCAGCTGCACTGCCAGAGCTGCTCCCTTGAGAGGAGGCCCAACAGCACAGTTGCCAAATAACAGTCAGGAGACCCGTTGACAGGCTGGACGGGAAATCTCAAATGTGCGTGTTGGAGGAGGAGGCATCTCCTTAGGAACTTGAGTGGGACTGGAAGAGCGACTCTGCCCACGTGGGTGGGATTTTAGGAGAGGTGCTGATCCCCTCCCACCCTTCTGTCTCTTTGTACAGGGAAGGCAGGGGTCTCAGTCCCACCTGGGACCGTCTGGGCGCTCTCCCCTTACCCGCTACACGCTGTAACCCGCCCAGCCTCAGTCATCGTGTCTCCCCCTGCTACACGCAGGGAGCCCAGGCGGCAAGGGGCAGGAGGGAGGACATTGTGGGCCTCTCCAGGGCCGGAGGTCACAGTGAGGTCTCCACGCAGGAGCCGTGGCGGTGCAGCGGCCGATGGCTGTGGCCCAGACACCCCTCCTGCCTGTGGACGATGAGGACTGGAAAGTAGAGGGCGTCGTGATAGGGCGGCGGCGGGCCAGCCTCCTCCTCGTCGTCGTCTTCGTCGTCCCCCATGCTGGCCTGGCTCGACAGCCGCGTTTGCTCCGTGGGGCAGCTCGCTTCGTTGACGCTCCCGCTCCGGCTGCGCCACAGACAGCTGCGTCGGGAACCGTAGAGACGGCCGAGCGAGAAGCGACTGCCCCCGCAGCCCGCGCCTCCGCCCGGCCCAGGGCCGGCCCGCGGGCTGGCGCATATGCTCAGCGCGCTGCGTGAGAAGATGGACGAGCTGCTGACCGCGCGCTGGCAGTGCTCGCAGCTGCGCCGGTATGGGGCCACTCCCGCCGCGCCCGGGCCGCCTACCCCGCCGTAGCGGCAGGTGGGCGCGAAGCCACCACCCGCCGCCCCGCTGCAGCGCGCGCCCAGCCCCGCCAGGTCCATGAGCACCGCCTCCGAGTAGCTGGGCACTAGCTGCTGGTTGGAGCGAATGTGCCATTCAAGCTCCGTGCTGTCCACCGTGTTGACGCGCGGCAGGCGGTGGGTAAGCTGGGGCAGGAGCTCGTCGCTGGGGCTGAGGCCGCCGCCCGCGCTGCTAGCCGAGCCCGGGCCCTCCAGACCGAAGAGCTTCTCCACGTGGTAGTGCGCGTAGGCAGTGCGGTACTCAGCCAGCACGCGAAGGGGCCACGACAACGTGAGTAGCGCCGCAGCCCAGAAGGCCGACGAGCAGGCGTACCAGGGCGGCCTGGTTGGGTCCGGGAAGGCCACCATGAACTCTCGAAAGTCCACGTTCTTGAGGTGCATGCCCTCGCGCGCCTCCATATAGTCGTCCAGGCCCTCGTTCTCCGCAAAGAAGCGCGCGCGCTGGCACAGGTACGCGTTCTCAGCCTCCACGCTGGCAAAGCTGAAGCACTTGGTGAAGCGCAGCCTCGTGGCGGGCGCGCCCTCCAGCCCCACCAGCGCCTTGGACACGTCTCGGACGCCACAGCGTGCATAGTCGAACTCGGCCTCTGCTACATGCGTGTTGACACGCTCGTGGTAGACCTGCAGCACGGGGAGGCGGCTGGAGTCCCCAAGAGCAGGTGCCACGGTGCCCTCCTCTATCTGCTCCTGCTGGCCCTACCGACCACCCGTTTGTCCCATTGCTGTTCTTGTTGCCTGGTCCATCCCTAAGCCTGTCCCGTTTTAAGCAGCGGCTGGAGCAGGGAGATCTTACCGTCTTGGCTATGGAAACACTGAGCTCTTTGCTTAATCGGTGAGTTAAGAGATGAGATTGGACTACAGTCAACCCTCCCTGACTGCATTCAGTAAACTCTGCTTCCTCTTGATCCCTGGTTTGTCTGATCCTTTTCTCACTGCCTGCGCTGCTCCTCACCACCACAAGCTGCCTCCCCGTCTTCATTTTTACATGTGTTTCCAAATGGGTATCCAAAGGAGCCCCGGAAGAACCCCTCTGTCACTAGGCTCCCCATTCTGGCCTTACTTATCATTCAACCTCCTTCTTTCCTCTCATAGGTCCCAGGCTTTTGTCTACTCATCCCAATTCTGAAACAGAGGTCACCAGCACCACAACTCCTCCAGGACCTCACAAAGTCTAATTCTCAAAGTGGTGATTGTTTTGTGGACTCTCCATAAATTCCCCCACACCATCCTCTGGGAGCCTTGAACCGGGAATCCAAGCACCTGGTTTTGAGTCTATCACTCGGGAGTTGCAAACCTTGGGCCAGTTTCTAAGCTTAGGTCTCCTTACCTGTGAAAGAGAACTCAGTGGCAGTCACCTCACTGAACAGGTGAGCACATGCTGTGAGACTGGACCTGTGAAGTCATCTGTAGCCAATAAGCACTGAATAGTATAAACCTTGGAACAGACAGCTTGGGGCTGACTCCCATTTCGTCCACATGCTAGCTAAGTGACCTTGAACAAGTTATTTAAGCTCATGGGGTCTTGGCCTCCTCATCTGTAAGATGGGGACATACCTTCCTCATAGACTTGCTCTGAGTATTAAATAAATGCTTTAATAATTGTAAAGTACTCAGAGCCTGGCTCTTTCTGTGTTTGCTATTATTAAGTTATCCTTACCACCCTCTTATTGCAGCGCCCATTTGAGCTCACAGCTGCCTTGTGCTCTTTCACACACAGGTGCAAGTCTGAGCACCCTCTCCCATCTTGAATGGCCTGCTCTCCCCTCCAGCCTCTCACCTGGGTAGTAGTGTAGGCATCTCCGTTGCGGTATCTGGTGACCTGACGGGTTCGGCGGACATAGTGATAGCTGATGGCCTTCCACCAGATGCAGGGTGTGGCCTGCTGCATGCGGCCCACACGCTCCCGCACGCTGCTCACATCAACACGGTGCTGCAGCTCATGGCGGGCTTGGCAGTGCCAACACTCCACCAGGTAGACGGCGTACAACATGAGCAGGAAGGCCAGGGGGATGTAGACATAGCCGTTGGAGCAGGGGCTGTCATGGTACATGAGGCTGTTGCCCTGGTAGGCGCTGCTGAAGGTGAGGCGGGTCACTGTGGTGACATGGCACCAGGCCACTGCCCCCAGGCAGCCGTACATGAGCAGCGAGAGCAGGAGGCACTTCCAGTGGGACTCACGGCAGAGGGACTTTGTGAAAGAGGGCTGGATGGGACGCTGCTGCTCAGATGGGCAGGGAGGGGGTCAAGATGAGTGGGAAGTCAGACAGAGTGGCAGGACCCAGCAAAGAGATGGATGTAGGAATGGAGGGGAAGAGACCAGCAATCAGAGACACAGACGGGGGTGTAGGGAGAAAACATAAGACCGAGATGGGAACCACAGACCAGAGATAAACGCAGAAGTGATCCCGAGAGAGCCACAAGGACAGTAAAAGGGACCAGAATGCCAATACAGGAAAGTGCGGAGAGACACCCCAAGAGGCAGAGAGGGATCAGAACCAGAAATGGAGGCCCAGGAAGCAAAGACACAGATGGATAGGATGGCACCCAGAGAGAGAGAGTGCAAAGACAGACACAAAGATGGTAATGAAACAGGAGGAGGTGTGGATGGGGAAGAAGGGAGGACAGACAGATAGGCATCAGCAAAGGTAGGACGCCAGCCTAGACCCCTTCCAGGTGTTCCAGGAAAGGAGGGAGGGACCCACGTCACCACCTACTTATCAGGTGGGGGCCCTGACTTTTTTTGGGGGGGTATTGGGGATTGAACTCAGGGGCACTCAACCACTGAGCCACATCCCCAGCCCTATTTTGTATTTTATTTAGAGACAGAGTCTCAATGGGTTGCTCAGCACCTCGTTTTTGCTGAAGCTGGTTTTGAACTCTCAATCTTCCTGCCTCAGCCTCCCGAGTCACTGGGATTACAGGCGTGTGCCACTGCACCCGGCTGGGCCCTTACTTCTTGCAGATATTTTCAGTCTAGGTTCTAGAGGAGTCACTCCCCTTTAACCAATCCAACTCCTTAACTCTCAGAGCAATCAGTCTAATACTTCTTTGGAGGAGGATCCAGAAGAAAGCCCAGGCCCCCTTCTGGATTCCTCCAATGAGTCTTCCTGCTACACCCTATTATTGTTTCCCTCTGTTCTAGGATGAGAAGGAGGGGATGGGGTCCCTAAGCAAAAGGCAGTCCAAAGGGAGGTATTCAAAAAGGCAGAGTTGGGACCAGGGTTATGGCTCAGTGGTAGAGCACTTGCCTAGCATGCATGAGGCACTGGGTTTGATCCCTAGCACCACATGAAAATAAACAAATAAAATAAAGGTATTGTGTCCATCTACAACTAAAAAAAAATTTTTTTAAAGGCAGAGTCATGTGGCTAGGGAGAGGATGGGAACAGGGGATATGGGACAGGAGTAGGAAGAAAGACATTTGAAACCCAGCCATTTGTCACAGAAAACAGTTTTTAGTGCTCCCTTAAAGCATTTGGCACATTCTGTCCCATGGTTGGCCCAATGAGTTGTTTACATGTCTGAGCCTCCTCTAGACTGAGCACCCCTGAGGGAAGGGCCCATGCCTAATTCTTTGCATCCTGGATGCCTACCATGGTGCTGGCACTCAGCAGTCACGTAATATATGACCTCTTGCTGGAATCCTGACTTGTCCCTTCAGTTCTGCAGGCCTAACTTGGAGGCCAGCCAGGAAAAGGAAAAAAGGGGTGGAAAGAAAGAGCATAGTAACAAGCAGCAGGCCCTGGATTTAGTATGGACAGGTAGGTGGAATAGGAAATAGCACACAGCATGTACCTATAAGAGCACATACCTATGTGTGCCTTTTGGAAGCCTTGTCTCTGGGAGTGTGTGCATACATGCACCTTTGTGCCAACCTGACTATGTGCTTGTCCCAGTGTGCGCACAACCAGAAGGAGCTCTACCTATAGTTCTGTCCCTCTTGCTGAGCTCCTGGTCTAGTGCAGTGTGCATGTATGTTCATAAGTGTGCATGAGAGGCCCACGGTGGGGGGGCTGCTTCTGGTAATTTCCTCAGTTTCTTTGTCTCCAGTTTCAGAAGACTACCCTACGGCCCTCAATTAGGGATATGCTTAGTACCAAGACTCTGAAGGATTCTTGAGCTTAGGGACCCCTAGGGAAAGGAGCAGAGGGTTGGGAGATAGGGTGCTCCCCACACACACATTCACACCCCTGTGACCCCAGGAGGTACAGCTTCCATACACATCTGAACTTCGCAGGGCCCTAGCCTAGGTAACCTCACCATTTCCCCAAGGTGCCTTCCTGACTCTGAAGCCCCTATAAAGTCCCCCTTCATGGCCATCAAGAGAGCATCCCCTCTGTAAGATAGGATCCCACCACCATGCTCACCCCACCCTGGGATAGCCTAGTCCCCGGCTCCAGCCCCGGGGTCCGCGAGGCCCCGCCCCAGGCCCCTCCCACTGCCCGGGACCCCCTGGCCCCGCCCCCGGTGCGGCCCCCTCCTCGCCACCGCGGACAGCTCCGGCCGCCAGGTGGGGGCGGCGGCGCCGGACTGCGGCTGTGGCGGCCGGCTCGGGGTGCGGGGCACCGGCCGCGCTGCGGCGGAACCGCGGGGGCCGCGCACGGCGGGGGGGATGGGGACCAGGCCGCGGCAGCGCCCGGGAAAGGGGCCGCTAGCTCTCACCTCCTCTCGGGCGGGGCCCTCGTCCGCCGCTGCCATGGGCTCCTCCGGGACCCCCGAGCCGCCACCGCCGCCGCCGCCGGCGGCGCTCTCTCCCGCGGCCGAGCCAGGGGGGGACATGGCGTAGAGGGGGCGCGTCGAGCTCAAGACCTCCCGGGGGGCTGCCAGGGGCTGGGGGCATCCTGCGCTGGGCCTGGGGAAGGGGTGGGAGGGGGCGGGGCCCTCACTGCTCCCCACCCCCCGACGGGGGGAGGGGGCCTGGAAAGGGCACCGGGGGTAAGGGGATGGGGGCCGGGGTTGGGGGGCAGGCTAGAGGGGCCGGGCTGGGGGGGCCGGGGCCGGGGGCGGGTGTCACCTTGAGGCCCTCGCGGCGCCGCTCCGCCTCCCGCCCGCTCCCGCCGCCGCCTTTTGTCTGAACGGAGCTGGAGCCAGCGCGCCCCCCCTCTTCCTCCCAGCGCAGCCCAGCCCCGCCCTCGGCCCCCCAAACTCCGCCTTCCTCAAGCCTTCCTAATAACCACCCCGCAAAGGGGAGAAGCAACAGGGGCTCCGCGCACCCCTTCCCCGGTCCCAGCCCTGCTCTCCACACCTCCCTCCTGCCCGCCCGCCCATCCTGGAAAGATCTATGCCGCAACTCCTCTCCTGTCCTCCGTGGAGGGGGCGCCCGAGGGTCAACCAACACCCCTCCCGAGCCGGCTCCCACAAGTTCCTGGGTCTAAGGAGCCGGGGAAATGAAAATGAGACTTGGTATCATAAAGAAGATCCTTATTAGTTGCATCGTAAAGGGTTAAGGCAAGAGCCAAACTTCAGACGATGGAATAGGGTGAAAGGGGAGAGAATGAAGCTAGTTGTAAGAAAAGGACTAACAGAGGACAGAGGAGAGGACATTGGAACCGGCCTTCACTGAACCTTCTTCCTCCCTTAGGAGAACAGCCCCAGAAAAGCAATGAAGTATGTACAATGCCCTAGGCTGGAGGTCAAGGAAACTTGAGTTCTAATTGTTAATCTTGGCTCTGCCATTAGTGAGTTGTCTGACCTTGGGCAAGTGCCTTTCCCTCTCTCAGCCTTTATTTTTTCATCAGTCCAGTGAGAATGTTGACTAGATAATCTCTAAGGCTTCTGGTCTGTGGGTGTAGGAGGCAGAGTCACAGACCACAAACCAGGCTGAGTGACTGCAGCCAGCCTGCCCCCACCCCATGTTGTCCATCTCACATTGCTTTTCCCTACACCTGGTAGGACAGTAAGGAAGGGAACTGACATTCATTCATTCATTCATGCATTCCTGGATGGATGCATCCATTCAATAAACAAGTACTAGGCAGCCAATGTGTGCCCTGTATAAAATGAAACACAATTTCCTACCCTCCAGGAACTTGAAGTTTACAGGAACTAAAGGACATGGAAACCAATCATTATGATAGGATGTAATAAAGGCATGCATGATCAATTTGTTCATTTGCAGTCACTGGGGGATCCTACTTTGTGTCATTAGGGTCCTTGACACCCAGTAACTATTCTTATTTATCCTCAAGGAACCAAGGCAGAAGGAGAGCAAGTGACTAACCTGTCATCTGCTAACACTCAATCGAGCTAGCTAGTCCTAGAATTCAGATCTTTCCTGTTCAAAAATTCAGGGGAAGCCAGGCACAGTGGCACATGCTTGTAATCTCACCTACTTGGGAGACTGAGGCAGGAGGCCACAAGTTCAAGGTCAGCCTCAACAATTTAGTGAGACCATCTCAAACTAAAAACTGAAAAGGGCTGGAAATGTAGCTAGTGATAAAGCACCTCTGGGTCAATCCCCAATACAAAAAAAAAAAAAAAAAAAAGTAATTCATAGCAAAGCCTGGATATCTGATCTCTGGGTGTAGGATACAAGCAAATCTATGTGCAGGGGCTATTCCTGCACCTCATCTGGGGCAGAAGAAGCACTTCCTCCACCTGGTCTTGCCTCTGTTTTCCCTTCTCAGGCAAGGTGAGGTTCCATCACTTCAGAACCATCCAACCTGAATGATCCTTTCCAGGTTGGTGAGTGCATTCTCCCTGCCCAAGTAGAGAAGGGTGTGGTACTGAAGAGGTGGGGCCTCTCTTCACTCCTGTGGCAGAGGACAGAATCTCTTGGTGGCTATTCCAATGTCTTACACCCATGCTTTTTGGGTGATTTCAGCCCATTCAGACTGAAATCAGGACTCCAGTCCTCCATGCAGACAAAGGGCCAAGGTCCTAACGCAGCCTTCCTAACCTGCAGGATTCTTTACTTCCCCATATAGGTGTTTATAATCTTCCTTCTGACACCTACCCCACTGCCTTTCCACCTCCCACCCAAGAGCCTTTGGAGGAAAGATAATCCAACTCCTTTTGGCCAATGCCACAGCTCCCAAGACACAAAATACCACCTTGCCTTCTCCATTCACACACACTACCCTTCCCTTGAAGCTCCAGGAAAAGGGTAGTGAGGGGGGGATGGTGGGATGAGCCAGCTGACCAGCTGGTCACCATGGAAACTAGAACTGTTTCCCAAGATGAGCCTGGCTAGGGTGGGCAGAGATGGGGAGTGAAGGCAGGACAAAGGGAACCAGAGAACTCAGCAGAGGGAGAGAAAGACTTCAGGGGCCTAGCCTCGGACAAGACTGTTACTGAGGAGCAAAGTCAGGGCCGTGAACACGCTATAACCTGAGTCGAAGTTCCTAGGGCATCTTTCCAAATAACATTGCCATGGTCCCTTTCCCCATTTTTGGAATGACAGGAGGGCTTCCTGTCAGAGTGCAGGTTCTAGTGCTGGTGGCAGTAGGTGACTCAATGCTGACCTCATGTGGCCATGAAAGGGGCTGATACACACCTGTTATGGCTCAGGGCCAGACATCTAGCTGGGTTGGAGTGGGTTTTTCTTTAAATTTGGCTTCTGTGTCAATTAGAAGGGTGGTCACTGAACTCTCTTGAGTTCTGTATCTCTGAACATGGCTCAGATGCCATCCATGCATGGCTTAGATCTTGACAAAGGAAGACAGTTTCACTGAAATGAATTTCAAGGTTTGAGTTAAGTCAGAAGAACCCAGCATTGCATTTCCTGACCTTTGAAACTTGGGCAATTCAACTGGCCCTCAGCTTCCCAACATTAAAATGGGGGTGATAGTATCGGATTTTGAACCTGTCTGTTCTAGGTCTGGAGTTTATACTTTTGCTCTAGACTTTGAGGATGGGAGAGAAGCATGCAGGGGAGGAGATTAAGAATATCTGAAATCACACTGACCCAAGGGAAGGAGAGGGGTTGGGGGTTTTGGTAATGTCTTGTTTGTTTTCAGGGTTGTTCACCTGTTGGGCAAGCACTCTACCAGTGAGTACACCCCAGCATCCCCAAGGGAAGGAGATGCCTCAGTTTCCTTGGGCTTTTCCCTCATGACTCCTCTCTGCCTCATGCTCAAGACATCCTCCCCATTTTAGTCCTCCACATGGATGGAGAACAGTGGATAAGAGCAGGCCCTTCTCTTTCCCTATCTACCCTTTTCCCTTCCCATTTTCAGCTCAAAAGAACTGCTCCCTCATCTCACCCCACTGAATAACTGGCCTACCGTGTGCCCCCCAACACTGTTCTGTGTCCTGTCTTAACACAACCACCTCGAGTTGCAATTGCCAGGAAGTTTTTTTGAAAGCTGGGACCTTGGGATTTTCTTGGTGGGGGCGGGGGAATTGTTGGTTATTACTGTGATGGTTGGTTTTGTTCCCAGAAGAGATAACAATGTCAGGCATATAGCAGAAGCTCTATACATAATGTCAAATGAGTGAATGGATGGATGCATAAAATGAGGTTGGTGAGAAGTGGGGAGAGCTGGTTAGGAGCCACCTCACCCCAGCTTCCTTCCTCCCAGCCAGAGATGTAAAAAAAAGCTGTTACCTTCGGGATGATCCTCTGAGACCATTGCTAACCCAAGGTCAGTGGCCCTTGGAGTCCCAGGAAGTAGCATGAAAGGAGCAAACTATGACCAGTGGCATGGAACTCACCTGGGAGATGTTCTCCCATGGCCTCTGTGGGCCCAAGGAAAGCAGGAACTGGGAAGAAAATATGTTTGGGGGCTGAGACTGAGGAAATGGAAGGGGCCTCAGCAGTGTGTCTGGGGTCTCTCCACCCTGGCCCTACCTTGAGGAACTAAATTTCCCTGACTATTGGGGGTGGCCAGATACTGTAACCACTCAAGGTCAGTGCTCGCCCTGTGAGAAAGAAAAAACCCATGAGCACTCTGCCTGTTAAACAAGTCTGCCTGAGAAACCCCATTTAATAAAAACATATTCTCCTGCCCAGTTCTATGTGATCTGGTGAAATGACTCTCTATGTGGGACTACAGGGAAGAATTCCTTCTCTAATAATAATGGATCCCTTTTCTACCTATACTCCTGAACTTGGAAAGATGAAAAAGCAAGAAAAATCGAGAGAAATAGGCTGAGAATAGGAAGCAGTGCTTCCCAGCCCACCACCTATGTGCTTTCCCCACAAGACTCCCAGCTGGTGCAGAAAATTAATATTCCTTCAAAACAAACAAAGAAACAGAAGGAAGAAAAGAATGACTGCATGGAATTAATGAATGGAATAAAGGAGGAAGGGGGAAAGAGTGAGAGAATGAACGAATGAATGAATGAATGATGAATAGGCAAATTAATCCACGAAGGAGTGAGTCAGGGCGGGTAACCATGGACTCTGAACTTACGCACAGAGGCGGCAAGGGGGATTCCGGAGGGGCGGGGCCTTTGCCCGGAAGCGCCGTCGGGGGCGGGGCCCGGGGCGGGGCCATCCCAGTGCGGCCACTTCTTTGGCCCGAGTGGGCGGGGCGAGAGGGAGGACCCGATTGGACTGCCCAGCTGCCCAGAGTAAACCGCTGCCGTGGACCGGGTCGACGCTGCTAACCTCGTCCGCGCTTTTCGTCCACTCTTTGCGCCCGCACAACCTGGAACCGAGGCAACTGAGAACCCGGCGCTGTCTTTACCAGGCGGACCCGCAACCCGGAAAGGCCGCGCGGCGTAGCCCGGAGACCGATCCTGCTCGAACCCGGCCCCAGCGGGCTGGCGCCGCGGGCATGTCGGAGGCGCGGAAGGGGCCGGACGAGGCGGATGAGAGCCAGTGTGACTCCGGCATAGAGTCTCTACGCTCTCTGCGTTCCCTACCGGAGCCCACCCCGGCCACAGGCTCCAGGCCCTCGGACGGCTGCAGCCCCCAGCCCTGGACCCATCCTCCGAGTTCCTCCAAGGAGCCGCGGGAAAAGGAAGACGGGGACGGGGAGCGGGCTGACTCCACTTATGGCTCCTCCTCGCTCACAGAGCCCTTGCCCTTGCTGGGGGATCCTGAGGCTGAGGACCCAGCCCCAGGATCGTCACTGCCCTCCGCGGGGGCGCTGAGCCCTCAGCAGCTCGAAGCATTCACTTATATCTCTGAGGACGGAGACACGTGAGTATGGGGGCTAGGCTGAGATGGAGTACTAACTCTGGGCTTTCCAGGAGCTGCAACTGTCCAGGTACCCCACCACTACCCCCAGAGTACATCCCAAGGAACCCCCACGGTGGAAGGGACAGTCCCCACTCTCTTCCAAACTCCCTACTTAACTCTTAGCCCACTTTTGTATTCTAGCCAGGTCCAGACCAGTGGACTTGTCATCATTTATTTGCCGTCTTTTTGGGAAATGATTAGAGTTAGCACATTTCTTACCCAGGCACCTGGAACCCCAGCCAGTATCTTGGAAATCTACCAATAACCCACCCCTGGGAAGAGAAAATTCCCCTGACCAGTCCAGTTTTTTTTTTTTTTTTAACTTGCTGGAGGAGGGGGCATCCGTGTTTGCTCAATATCTGGGATTCCCAGCTCCTGACCTCAGAATGCCCTGTCTCAAGGAAAAAGAGACACCAGTTACAGGTTGCCATTCAGTGCCAGGAAGCTTGGGATGGGGGTGCTGGCAGGGTGCAGGGTTGGGACTGGCCCTGAGAAGAAGAGAGTGACTAGGCTGGGGCCAGAGTGC
Source organism: Spermophilus citellus (assembly GCF_964194105.1). Lineage (NCBI taxonomy): Eukaryota > Metazoa > Chordata > Mammalia > Rodentia > Sciuridae > Spermophilus > Spermophilus citellus. The sequence goes on along the minus strand of NC_138186.1, from coordinate 59,993,366 downwards.
CCAGGCAGACAGGGGACTGGCTGCCCCAGCTTACTTCCTCCTTTACTGAGAAAGGGGAAGTGAGGGCTGAAGTCAGCCCCCAACACCCTTCATTCCTGAGCACCCCAAATCCTCCCTACTGTTCTGTCTTACCCCCTCATTCTATTCTTCCTCTCCCAGGCCCAGAGGGAGTTTGATGGGCACTGGGCCAGGGGACAGCTGAAGTTACAAGTGATTGTGTGGGATGGGATGGTCAGTTGAGGACTTGAAAAGAAGAAAACACTGGCAGCTGGGATTTCGGGGTGAGAAATGGGAGAGGAGGGTTGGAGTCCCAGATCAGAGATGCTGGAATGAATAGGCATGGGGAGGCGGGGGTGCCTGTTCTGACCTGCTTTTTGGAGATGCAGGAGTTGTAATCTTGGGTGGATGTTGACAAAGTTATCCTCTGGACCCAGTGAGTGGGAGAGGAGAGATCCTAGGGCTTTTGTACTCTGTGCCTAGATCACTATCCCAGAATCCAAGGTTTCAGGGGCTTCATGCAAGATATCTATGGCTGACCTTTGATCCAGTGAATGGGACTTCTGATACTTCCCTCTTTCGTTGGCCTCTCAGCCTCAGCCTTTACCATATCTAGTTAGAGACAGGTGGTGTGTGTGTCTGAGAGAGAGAGAGATGTGCAAGGACTCCCCAGCAGGTCCCTCAAGAGAAGGTGGGCATTTTCCTCCCTTTGAGGTGGTTGGGCTTTGGGAGGTGTGGAAGTGGGAAGAGGAAGTGGGAGGAGGGGAGACTGAGGGAGAGAGGGAGGTGGCTGCAGGAATGTGACCCAGAGAGCAGGCCCTGGCCGAGGGGATTTCCAGAGCGGTTCCTCCCTCCCTCGTCACTCTCTCCTGGGCCTCTCCTGCCGCTTGCCTGCAGCCAAAGCCTGCCCCCTCTCCTGCCTGAGCAGCCCCCTGCCCAGCCCAGATGGGCCTTTTTAGCCAAGATGTGCCCCTCACTAATGCTGCAAGGCAGTTGTCCAGGCCTAAATCCTCCAGCTCCGGCTTTCATTTTCCCCACCTGATGTGGGGAAACCCCGAGACTGGAACTTCCCTTGCCCGATGCTCCCCCTTACCTCAAGGTTAAGACTCTTGTCCCCTTTATCAAACAGACCTTTTCTGCATTGCACAGATCTCCTCTTAGAAGTGCACAGGGCCACTAATCAGGCCCTGTCTGGCTTGTGCCGTCTGAGGAGTGGCCCTCATGACTCCCTTAGGAAGGGCAGCAGAACAAAATGCTGTCTCCTGCCTGTCTTCCAAGAGCTTCTGTCTCCCTCCCTTGGAATGCATAACACTGAGTTACTGGGGGGAACCCCACATCTGCCTCCTCCTGTCCTCCCTGTTGTGGGGAGGTGGGGAGCTCAGCCCTGGAAACCCCCTCTGCACCACTCCCGCGGCTTTCAGTTTGGCTTTGAGCTGCAGCTGGCTTCGCAGGGCCCTGGGGGCAGGGGGGAGCAGGGTGTGGGCAGGCTGGACAGGAAGGCCCTTGTCCTGTCAGCACCCTGCCTACATGCCCACCCAGCCAAGGCCCTCCTCAAGGCCACCAATGGGAATGTGGGCCTCCATCCCCAGAATCCTGCCATTCCACATCAACCCTCACTTCCTGGCCCAAACTCATCTCCTGCACCTACCTTTCAGGTTGCTAATTAGAGGGTAACACAGTCCCTCTAAACCCAAGACCCCAGTCACCCTCTCTGGCCTGGGCCCTGACCCCAGGCACTCCCCTGCTCCCCAGGCTGGTCCACCTGGCAGTGATTCACGAGGCCCCAGAGGTGCTGTTCTGTTGCCTGGCTTTGCTGCCCCAGGAGGTCTTGGACATTCAGAACAACCTTTACCAGGTAGGTAGAAGGAGGAGTCTGTGTCCATAGTAGCCATCCCCAGAAGCCACACCAGGGTTCTTAGGCTGCTCATTTGGGACCTATATGCCAGATGCTGGGCTTGAAGTGGAGAATGCAGAGATGAGTAAGACCCAGCCTCTGCCCACAGGGCACAGTCTGGTCTGGAGGACCCGGTATAAACGCCTAATTATACATCATGATGACAAACGGTGTGAGAAAGACTCATACCTGCTACTGTTGGGTCCAGTGTCTTTATGGAACAGGTAGAGAAGGCTTAGTACAGGAGGTGACATCTGAATGAAGACTTAAGGAAGGAAGGAGTTTGCCCGGGGAGACTGCCTAGTGCCAATTCCTGCAGCCTAACCCCAGGGGGTAGCACAGGTCTCCCTAGAAGGTGAGTGACTGGACTCTGATCCCACATGTTCTTTCTCTAGGAGTTGAGCAGACCTATGAGAAGAACAGGGGGTCATTTCCCTCACTCTGCTTCCAGAACTGGGGTCCTAAGAACTTGATGGTAGGGTGATAGAGGGAAGGACTTGCTAGTACTTTCTTAGAAGACCAGGGCTATGGCCTTTGTAAGCTTCTCTCAAAGAAAATGATGGCATCTGGATATTGCTATGCCCACCTTAGCATCTAGCATGGTCCCAGAGGTGGGAGCATGCTGCAGTAGCTGACTGACCCTCTGTTTGTGCCTGCAGACAGCACTCCATCTGGCTGTTCATCTGGACCAGCCGGATACAGTTCAGGCCCTGGTGCTGAAGGGGGCCAGCCGGGTGCTACAGGATCGGCATGGTGACACAGCCCTACATGTGGCATGCCAGCGCCAGCATCTGGCCTGTGCCCGCTGCCTGCTAGAGGGGCAGCCAGAGCCAGGCAGAGGAACATCTCACTCCCTGGACCTCCAGCTGCAAAACTGGCAAGGTTTGGGTAGCCCCAGGGCCTTTGGGGAAGAGGAGAGGGCAGGAAACAGGGACCCCACTCCTAGGAAAGGGGGAGACCCAGCTTGTCTGTTGATGTTCCTCCAGCTCTAAGCACCTGGACACTTAGTACATCTTTGCTAGATGAAGGAATAGATGATGGATGAATTATTTGATTCAGAATTGACCCAACACCTACTGAGTGTTGAGCAGAAATCTAAGTTTTGTCCTTAAAATATATAGTTTAATAGAGATTAAATGAACTCCTTCATTCATTCAACAGAAATGTCCTGAGTGCCTTTCTGTGTGCCAGATTCTACCTCAGGAGCTCAGCTCCCATCTGAAAACAAAAATGAGAAAGATAGAGATGGACAATAAATATAAGAAGTGAATTATATAATATGTTAGAAGGAAGTAAGTGCTATGGTAGAGGGAGTAGAGCAGAAGTAGGGGAATTGGAATGTTTTACGGGGGGGAGGTTGATGTGATTTTTAAAAACGGTAGTCAGGAAAGGCCGGGGTCATTTGAACAAAAACTTGAAGGAGATAAAGGATGTATATTTGAATCTGAATCTCTATTATAAGCAGAGAGTGGGGGAGGGAGAGTTATAGACCAGAAAGGAGATAAGCAAAGAAAGGCGGGGCACACAGAAGGAAGTGGCCCCTGGAGAGAGTCTGGGGCATGAGGATCCCCAGATGGCTCCTCGGAGAAATCTGGATTGAGCTTGAAGGCAAGTAGAGTTCTAGAGTATTTGTGGGCTTGAGGGGTATGTGCCCTGGAGGAGGGTATGTTTGGGGGCTGTCATTCAGCAGCCTGACCCCTGAAGCATGAAAGTTTCAATAACATGACTGAAAGGTGGAAACTTGCAGTTCCTTTCCCCTCAGACTTTTGAGGGGGTTTTCGGGGTTGCATTTTAAGAGTCCTGTGATTAAAGGCATTGAGTGGGCAGGAGTCCCTTGGGGCTGAGGGTTAGGGAGGTCCCTGAAGAGAGTGAAAGAGAGCTGTGAATGCCAATCAGTGTCCCTACCCACCTTACCCCAGGTCTGGCCTGTCTTCACATTGCCACTCTGCAGAGGAACCAGCCTCTCATAGAACTACTGCTTCAGAATGGAGCTGACATTGATGCCCAGGTGAGGTAACCCATCAAGGCACTGCCTGCTCATGGCACCTGACCAGCCTTGCCCCTGCAAGTTCCCCTACCCCACATGGCAAGTGGTGCCTCTGCTCTCCTCCCGGATCCCACTGCCACTTCAGGGCCTTGGCTGACATCCTTATGCCTTTCCAGGAGGGCACCAGTGGGAAGACAGCATTGCATCTAGCTGTGGAAACCCAGGAGCGGGGCCTGGTACAGTTCCTACTCCAGGCTGGTGCTCAGGTAGATGCCCGCATGCTCAATGGGTGTACACCGCTGCATCTGGCAGCTGGACGGGGCCTCAGTGGCATCTCATCCACTCTGTGTGAGGCCGGCGCTGACTCCCTGCTGCTGAATGTGGAAGATGAGACACCGCAGGACCTGGCTGAGGATGTACGAGGCATAAACTTCTCCATTCTGGTTTCAGGGCCTCTCATACCCATAGCAGAGATAGGGACTGTCAATAGTTGGAAGGACCAGAGAGTTAGGAGTCTTGGGGGTACAACCGGGACTCTGCCACTTACCAACCAGTCATGCAACCATGGGCCAACCTTTATCCCTCTCCAAACCAGTTTCCTTAGTTGATCAGGACCAAGAGCCCCAACTTATACTCCTACAGGGGCTCCACAATTAGTGTGAATCAGTGAAGCTGGCCAGGTATATGACCAGCAAGTGGTGAGGCCTGGGAGAGAGCAGAGAGCCATACCTCGGGGTCTCTCCTTGGCTCCAGCAAATGCTTAGGCATAGGAATGTAGGCCCCATGTTTCTAGGTCTTGGAAATTTTCAAGAGGTGAAACCCAGGTTTTCTGTATAGTCTTCCTGTTTTTAAATGTTAAGTATAAAACAAATGTTCAGAATGTTGTGCCCCCCCCCACAACAAAAGTAGATCCAGAGCTATATCATCTTTTATTTTTTAAAATTTAGATATCCTTAGTTGTAGGTGGACGCAATACCTTTATTTTAGTTTTATGTGTGCTGAGGATGGAAGCCAGTGCCTCATGCATGCCAGGCGAGTGCTCTACCACTCAGCCCCAGCCCCAGCCCCCAGAGCTGGATCATCTTTAATGTCCCTCCTAGCTTGGATATTCTGGCATCATTTTAGAGATTGAAGGCTCTGCCATGTCAGGAGGCCTTCATTAGTATAAAGATGTATTCCCTCAAGTTCTTCAACTCTGGTGAGGAGGGAGTGGCCCAACAAGTTTCCCTAGGTCTCCTCCACTACTGACTTTTCTCATGGCCACTGATCTTGCTTCTCTCTATTCTCTTTCTCAGCCCCTTATTCTTTTGCCCTTCGATGACCTGAAGATCTCCGGGAAGCCGCTGATGTGTGTTGACTAAAGCCAGGACAGGAAACTGGGGCCACTGTTGCTGCAACCTGGGCCCAGTGTGCCCTTCTGGTGTCCTAGGGACTACTGAAGCCAGAGCCTGGAGCCAGTATGGTTCTGAGTGAGAAAAGAGATTGCAAGTCAGAGAGAGCCAGGCTGGAAGAAAGAGCTTCCCAGGTGGACTGGATGGAGATTCTTGAGAGGCGCCTAAGCCCCTGGCATCCTGGGTGAAGTCTCTTTACCTCTCTTGGAGATGGCAGGGCTCTCATTTCTACCTGTTGGGTCAGTTTGAAACTGCCAACCAGTGGGAAAGTGTGGAGGCTTCTGAGTGAGGAGAGACTGAAATAGAAGAAGCAGGGCCCTGAGGGGTCCCACCTTACTGCTATTGAAGATACCAAAACACTCTTGTCTAAAAACTTTTAACAGAAGGCCCTGAACTGAGCCTTTGAGAAAGGGACATTGCAGTAACATAACACTAAAGTAGCAGAGACTTTTTAAAAGTGTTTTCCTCCTACCCGGGTGCAGTGGTACAAACCTCAGAAGGCTGAGGCAGGAGGATCACCAGTTTGAGACCAGCCTCAGCAACTTAGCAAGACCCTGTCTCAAAATTAAAGAAAAAAATAATAAAAAGGTGGGGAATACAGCTGGTAGAGCACCCCTGGTTCAATCCCCAGTGTTAAAGGGTTGTGAGGGTCATCCCTTCTAGAGTTGTTTTGTGCATGTGCATAGGCAGATCTGCTCTGTGACCTTTTGATAAAAGCAAAGAGAAGGAAATTATCCCCTGGGTGTGATAAGGAGCTAATAGTCCTCAGGCTTGTCGCTGTCCAGTGCAGACCCTTGTCCTTTTGTGGAAATGAGGGATGAAGAGAGAGGAAGAGGAATGAGAAGACACAGGCCCTGGAGGCTGCCATCTGGAGTAGCCAGAAGAGGCTAGGCACCAGAGACCTGCAACTTTTTACATATTTTATACCAGTGAGGCCTACATTGGCATGAAGAAAGGAGGAATAAACCAACATGGTCTCTGACTTTTAGAGCTTATAGTGAGACAGCCTCACTCATAAACATTAAAATCATAAATATCCAAATATAATTACAAAGTGCAGTGGGTGCTGTGAAGGGAAACACGAGGAGGAAAGAGGACAGTAAAGTGGGTGAGGGATCTTTCTTTGGATGTTCCAGGGACGCCTCTGAGGAGAGTCATCTCATTGGGACATAGGATGAGTAAGTGATGGGGTAGAGCATTTGGGTGGGGGAAAGCCTTTGGAGAATTAGAGGAACTGAGAACAGACCAGCGAGGCTCTACAGGGCCTGTGTAAGTGGGCGAGGAAGATGGGTCAGTTAGGTCATGCGGAGCCTCAGTGGTCACGGGGACGAGGGAGACAGAATTACTGGCCCAACCAAAGAAGGAAGGAGACATCTTCATCCTGTCAGAACATGGGAGAACTAGTGGGGTGTGTTGCTTCTAATCCCAGCGATTTAGGAGGCTGAGAGAGGCGGATCCAAGTTCAAGAGCAGCCTGGCCAATTTAGTAAGACCCTGAGTTAAATCCCTAGTACCAAAAAAAAAAAAAAGTTGAAGAATGACATAAAGGGGAAGTATTTGGGACACAGAGACTCAACGTCCCAGTCCACAAGAGGGCAGTGGTCACCCCTATTCCCAGGATGGTGAGGACTGAGAGCGACGACACCCGGGGGAGGCGTCGCTCCTGGCCTGGGGCTCTGGGCTCCTCCGCCCAAAAGCAGCCCAACCTCTTAGAACCCAGCTTCGTCTGCCTCCAGGCCGCGCGGGGGCGCTGTAGCCCACCGCGGCCGGGGCGCTGCGTGGTAGCGGCAGGGGGCGGCGGGGGGCGGCCTCCGGGAGGGAGGCGCCAAGAGCGCGGCACTTCCGCTAGCCGCCCGCTCGCTGGCTGCTGGCGGAGGCGGCGGAGGGTGCGTGCGGCCCGGGGACTCGCATTCCCCGGTCCCCCTCCGCCCCACGCGGCCCGGGTCATGGACACCAGGTGGGAGGACTAGGGCAGCGGCAGCGCACATGATCGAGCCCCTGGGCCACGTGATGGCCGCTTTTCGGCACTGGGGGCCGGGTGGGGTCCCAGCCGCCAGGCAGCCGGCCCGCGTGGCGCTGCACGGAGCCGTGCTGACGGGGGCGCGGCGTGAGCTTGTGCTCCTTGAGGGACTTGGGGGAGTGAGGAGAGAAGGAGCTGGGGACCTTGGCGGTCCGGGAACGTGGGAGGCGGGATGGGGGGAGGGGGAGCTGTCTCTGGCCAGAGCAGCCTGGGCGCGCTGGAGGGAACAGAGGGGACCTGTGTGGCCAGAGAGGCGGGTCCGCCCCCGGGGAGGGAGGAGGCCCTGCCTGCCCGCCCCGCGCCTAACCCCCCAAGACAGAGAGAGGCTCTTTGTCCCGCTGGGCTTTAGCGGAGGGGGCGGGGAGAAGACGAGGCACTTATGTGCGGTCCCCTTCTTTGGGCCAGGGGGCTGGAGGACTGCACTCTAATTCTTATGTCCGCGCTCCCAGCAGGTGGTGGGCAGTGGTGGTACTGGCTGCGCTCCCTTCCCTGGGTGCTGGTGGGGAGACTCCTGAAGCCCCTCCGGAGTCATGGACCCAGCTGTGGTTCTTTCGCTTTTTGGTGAATGCTGCTGGCTATGCCACCTTTATGGTACCTGGCTACTTCCTGGTGCATTACTTCAGGAGGAAAAACTACCTGGAGACAGGTGTGTGGAGAGAGGGTGGGGAAGAGGGCTAGGTGTGAATTGCAGGTGTTGGTTCAAACCGCAATGTGACTTGGAAAGGGAAGGAGGGGGGAGGCCAATAGGCTGGACAGCAGGGCAGGTTGGCTGCTCTGGGGAAGTTGAGTTGCTGTGGAGGAGGTTTGGGACTTGACTATATGTGTCTTCTTCAGGCAGGGGTCTCTGCTACCCCCTGGTGAAAGCTTGTGTGTTTGGCAATGAGCCTAAGGCCTCTGATGAGGTTCCCCTGGCTCCACGGACAGAGACAGTGGAGACCACCCCCACTTGGCAGGCCCTGAAGCTGCTCTTCTGTACCTTGGGGCTCCAGGTAGGTAGGCAGGCAAGCTCTGCTTCTTGTCCTGGATTGAGCTCAGTGGGCAGGGACTCTGTGAACTCAGTTTTCATTCTGTCCATCTCAAAGGTTTGCGGGTCTGTGTGTTATGTGTCCCTTTCTCTCAGACACACAGAGCACCATCTTCAAAATGTTTGGAGGAAGCAGTGACTTTCCTTTCTTCATCCCCTCCACTTCTCCAGCATTGGTACTGCAAGTAACAATGCACTATTGTTTTATGATGTCTAGAGCAGAAGAGGGCTCATCTCTTTCCCAAGTTTTTGGTGACATCTATTGTGCTGTTGTTATACTTCCCTCTCCCCTGATGTGCTTCATACGCTGTAAACCCACTGATAAAAAAGATTGGGGAAGCCATTCAGTACTACATGAGAAAGGGGTCAAAGGCACTGACTGTGTGAAATTTTAGAGTGGGTACTAGTCCCCTTTTTTGGAGCATGTTGAACTATATAGGAGTCAAACTCTGTCTTTTTGCCTGAGTTTGAAAGTAGGTAAGAGAACACTTTGGATGGAGCTAACTCTAGTGTTCTCATACTGTGGGAGCAAACAGGGTCCAGGGAGTTCTAAAGCATGTGTTAAATGTTTTTCACCACAGTGAATTTTCTACAAGGTAAATCCAGACTTGGGAGAGGAAATTTCTACTGCAGAAGATCACACATGCTGTCCTTTGTCATTGAGAATTATCCTGAGGAAAAGGGAAGTTAAGATCTACTTTTTCCTTCTCTTATTGTCTCCTGTCTACCCTCCCCAACCCAGGTGTTCTACCTTACTTGGGGTGTGCTGCAGGAAAGAGTGATGACCCGAAGCTATGGGGCCACAGCCACATCACCAGGTGAGCGCTTCACGGACTCACAGTTCCTGGTGCTAATGAACCGTGTGCTGGCACTGATTGTGGCTGGCCTCTACTGCCTCCTCTGCAAGCAACCTCGACATGGGGCACCCATGTACCGGTACTCCTTTGCCAGCCTGTCAAATGTGCTAAGCAGCTGGTGCCAGTATGAAGCTCTCAAGTTCATCAGTTTCCCCACTCAGGTGCTGGCCAAGGCTTCTAAAGTGATCCCTGTCATGCTGATGGGAAAGCTGGTGTCTCGGCGCAGCTATGAACACTGGGAATACCTAACAGCTGGACTTATCTCCATCGGGGTCAGCATGTTTTTGCTGTCCAGTGGACCAGAGCCCCGTAGCTCCCCAGCCACCACACTCTCAGGCCTCATCTTATTGGCAGGCTACATCGCTTTTGACAGCTTCACCTCAAACTGGCAGGATGCCCTGTTTGCCTATAAGATGTCATCAGTGCAGATGATGTTTGGGGTCAATTTCTTCTCCTGCCTCTTCACAGTAATCTCGCTGCTACAGCAGGGGGCCCTCCTGGAGGGGACCCGCTTCATGGGGCGACACAGTGAGTTTGCCGCCCATGCCTTGCTACTGTCTGTCTGTTCCGCATGTGGCCAGCTCTTCATCTTCTACACCATTGGGCAGTTTGGGGCTGCTGTTTTCACCATCATCATGACCCTCCGCCAGGCCATTGCCATCCTTCTTTCCTGCCTCCTCTATGGCCACACTGTCACTGTGGTGGGTGGGCTAGGGGTAGCTGTGGTCTTTGCTGCCCTTCTGCTCAGAGTCTATGCCCGAGGCCGGCTAAAACAACGGGGAAAGAAGGCTGTACCTATGGAGTCCCCAGTGCAGAAAGTCTGAAAAGACAAGGACCTGAGAGGTGAAATGTAATAGGACCCTCACCATACTTTCAGAGGTGCTGGCTCAAGGGCAAAATATGGGTTTTCTCATTATCATAAACCAGTTCTGCAGCTGGGGATGGGGAGCCCAGAAGGTATCTTCCCTTTTGCCTTAAGCCACCATCCTCCAGTAGGCAAGTTGAGCCTCAGGGTAGAAGTCTTGGGTATGGAGGTGTAAAGGGAAAGCTCCTCCATCAAGCTTTTAGAAGTTTTGACCCACCTGGTGGCTCTGCTACCAGCAACTTAACTGCTTGTCCCTCTATACACTATCATTTCTTACTGTTGAGAGAAGCACAAGTATTGTAGGGTCCAAATGCTGCTTCCCCAGGAGGCTGAGTAAAGATGGTAGTGCCAAGGGAGGTGAATGAAGAGCCCTTGGGGTCCTAGGCTCTGCTCCATGAGCCAATTACAGGTTTTGGTACTTCGGGAAATGTCACTTTTTGCTCTTATAATTTTATTAAACTGCTGCAATGGACTTGGCTCTGTGTTTTGGTTGCCTTAAGTGATTGAAATGAGAATGAAAGTTTTCAAACTAGCATATAACCCAGGTAAACAGCCAGTTTTTATATATTATGCAGGATAGAGAATGCTATGAAGCAGCAGTATCATCCACTTTACAAGGGAGAGCAGAACTGTATAAAACTGCATCTTCTTTATTTTGCATACTTTAATTGTGGAACAAAATAAAACAAAAACAACACAACATCCAACCCTGCGGCCAAACTAGGTAGGGGATAGAGGGCTTGAGGCCCTTATTTCCTGCCTTAATTAAGATGCCAAGGACAGGAGAAAAAAAACACTATAATAACATCCATCAGCAGAGGAAGCCAGGTGGGAGAGGGCCACTCAAGGCTACTGTGGGAGCCATGGGGAAAACTATACAGAGCGCAGATTTCTCAGTAGCAACTCCTAATCTACTTCTTCCATGCGAGATGCATCCTCATCACCCTCAAGAGGGGGTATCTCATCAGGAACAGCACTGCTGGGTTCCTCTGCTGTCACTTCATCTTCATCAATGCCTAAATGTTAAAAAAAAAAAAAGGCCCAGTGAGATGTGAACTGAAGAGCATTAAACAGAATCTGTTCAAAAGGTCAGTTCCAAAAAAAAAAAAAAAAGGTCAGTTCCAGAACTTGCCCCCACATCAAATCAGTCCACAGTGCCTACCTAGGCCTAGCTTTATCATGCGGTAGATGCGATTGGAGTGGGTCTGAGGATCCTCAAGTGAGAAGCCAGAAGAGAGCAGCGCAGTTTCAAATAGCAGCACCACCAGGTCCTTGACAGCCTTGTCATTTTTATCTGCCTCTGCCTTTTGCCGCAATGTCTCCACAATGGGGTGATCAGGGTTGATCTCCAGGTGCTTTTTGGCCATCATATAGCCCATTGTGGAGTTGTCTCGAAGTGCCTGGGCCTTCATAATCCGCTCCATGTTGGCTGTCCAGCCATAGGTGCTGGTAACAATGCAGCAGGGTGAAGACACAAGCCTATTGGAGATTGTCACCTGTAGACAGTTAAAAAAATTTTTAGTGGAGCATGGTGCAAACCCGTAGTCCTGACTCTTCCAAGAGACTTAAGGCAGGGGAATCACTCCAACTGAGGAGTTTGAAGACAGCCTGAGAAGCACAAGGAGACCCTCTCTTAAAAAAAAAAAAAAAAAACACCTTAGGTTTAGATTGGATCATCTGAAAGGTAAAAATTATGGTCCATATTTTTTTAAGTTTCTATGTTCCCAAACACAGGAATTAATACCTAATCTCCATCAAATTTTGTATAATGGACTAAGAGAAATAAGACCTTGCTGAGCCAAGGTGGCACATGCCTATAATTCCAGCCACTTGAGAGGCTGAGGCAGAAGAATGAGAGTTCAAAGCCAGCTTCAGCAAAACAAAGCACTAAGCAACTCAGTGAGATTCAGTCTCTAAATAAAATACAACACAGAAGTGGGGATGTGGCTCAGTGGTGCAGGACCCTGAGTATGGTACTCACAAAAATGGGGGGGGGCTTAAACAGAGTGAACCTCCTAATCAGCAACATTAAATTCTGAAAACAGCAGCCCCCAAAGAGAGATTACAAAAATGTATCATAGTCCCCAAACTTCTCACCTTCTCAACCTTTTTATCCAAGATTTCTTTCATAAGCTTGCAAAGGTTCTCAAATTTTGCCTTGCTCTCCTCCATTTTCTTTTTTTCCTCCTCATCCTCAGGTAGCTCCAGGCCTTCCTTGGTCACAGAGACCAGGCTCTTCCCATCAAACTCCTTGAGTTGCTGTACACAGTACTCATCAATAGGCTCAGTCATATATACTACCTCAAAGCCACGCTTCCGCACACGCTCCACAAAAGCAGAGTTGGCCACCTGCTCTTTGCTTTCACCTGTAAGGTTACTTAATGTGACTTAGTGACCAAAAGGATTTACACTGCCAGTTCCCAGTTAGCCCTGATGTCCATCCAACCCCAGATAGGAGGCTTTGATCATTAACTCACCAGTAATGTAATAGATGGACTTCTGTGTCTCCTTCATGCGAGAGACATACTCTGACAGAGAAGTCATCTCATCTCCAGACTGAGAGGTGTGATAGCGCAACAGCTCAGAAAGGCGTCGCCGATTAGTAGAATCTTCATGGATTCCAAGCTTGAGGGTAGGAGGAAACAAAATAACCCACCTTAACAGATAATACCCTTCCTCTCCAATAAATGAGAAAATACACTCTAATTATAGTAAGAAAGTGGTCAAGACCACCTCAGCCAACATAGTGACATCCTATCACAAAAATAAAAAGGGCTGAGCTTAGTGGTAAAATGCCCCCCAAAAAATAAATGTCAAAGGGAATAAGCATTTGCCTCTATACCTTAAGATTTTTAGAGAATGCCTCATAGAATTTTTTGTAGTTCTCCTTGTCTTCTGCCAACTCAGAGAAGAGCTCAAGGCACTTCTTCACAATGTTTTTGCGAATAACTTTCAAGATTTTGCTCTGCTGGAGCATTTCTCTGGAGATATTCAGGGGCAGATCCTCAGAGTCAACAACACCACGAATAAAATCTGCAATCAAACGGCAGAAAATTCAATACAAACAACTAGACCCAAACTGGTCACCCAGATTCAAGCAGAAGGCTCTTTTGCTCCCTGAACCTTTACTATTACCCTCCTCCGACTACAATCCCAGGAGAACACTGCAGATCTCAAAAGACTTTATCCCCTATAACAGACACAGGAGACACTCACTGAGATACTCTGGTATCAGCTCATCACAACTGTCCATGATGAACACACGACGGACATAGAGTTTGATGTTGTTCTTCTTCTTCTTGTTCTCAAAGAGGTCAAAGGGAGCCCGCCGAGGGATGAACAGCAATGCCCTGAATTCCAACTGACCTTCTACAGAGAAGTGCTAGGAGAAAAACCCAACATTTCAGGACAAGAGTGCTTTTCAGTCACAAAGCATCTACAACTGGAATGCTACATACCTGAAGAACCTCCATAAGGAGGAAAAAAAAAAAAAAAAGACCCTGAACCTTAAAGCCAATAAATCTTACATTGTCCTAGCTATATATAATCTTGTTGAATTAAGAGAACAGTTCTCCTGTTATGTGTAAGGCTGCCATCGACATTACCCAGATTTCTATTAAAAGATAAAAGTGAAGTCGTTCGGGAGAACAGAATCTCTCTACTGTGGCAGGGTCACTAGTAAGTGAACTCATGTGGCTCCATGACTCTCAGTCTCAGCTAACAACCAGTTGGGCAAGTTCACTGTGGACTCTATCTACCAATACACACTTCTACCCGTTTCTCTCCAGCTGAGCCCACATATAAGGTTTCTCACCTTGACTGCCAGGTGGTCTTCCCAATCATTGGTTAGGCTCTTGTAGAATTCTCCATATTCTTCCTGAGTGATGTCATCAGGGTTTCTGGTCCAAATGGGCTTGGTCTTATTCAGTTCTTCATGATCAATATATTTCTCCTTAATCTTCTTTGTTTTCTTCTTCTTATCCTTACTAGTGTCATCCTCCTCATCTGAGCCCACATCTTCAATCTTGGGTTTCTCCTCATCATCTTTATCTTCCTCTTCTTTCTCACCTTTCTCTTCCTCTGCCTCATCATCACTGATTTCCTTCTCTCGTTCCTTCTCCAACTAAAGTACCAAACATAGTGGTTAAGCATGAAAAACACAACACCAGGAAAACAAAGCCAGGGATCACAAAACTCCACAACCACAGACACTCAGTGCAGATGGGCTGCCAGCCTGCTGGTTGGTACTCACATAAAGTGTGATTGGATAGCCTATGAACTGTGAGTGCTTCTTCACCACTTCTTTGACCCGCCTCTCCTCCAAGTACTCTGTCTGGTCTTCTTTGAGGTGGAGAATGACTTTAGTACCCCGGCCAATGGGCTCACCTAGAAGAACCAATCAATCACAATAAAGTATAAAGCTGTGAGGCTAAAAGCATCAATGATTTTAAAAGAAACTCTCCATGCCGGGAGCAGTGGTGCACACCAAAAATCCAGGAGGATTATGAGTTCAAAGCTAGCCTCAGCAAAAGCGAGGCACTAAGGAACTCAGCGAGACCCTATCTCTAAACACAAAATAGACTAGGGATGTGACTCAGTGGTTTAGTGCCCAAGTTTAATCCCAGGTACAAAAAAAAAAAAAAGAAAAAAGAAACTGCTCCACAAATATCATACTCAAGATTTCTATCTCTTCTTCCAGAGAATTCTAACCCAGCTACTTCCATATGGAAAGCCAACTCACCATGATCAGCCCGCACAGTGAAAGATCCCCCAGCAGAAGACTCCCAAGCATACTGTTCATCATCATTATGCTTTGTGATCACAACCACTTTCTCTGCCACTAGATAAGCAGAATAAAATCCAACACCAAATTGCCCAATCATGGATATGTCTGCACCAGCCTGCCAAAGAATATTTTTAAAAATCAAATATGGGATTTGAAACAGCAAGACAAAAAAAAATCCTAAATTTTAATATGTGCATAGACGGAGTGCTACATACCTGAAGAGCCTCCATAAATGCTTTAGTTCCAGACTTGGCAATGGTTCCCAAGTTGTTTATGAGATCAGCCTTGGTCATGCCAATGCCTGTGTCCACCAAAGTCAGAGTCCTTTCCTGAGGGTTGGGGATTATGTCAATTTTCAGCTCTTTACCACTGTCCAACTTGGAAGGGTCTGTCAGGCTCTCATAGCGAATCTTGTCCAAGGCCTGTAAACATGAAATGACACATCTTTTTTTTTTATAGTCCATCTCTTTACCACCCCCCCCAGCAAATCTTGGTTTTCTACTTCCATATAGCCTCAATTCTGCTATCCCTTAGATCTTCAGACCAACAGTTACATTATCCACTTCTCTGGTGTCTTCCCTTTCAAGTGTGATAGCCACCCAGAATAAGGCAAATCTTTTTGGAACACCTGCTGATTTATCTCAAACAGTTGCAGCTCCCACCACTTCAATCTATCCCTTCTCCCTCTTCTGAAGTACTCTAAAGAGTGTGTGTGGGGGGGGGGGGGTCACACAACACTACTGTGGGGACTTGTTCAAACTCTTACATCAGAAGCATTAGAGATCAATTCCCGAAGGAAAATTTCCTTGTTGGAATAAAAGGTATTGATGATGAGAGACATGAGTTGGGCAATTTCTGCCTGAAAGGCAAACGTCTCCACCTCCTCCTCTCCATGGTGCACTTCCTCAGGCATCTAAAATAAAGATGATCAACAGTTACAAAGGAACACACATGCAATGGCTCCATACTTAAGAATCCTCAAGGTTCATGTGGGTTCAACTAAAACCTTAAGAGGTTGGAGTTCAAACTGCCTTGCGTAGAGTACTGTCTATTCCCAAGAAACTGAAAACACCATTTCTTTCAAGATGTTAGGCTACACACTAAATGATAAGCCAACCCAGGAAAAACCTAAATCCTTCAACCAAATGCGAAAGTCAGACATTTTTTGTAAGATCATCTCAGGGCCCAGCCTCGGCACCATTGGGTACCTTGTGAGAAATTCAGAATACTGGGGGGCATCACAGGTATCTTGAGAATGCCAAGTAACCCCCATGTACATTTTGATGTGAAAACAGTCTTTTTTTTTTTAATTAGGAGAGGACAAATCGAGCAAAAGGAGCCCTGATTTTTAACAGCTGCCCCTTAGTATCTCCAAGGTCCACCAAATGTGCTGTTCCACTCTGCAGGGAAGGATAACGTGAGATCGATGGGGTAGCCGCCCAAAGGGCAATTAAAGCAGGACAAAGAACCAAAGAGGAAAAGCTCCACCGTCATTGCTAACAGGGCATATAACTAAGATGGTGGCCAAAGCCGTCGCCCGACCCTCGTCACTGCCGGACATGCGTCGGCCGAGGCCAGGAGAGGAGGGGGCGCCGCCGTGCACCCTCCCATCGCCCCAGCATCCGGGCAATGGGGCGGGGCGCCAGGCTCCAGAAGCTTCCAGAACAATCTCAGCTCTCGGGGAGGAGCGGGGGAGGGACCCATGAATCTTCCAGCGCCTCCCCCGCCCCTCCTCCTTCACCGGGACTGCAAGAGAATCTCGAAAAATCGCGGTGGTCCCCAGCGGACTGAGGAATCAAGACGTTCCTCCCCCGTGGCACACCCTCACACAACCCCAAAGAATTGGAAAACGCTTCCAGCGAGACAGGTGACAAAGCCAACCACGCCGGGCTGTGCTGAGTCACCCCGCGCGCGCGAGGCCCCACCACGCTCCGGCCCCCCACAGCCGCGTCCGGAAGTGGGCAGCAAACATGGCAGCGTCCCGTATCCGCGCGGCCACCACGTGCTGCCGCCCACCCCCCCCGGTCGCGCTCCGCCACCCCTCTCGCCCACGGCTGGTCGCCGCCTGGAGAGCGCCCCGCAGCCCAAGCACAATAGACGAAACTCAAGAGCCCGAACGTACCACCCTAAAAATTGCTTTCCCACAGGCCGCCCCAGCACGGCGGCGACTGGCCTTCAAAAGGTCAGAGGGTCGAACACCGCAGACGAGCCCCCGCAGGAGAAAAGCCGGACAGAAGACTGCGGCCTTACCTTGAGAGAGAAAGGACTGCGAGTGTTAAGAGAAGGGTGGGCCCGAAGAGTGTGCGACTCGCTCGCAACACCTAGGCAGCGTGGGGGTGACTCAAGAGAGCTACCGTGTGCCCCCAGTCGCTCTATATAAGGCGAAGCACGGTCCGGGCGCCCTCCCCTGGATCCCTCCGCCTTAAAGGAGGGCGCCTGTCCGCTCGCACCTGCCGCCGCCCGCCCACCTGACGTCACGGCCAGAAATCAGGGACGAGGCGGGGAGGAACCCGAGCAGCCCGCCTCCGGCTCTGCTTCCAGATGGAGTATCGGTCCGTTCACTGGTTTGCTTCCTTTCTCAGCCCCGTGTCTGCAGATCGGGGACATGACCCCATCAGGATGAGGAATCGAGAGTGTTCTTAGGGCCTAAACAGCGGGTCTAAGGTCGAGAATCCCATCAACTCCATAAAATCCTCTAAACTGGTATTTATACACTCAAGAGGCCGGGCCTCTGTGGACATCAAAAGGAGAAGAGACAGCTAATCATCCCCACTGCCCTTCCTAAAGCTGAGCTTCCTAGAGTCTCTCCTGCACATCTCACGTCCAGATCACAGACGATGTGGCATTCAGGGTCCAACTTTGAGCACCCGGAGACACCCCCCCCACACACTCTCGCGGGAGCAGCGGTAAGGCCGGCAGCTCAGGGCGGGGCGTAGTTCCGATTCAGGGAGGGCGAGGGGCCGGGGCCAGAGGGGGACTCTTTGCCTGCATGCGGCGGAAGGAGCGGCAGCAGCGGTCATGCGGCACTTCCAGCAGTTTCCAAGCCTGTCTCAGCGGGCCCACCCCCGCCCGCCCCCACCGCCGCGAGGCTCCGCCTCTCCCGCTGCGGTGTCTGAGGTGCTAGTTTAGCGGCGTGTTTGTCCCTGTCGCATTTACTGTGGCTGTCGCCTGCTGGATCCTCTCTCCACGCGGGGCGTTGGGGGAGTATTACCTCGGGGATGGGATAGGCATAAAGATCCCCCGGATCCGTCACACAGCGCATAGGCAGCTGGGATGGCTCTGCGGGCAGCTCTCAGTGACCGCGTCGCTACCGGAAGGACCTTCCTAGCCTCTGCGTTCACGAAAGTACACAAAGCTTAGGGACATATGCACCCCCTACACGGGCACGTCAAGCTGTTTCTCCAGCAGCTTTGGGTTTTCTCTCTCTTCCCTCTTGCAGCTGCTTGGATCTGTGGGGATGGGGGTCTCCAGGGACATCAACGAAGCTGCAGGAGTCCTAGGAGATAGTTTGAAGATGGTGGCCGGAGGGTGGGCCTGCACCAAGTTCTCTTCAGCCCCCTGGAGCCCGAGGCCTTTAGGCTATGAGCCTGCCTGTGCCAGCGCTCCAGCTGGCAAGCTGTCCTTGCCTTTCCAAGGTGTCATCTGGAAGCCTGACGTATTTAGGAGAGAATAGCCCCCTTCTCCGAGGACTGTTAGATGTCCATGTGTTCCATTCTTAACCCACTCTGTCTACCCCTGGAATACTTGAAAAGGTTACCCCCACCCACACCTTCCTCACCCATCCTGGCACATGGTACACCTTCCCTAATACACCTTAGTTATTGTTGAATTCTGATGAGCAAATGAGGATCCTTGATTTCTTCTTCCTTACCCACTCCATTTAATCAACCCCGCCATCTCCACTCCCATTTTACCTGTTCTTATCATCCTTCTTGGTCTGTAAGAAGCCCATGGTTGGGCGAAGTCAATGAATGTGGAAAGGGGCACTGGATGTTTCTGCCAGGAGGGCCCCACGGTGCTCTATTCCTGATCAGAATCTCAAGCCAAGAGCTGGGGAGGTAGCTCAACGGTAGAGCGTTTGCCTAGAATGCGTGAAGCCCTTGGCCCATAGGTTTGATTCCAAGAACCATAAAAAATAAATAAAAATCTCAAGTCAGGGGCTGGGGATGTGGCTCAAGCGGTAGCCCGCTCGCCTGGCATGCATGCGGCCCGGGTTCGATCCTCAGCACCACATACAAACAAAGATGTTGTGTCCACCGAAAACTAAAAAATAAATATTAAAAATTATTAAAAAAAAAAAAAAACTCAAGTCAGCCAGGGCACGTTGGCACATGATGTAATTCCAGCAATTTCCGAGCTCAGATGGAGAAGCACAAGGAGGAGGTCAACCTTTGCAACTTAGTGAGACCCTGTCTCAAAATACAAAATAAAAAAAGAGCTGGGGCTAATCAGGGTGGTGGTACAAGCTTGTAATCCTAACAGTTTGCGAGGAGAGGCAAGAGATTTACAAGTTCGAGGCCAGCTTCACCAATTTAGTGAAATCCTGTCTCAAAATAAAAAGGACCGGGCTTGTGACTCAGGAGTAGTAAAAAGCACCCCGGGGTTAAATCCCCAGTACCAAAGGTGGGGGAGGGGAGTGGCTAGGGAGGCTGTAGCTCAATGGTAAAGTGGCCCCTCCCACCTCGTCCTTTTTAAAGCTCAGTACCAAAAAAAAAAAAAAAAAAAAAAAAAAATCCCAAACCAAAGCTAGTAGTACATGTAGTCCCAGCATTTCAGGAGGCTGAGCCTCTGCAAATCTTGAAGTGTGAGACCAGCCTGGGCAACACAGTAGGACACAATTTAAAAAAAAAAAAAAAGCAAACCTCAGGTCAGGAGAAGCCTCCCTCAACATGCCCTCTCCCTCTGAGCAGAATGGTCCTAGCTAATAAAAAATCATTGCCTGGGCTGGTGGTTTAGCTCTGTGGTAGAGTGCTTGAACCAGGCCCTGAGTTTCATGATTTGCCAAGAGCAGTCAGGACATCTCACTGACCTGTGAGCAGGTGAAAGTGAGTTTGCACATTTATGACTAGGAAAATAAAGGCGTCAGTGACTGACCACCTGGTCACTCAGCTCGGAGCCCTTCCCACTCCAGAAGTGGAATGGGAAATATGGTCTCCCCTCCCAGGACCTAGGTCCAGAGCAGATCAGGAACTATTCCTGTAAATGGGCTTCTCCTGAGTTGAACACATAGCATTGTCAGGACTAGAGACTCCTCAGAGATTTCCTGAGGACTTTCTTTTTTTTTTTTAATATTTATTTTTTAGTTATAGTTGGACACAATGTCTTTATTTATTTATTTTTATGTGTTGCTGGGGAACGAGCCCAGGGCCTAACCCATGCTAGGCAAGCACTTTACCACTGAGCCACAACCCTAGCCCCTGAGGACTTTCTAAATTGGGAAAATCTCAAATCATACCAGTACAGAAATTCCATTTTTTTCTTTGAGGAAGCCTTTCAGGAGACCTCTGCCTGTGCTCACAAGCTTTATCCCTCTTGACTCATTGACCCTAAGCCCCCACCCTGAGTTCTGCCTGGGGATATAAAGCTACATACACCGGGGCAGGGAGCCCTCAGCCCTCCAGGGCTGTGGCCAGCTGAGTGTGAACTGTGGAGGTATAGGAGAAAAAGCAGAGACCCCAGTCAACCTGGTAAAGAAGGCAGGCTTATGGCCACAGCTAGCCAGGCCAAGGTACAGATCTGCTTCCAGGAGAAGGAAAAGCATGGAAAGGCACAAACACCAACAAAGGTACCATAGCTCAGGAATCTTTGAGTGAGTAAGAGCTGCTGAGAGTGGCCCCAAAGGTGGGGATCAGGTCTCAGAAGGCTGCAGATACCCTGCTGAGAAACTATAACCTTAAGGGTGAGGGAGACCACTAAGAGCGTCTTTAAAGACAGGTTTCAAACACCTTAGTTCTGTTGAACCCTTATTCCCAACAGCACTTACAACCATAGAGTTTCTCAAGATATCCCTTATTCCTAATCAGGTCCAATCTGCGGTTGGAGGGTGGTCCCTGAAGCAGGAATTGACAAACCAACTCCTGCAGCTAGGGGTACTGTTGCTTGTTTTTCTATATGGGCAAAGAATGGTTCAACTTTTTTTTGTACTGGGGATTGAACTCAGGGGCATTCACTCAGGAGCCACATCCCCAGCCCTATTTTGTATTTTATTTAGAGACAGGGTCTCAATGAATTACTTAGTGCCTCACTGTTGCTGAGGCTGGCTTTGAACTCGAGATCCTCTGTCTCAGTCTCCTGAGCCAATGGCATTACAGGCATGCACCACCACACTCAGCTGGTTTCTATATTTTCTTTTAAAAAATTACATTTATGGGCTGGCGATGTGGCTCAAGCGGTAGCGCGCTCGCTTAGCGTGCGTGCGGCCCGGGTTCGATCCTCAGCACCACATACAAACGAAGATGTTGTGTCCGCCGAGAACTAAGAATAAATAAATGTTAAAATTCTCTCTCTCTCTGTCCCCCTCTCTCTCACTCTCTCTTAAAAAAAAAAAAAAAATTACATTTATAATTCTACCTTTTGTTTTGCAGGGCTAGGAATTAAACCCAGGGCCTTGGGCATGCTAGGCAACCACTGAGCCTCAGCCCCAGCCCAGGTTTTTACATTTTTCAATGGTTGGGGGGGGAATCAAAAATATTATTTTGACAAGTGAAAATTATATATGAAGTCTGAATTTCAGTGTCGATAAAGTTTTATTGAAGCACAGCCACACTCCTCCTTTGTCTATATTTTGTCTTTGACTGCTTTTGTTTTCATAATAGAGCTGGCAAACCATTTACCCTTACCATTTTTCCCCCTGTGGTGCTGGGGATCAAACCCAGGGCCTTGTGCATGCAAAACAAGCTGAGCTACATCCCCAGCCCATACTCTTACCTTTTCCAGAAAAGGTTTGCAGACCCCCAAGGCAGCTAAAGCTAAATGAAGTCTTGAAGAAGCACAATCAGCCTGGGCAGGAGAATTCTGGGAAGCCACTGAGCTGAGTGAGATAAGGCTCAAGGCATGAAGAAAACCACTGGGGGCATTCGGGATCCCATGACAGAGGCATGAGATATGGATCTTGAACCCCCAGAACAAGTAACTTCCCAAGCTCATTGCCTGTCAGATGTGTCCTGTCACATTCTAGGCCTCTGGATTTGTTTGTTTTTTCTTCTTTCTTTGAGGTGTTGGGGATAGACCCAGGGATTCTCCCATGCCTAGCAAGAGCTGGACCACCAGGCTGCTCCTCCATCCCCTCCCCAGTTCCTAGATCTCTGAATTCCTCAGGAAATATCCTGAATCGACACCTTTCCAAGCCAATGAGATTGACAGATAGGTTCAAGACAACTGGGTAGGTGTGTACAACCAGCCTGGTCACCTGTTTTCACATTCCTCAAGGACATCCGTCACTTTCACTTTATTGCTAGTACTTTTTTTTTTTTTTTTTTTTTTTTTGGTACCAGGGATTGAACTCTCAGGGGGCACTCAACCACTGAGCTACATCCTCAGCCCTATTTTGTATTTTATTTAGAGACAGGGCCTCACTGAGTTGCTTAGTGCCTTGCTGTAACTGAGGCTGGCTTTGACTGCCTCTGAGCTGCTGGGATTATAGGCATGTGTCATTGCACCCAGCCTGGTTTGGCTCTGATGCCATGGCAAATGGAAATTTTTGTTCATTTTCTGTTTCTCATAGAACTCAAAAAATCGATTTTTTTGTTTATTGCTCCAGTAACTTGATAACCTTATTAAATTTTAATTTATCAATTTCTTGGGTGTGTTTTTAGATGGAAACATGTAGGAACACAGTTTGATTTCTCCTTCCCTTTCTAATTCTTGTCTGCCTTTTTTTTTTGGGGGGGGGGGCTACTGGGGATTTAACCCAGGGGCACTTTACCACTGAGCTACATCCCCCACCTTTTTCATTTTATATTTTCAGCCAGGGTCTCACTAAGTTATTTAGGGCCTCACTAAATTGCTGAGGCTGGCCTCAAACTTGCAATCCTTCTGTATCAGCCTCCTGAGCTTCTGAGATTACATACATGCACTACCACACTTGGCTGATTCTTATATCTCTTATTTCTTGTTTTATTGCATCATCTAGGACCCACTGAACAATGACGTGGAAGCTGTGCTTCTGGGCATCCCTGATAAGAAAAGCAGTGCTTCTAACATTTCACCATTGAATATAACACTTGGTCTTTCTTTTCCCAACTTTCTGTGAATTTTAATCTGAGAAAATATTGCATTTTCTGTGTCTACTGAAAACAATACATTTTAATCCCCTTAAATCATTAATTTTTTAATAAACTTTCTAATATTAGACTGGCATGTTTCTTTGAAGTTTTGTAGAACTCATCCTCCCATCCTGAAAAACTACCTAGGTCTCTTATTTTCCATATGGAAGCATTTTAATTAAGGATTCAATTTTTTAAAATGACTTATTTGAGTCAATGGTTTAATATTTTTTAAGAGAGAGAGAGAATTTCTTAATATTTATATTTTAGTTTTCGGTGGACACAGTATCTTTATTTTATTTTTATATGGTGCTGAGGATCGAACCCAGTGCCCTTCGAATGCCAGGCGAGTGCGCTACCGCTTAAGCCACATCCCCAGCCCTATATAATAATTTTTCTAGATATTACTTTTTTTTTTTCAAGACAGGATCTCACCACTCTTGTCCAAGCTGGTCTTGAATTCATTCTCAGGCTTAGCTTCCTGAATAGCTGGGACTGTGAGTGTGCGTTATCACACACCTGGTTTGGATGTTTCTTTTTGTGTGTGTGGAGATAGGTACCAGGATTGAACTCATGTGCACTTGACCACATCCCCAGCCAACTTTTGTATTTTATTTAGAGACAGGTCTCACTGAGTTGCTTAGCACCTCACTTTTTACTGAACTGGCTTTGAACTCGTGCTCTTCCTGCCTCAGCCTCCTGAGCCACTGGGATTATAGGTGTGCACTACTGTGCCTGGCCTGGTTTGGATGTTTCTTTTTTTTTTTATCATTTTTTTAAAGAGGGGGGGGGGAGGGAGGGAGGGAGGGAGAGAGAATTTTTTTTTTAATATTTATTTTTTAGTTTTCTGTGGACACAACATCTTTGTTTGTATGTGTTGCTGAGGATCGAACCTGGACTGCTGGCACGCACTACCGCTTGAGCCACATCCCCAGCCCCTGGATGTTTCTTGAAAGTTTTTTGTTTTTGTTTTCTTGGTGCTGGGTATCAAACACAGGGCCTAATGCCTGCTAGGCAAACCTTCTGCCACTGAGCCGTACCACAGTTCTCTGCTCCTACTTATTTTGGGTCAGTTCCATTGTTCTCTATTTTCCAACTTTAATACTTAGTGCATTCAAATTTAGCCTTTCCTCCTTTATAACATAAGGATTTAAGGGTACATATTTCTTAAGAATTATATTAGCCACACCCCACAAAATTCAATATATTGCATAGTATTTATTATGATTCAGTTTTAAAGATTTTCTGGTATCTTCTTTGATCAATGTAGAAGTGTTTTAAATTTTCAATTTTTTACATTATCCTTTATGTAGTAGACAGTGTGTATGAATGTTATACTGGCTTTTTTGTTTTGAGACTTGATTTGTTACCTTGAATATGGTTAGTACTTATAAATCCTTGAGAAAAAATAGATACTATCTTGGGCTGGGGATGTGGCTCAGGGGTATCGCGCTCGCCTGGCATGTGTGTGGCCCGGGTTTGATCCTCAGCACCACATACCAACAAGGATGTTGTGTCTGCCGAGAACTAGAAAATAAATATTGAAAATTAAAAAAAAATAGATACTATCTTGTTGTTGGGTTCAATGTATTAAATCAAATGCACTGTGTTGTTCAAAATAACCAACACAAAAAAATGTCTGAAGTTTGCACAGAACAAATCTTGGAGGAGCGTCTGAAGACAGCGAGAGGAGGCAGAGGTGGGAGGAGGAGAGGAAGAGGGATAGAATGTGGGGCTGGGGCGGGGAGCACACCTCTGGATTGGAGAAGTGAGGATGCCTGTTTTAGACAGGTTGTGGGACACCAAAGAGAGAGGTCTGCAGGCAGAGGGACACATGGAGAGGCCTGGGCTGGACTGGTAGGGCTAGACACCATCAAGCTGATGGCTAATGTCAAGGACAAGAACAAAATCACTTAGGGCAATGCGGAGCCATTCTTGAATTACAAACCAGGCATCTTTGGTAATCTGCTCTATTAATACACATGTGACTGTGTCTCACCTTTTCAAGGGCCCAAGGGTTGTGACTAAGTCTTGCCTGCCTGCCTGCCATTGCCAGCCAGCCCAAGGTTTGTCTTGGGCTTTGTTCAGTGTTCCAGGCCCCCATTTGAGTAAGAAGGTAAAACATTACTCCAATCTGTTTGTCTCAGATTGCCTCAGGGGAAGGCATAAAGGCAGGTGGCCCCACAAACAATCCTGACCTACTTAATGTTCTACCTGTCACCTGTCCTGTCTCAGGCAGCCGGCACACCTTTTCAATATGCAGGTCTCAACTAACTGTATTTCTCAACTATTCACTGGACCCGTGCCTGACTGGTTCACTTCCACCCAGATAAGGGACAAGTAGGGCTGTGACAGTGCTGCTGGGTGATGAGGAAATCGGTGTGGGGGTGAGGTTAGACATCAGTGACTTTGTTGGTATCATCTGGAAGGCTGCCATGAAAGTTCAGTATCCCGGAGGCTTGGGACTCCTGGGAATGTGAACGGACTCGACTCTCTGGGATGTTTCAGAGATGGGAGGTAGCAGACCACACCTGCAGTACGGTGCCATGCGATGGATCCCTTGTGTCTTTTTGTCTCCTTTGCTGCCTGGTAATTCATTGGGGGATGGGGAGTGCAAGGAGACAGATTGATTCAGTTTACAGGGTTTTTTTTTTTTTTTTTCATCCTTCAACCTTTCAAACTTGGTTTTCCAGAGTGAAATGGGTATAGCACTAGTCAGCACTTTATAGGGCTACTGGGGGAGCAGATGAAACAATGCGCCAGACAGAGTACAGAGCCGTGGTGAAAGCGACGCTGCGACTCGGATCTGAGTGGACTCTCACAATCCCACGCCCGCAGGCAGGGCAAGTGTCACTATTCCTGCTTTACACATGAGGGGCGATGAGAAGGAAAGGGTCAGGTTCAACAGCCCAGATGAGCAGGAGCGCGTGGGCTGCCCTCTAGTCACTTGCGCGCTGGGTGACGTCACCCTCCACCCCTCCCCGAGGGGCGGGGCGTTGGCCGGGCTGTTCCCACCCACCCTGCTTCAGGCCCCAAGCGTGCAGTGAGGTTTCCCAGCTGATCCGAGGCAAGCAGGCCCTCAGGCGGTAGTTCACGCTGGAAATGGCTAGGCTAGGGAAGAATGGCTTGATTCTCAAGCTCCAACGTCCTGGAAGTGTGGAAGAGGGTAATGAATGGCACGGGGGGAAGAGCAGAGTGGCCTAGACAAGAGACCCCGCCATGCTTAGGCTTATCCTAGTGACCATGGCACCTTGTGGCTCTGGGGACCTCATCTCCTATATCTAGATTCTGTTTCCTTAACTAGTCCATACATATACCGACCTCCCCTTTTAAGGAAAGGAGCCAGAGCCACAGAGAATGCGTGGCAGGCCCAGAACAGAATCCCAGGCTCTGAATCCAAACACTATGGCCCTCTTGTTTGGCAAAAGGCCTAGGAGAGGACAGCTTCTTGGGCAGAGGCCTTCATGGGCCACACTGACCCACTCACCCACTTAGCACTCACAGCAGCCTGGAGCTGGAACGCCAACTTGTCCCTTTGCAGGGAGCACAACACAGCCAAGGCTAGAGAGGGTTGAGTGGGCACAGCCAGGCCTGAGAGCACCAGGCAAAGGCCAGTTCATGTGCACAGGCTGCAGGAACCAGCCAGGACACAAGGCCACTGATAGATTGGGTTGGAACTCTGCCCATCTCTATGCTCAGTGCCAATGCATCCCAGGAACCAGACAACCCCCTAGGGGCTGCATGGACACTGCCAATCTGGCCTCTATCAGATCTGCTGGCTGGCCCCTCCAAAAGACAGCCACTCTTCCTGTATGTGGACCCAGGTTTCAGGCGGGGCCAACAGGCCAGACAGCAGTACTGTCTCTTTAAAAGTGACTCTGCATTTCTCTGCTCAGGTTCATTTTGAATTACTATTATAGTTTAACCCTGAGAACAATTTGGGTTTTGTTTTCCCAAGAATTAGGGGTCCCCTATCATTCCACCCCTCATACTCACCTAAACCATGCTCTTTCCACATTCTCCTCAAAAAATAAACATATATTCCAAATTGTTGGTTAGACCTCGGGCTTCATTTCTATTTTCAAAATGGATGCTGATTTTACTAGAGCTCAGTTTTTCAAGAGTGTTCAAGGCCTCAACATTTCACCATAAGACTAAAAAGAGACACTTCTGTGTAGCAGTGGCAGCCCCTAGGAAGGATGACAGACCATTTGGAGCAGAAATGTCAGGTGATGGGCAGTATCAAGTCATGGCAGGAAGGGATACCTGGCAGATTTTCCAGCTCTGCCCTCCCTTCCTCTTGGAAACAGAGAGGAAAGTGGTTATAGCCAAGAGCACCCCGCCTCCTACTACCAGGCTCCCCCAGTGTAGTGTTGCTTGCAGAGTGCCCACTTGTGGTCAGAATCTGACACTGCACCTAGTTGCCAATTTTGGCATTTACATTAAGATTTTCTTTTCAGAAAAGATATTCCAGTAATTTCCTTTAACATCAGTTTAAGTACAGAAAATGGGTGTAGCCTTTTCTTTATTTGAACCATTGCTGGGATTGGGAGGAACCTACATAACATGCCAGGGCATGGACGATGAGCACCACCACATAGCTGGAGTCAGGCATGTGGAGATGATGGAACAACAGATATCACAGGGACACAAGCAGATGCAGTGCAGCAAAATTTCCCAAGTACCTCTGGGAGCTAGGCACAGCATTTTGAAATTGAAAAGCCAAAACATGAGTCAAACAGACCTAACTTCAAAAACATGGTGGTCTTGTAGCTGGACAAAGAAAAGTACATAAGCCACTATGGTATGTGCCTAAAATCCCAGCTATGTGGGAGGCTGAGGCAGGAAGAATCCAAATTCAAGGTCAGCCTGGGGAACTCAGTAAGACCCTGCTCAAAATAAAGACTAGAGATGTAGCTCAGTGATAGAGCACTTGTCCAGCAAACACAAGGCTTGTGTTCAATCCCCAGTAGCAGGGAGAAAAAAGATAAAAACATAATAGTGAGATAGGTACATGCTCCAGAGCAAGGAATGAACACACCCCTAAATTGGTTTTCAGATTCTTTTTTGTTTCTTTCTTTCTTTCTTTCTTTTTTTTTTTTTTTTTTTGGTTAGTACCAGGAATGGAACCCAGGAACACTGTAACTCTGAACTACCTTTTTAAATTTTGAGACAGGGTCTCATTAAATTGCCAAGGCTGGCCTTGAACTTGTGATCTTCCTGCCTCAACCACCCCAGTGCTTGGATTACAGGATGCACCACCATGCCTGGCCTTAGATTATTCTTGTGGCCACATTTGGGATGAATCAGAGAAGACCTGGGACTTGGTCCCAAAAGGCCAGGTAGGGAAGTGGTAAAGGGTCCTCTGGAAGAAAATACAGGTGGTGGGGGGAAGGGCTGGCCTTAAGGAAGATCCAATAGGGATATGGGGTTTGGGTACAATGGGGAAAGCAGGGAGGCCTGAGGGCAAGCAGAGGAGAAAGATCTCAGGTCTGTAGCTTCAGTTTGCATCACAATTCAGTTTGCATCACATCAGGAGGAAGAATCCTAAGCAACCGGCAGCTTGAACTAGATTGGAAGGAAGACCTTGTCTACCTTCACCTCAGATACATACTCTAGTTTGACAAATTAGCACCTGGACTTCAGTTCCCACTAAGATGGTAATACTTAACAACCCCATTAGGGATTGAGCTCATGGAAGAGTGAAAAATAGGCTAACAGAATTTATTGAGGCCTGAAGCCTTCAATTAAAGAAAACTCCCATAAGCGAGGAAGTTCTGCCAGAGGTGCCAACTCAGTAGCAATGTGCTGGTCAGAGATCAGTGAACAGACAGCCCAGGCAGGGCAGCAAAACCTCCTGCCTTTCTGAGACTCATACCCAAGTGCTGGGGCTGGAGGGTCACCATGACTAGAGGACTGCACTTCCCTCTAGCCAGGCAGTTATTCTTGGGCAGGGGTCTCAGTAGTGAGGACCCCTTCACCGAGACTCTCACAGTCCCATTCCAAACCACCCCTCCTTAGGCTAGAGTTTGGGCTGAGAAGGAAGAAGTCCAGCTTCAATATGAGGGACACATAGGCTCCTTGTTCCCCAGGAAGTCTGGCAGGCTGAGCTTTTGGTGTCAGGGCTGGGTGCCAGGCAGGGGAGAACCCTCAGGCCTCAGCCTCTTCCTGTCCAGTGATGTAGGAGTGCCGCCAAGAGCTGGGGGTGGAGCTGGCCAGTTTTTCAGAGTTCATTGCAGGGGCTGAGGACAGAGTTGGGGGGTGGGTAGCAGTTAAGACCAAGAAAAGACAAGAAGCTGTCTCTGTCTCCAGCCTTGTGAAAGGAGAAATGAAGCAACAAAGAAAAAACTTGGCTTTTCTGTCTGGGCCACAGTTCGGGTGTCCTGGCTGGAGGCCTGTCCCTCCCCTGTGGGCCCAGCAGGGGTCACTACAGCTCCTCTGAGGCCCAACCCCTCAGGCCTACAGTTGGGTCCTGCTCATCCCTCCAGACCCATACTTCCTATCTTCTACCATGCCAAGGCATTAAGCTGTCGCCTGAAGACACAGGGAGGCACAGAGAAGAAAAAAAATTTTTTAATTTAATCAGAGAGCCTCTGAAGGCACCTGGTTTCTGTTGAGTATAAAAAAAAAAAAAAAGGCAGTAAAATAGCATCTAATATAGTGTGCATGATGGGTAGGGATGGGTGAAGGGCAGGGGAAAGGGACAGGGAGAAAGGGGAGGAAGCACGTGGGGAGAAAGGAGGGAGGGGAAACATCAGATCAGACCATACAACGGTCAGTCCTGGCCCCCCAGCCACCCCTGGTGTAGGCAGATAGAAACAAAACACTTATACACGCTCTCTGAGCCCAGGAGCCTCACCTGCCTTGCAGGGACCAGTCAGCCATCAGTCAGAGGCCATGCCCCTCCTGTCTGACCCTCAAGCCCAGTGTTCTCAGTGTCCATCAGAGGCTCCCTCCCCAGGGCCTGGACATCCAGGCCCCACACAGGGCATAAGAAAGCAGAAGTTGGCTTTAAAAGAAGAGAAAACCTTCAGACTACCCTGCTCATCCTTGGCAAAAGGGGCAGGTGGCAGGCCAGCAGTGCAGTCCTTCTGTCCATCCATGGTCACACAATTGCCCGAAGCAGGAAGGAGAGGACAGCCCCCAGTGCCAGGCCCAGACACAAAAAGAAGTTCATGATGGCTCCCGCGGTCTCCGCCTCAGCCGGCTTTACTTTCCTAAAGGAGGGAAGGAAGACGACCCAGGGCTGACTGCCCAGCCCCGGCCCCAGCCACAGTCCCCAGCATCTGGGGTAGGGAGACCAATCTGTCCTCCTTTACTAACCCCAACCTGTTTCTGCCTCTTCGGGGACTGTGTATTGGGGGGGTGTCTTCCATGCTGCCCCAACAGGTCCTTCCCACAGCTCCACCTAAGCAGCCCGGGCACCTCAGCCCTTACCACGGCTCTCAAGCCCCTCCCCCGCGGCCATCAGCTTCAGCACCAGAAAGTCTCCTTTTGCCCTCTTTCTCTCTACTGAGGGTCCCCGCTTGGAGCTCTAGACCCTGACAAATGCCTGGCCCCACTCACTTGGGCCCGAAGCACATGCAGAGGCTGGCGAGGTAGCCGTTGGAGAAGGCGAAGGCAGCCATGAAGAAGATGTACCAGGCGTCATGCTTGAAGACCACAGCCAGGTAGCGACGGGGATGGACGTTACACAGCAGTAGCAGCGGTACAAACACCAGCCGCGCAACCACCAGGCTCGGCAGCCAGCAGCTGTCCTTCCCAGGCTGCAGGGACAGGGCAGTGCCTCAGCCAGGCTGAGCCCTGGGTTCCATTTAGAGACCCTGGGGACTGGACTGGCCGCTAAGCCTGGTTACCTTTAGGGGGCCATTGATCAGGAGCGCCCTGTGGAGTGCTGGGATGTTCTACAACTTGATTTGGGTAGGTGCACACACACACACACACACACACACACACACACAAACACACACACACGTTAAGTTGTACACGTAAGACTTATACACTTAATTATATATAAATTATGTCTGGATCTTTAAAAAAAAAAAGGCCCCCTTTCTGGGTCTCAGGCTGGACTCCTTTTTCCCACAGGGGACCAATATCCCTTCCTCCACTTACCCACATGAAAACAGCTGTGAGGCTCCGGCCCAACCAGTCAAAGATATTGAAAGTCAAGAAACAGGACACAGGAATGAAGTAATCTCCTGGAAGTGGAGGGGGAGGAGTAAGGGAAGAGAAACAGACAAGCAACTCCGGCCCTCACTGGCCCTCGCCTTCCCCAACCATACAGAAAGAAATGCTTCCAGCGCAGGGAAGGACAAATGGACCCAGAAAGGTCTGCCTGGGTAGAAGGCAATCCAGGCTCGCTCAACTTCATTCCCAGTCCTGCCTGAGACCCTATGTGTCGGGAAGCTTCAGTGTCCTTACCCCAGGCGCTGGTGCCTGCGATGCTGGATTTGACCTCAGCAGTCACAGCAGGGAATAACCCAATGGTGACCGTGAAGTTGAAGCAGACAGAGAGGGCCAGGACTGAGATCTAGAGAAAAGGAATAAGATTCAGCCAGCTTTTTCTTTTTTTGGTTTTGGGGATTGAACCCATGGACACTCTGCCACTGAGCTACATCCCCCAACCCTTTTTATCCTTTATTTTTAGACAGGGTCTTGCTAAGTTTCTGAGGGTGGCCTTGAACTTGTGATCCTCCTGCTTTAGCCTCCAAAGTCATTGGGATTGAGTGTACCCCACCACACACCTGGCTTCTCTGGATCCCTGTCTTCATGGTGGTTTGCATTAAAGAACCAAGAAAATACACATGCACGTGTGCACATATAAGAATCCAGGAATGTGACAAGTCTCGGGTCAAAAAGGGAACTAGAGGAAAGGGAGAGGGAGGGAGCAAAAAGAAAGAAAAGAGGTGAGGGACAGAGGGTAAGAAGCCCTGCCCCACATACATTTTTGAGGATGGCTCTAATAGAGGGGTTTCTGCTGGTAGCCTGAGAATTGGGGGTTGAGATCCTGGACTCCTCTTTGCTCGCTCTTGGCTCCTCTCCTGGCAGGTGACAGGTTGTAGAAGAATCTTCAGAGTTGTGGGAAGGATGGAGGAAAAGACAGGGTTAGCTACAGTGGACGTAGCTTTACCTGGACCATAGCCGTACCCTAACTCTTAGCTAAGACCTCCCTTCCAAATCCCCAGGGCTTGAGCCCCCCACCCAGGGATTAACCATTCCCAGGGCCTTCAGGTCATGTGACTCCCTACCCCAAATCAGAAACTGCTTCCTAGCGTCTTCAGTCCACATGCCTGGGGCATCAGGGTCATAGGATCTCCCCACATTTTAACATTCCCAGCCCTCATTTCCTACGGTCCCCCTACCTCCACCCCTGGTTGCTCTGTCCTCCTCTGGCTCATGGCTGCCAGCTAATACAGTGTGTCCATTCTTGTCCCCTCTGCTCATGTTCATGCTGCTCCTGCCTGGCATGCTGCCCGCCCCCGCTGCTTCCTTTGGCTATGAGACCTTTACTGATGAGGTCCAACTTGGTTTCCTGCTCCCCAGGCCCCTCAAGCTTGAGCTGCTGATAGTAGCGGTAGAACTCCTATCGAGCAAGGGAGACAGGGAGGCAGAGTCAGAGGCATTGCTGGAACTCCTGCCTCCCCCAGTTTCAGTTCCAGACTCTTGGTCTAGACCCTGAACCTCCCCACCCACCAAACCCCAGATCCCTCCATTTGCTCACCAGCCTGGGCAGACCCAGGTAACAGATGATAGCCAAAATGACAACCACACAGGCTGTGATAAAATAGCCAAAGGCACTTTCTGACAGCTCTGAGCCACCTGGGATAGACAAGGTCTGTGATCAGAGAGAGGCCCCATCCCTTCTCCCCCACACCCCCCCAGGGCAGTAGGCAAGTGAACGTTAGGACTCACTGGCAATGGCACAGATCATGGCCACTGAGGCGAAGAGGCCTGCCAGGCCCTGGCCACTCATGATGGGGGCTGTGTAGTTGGCGGGCAGGAGGCCAGCCAGACCAAACAGGCTGCCCTGCAGGATGGCGCCAAATGCTGGGGAACAGGATGAGTATCAGCAAGGGATGGTGGGGCTGGCAGTCAAGGGTCCAAAGGAAAATAAGGCCCTGTGATTCCTGCTTGCTACCAGTGAGGCATTTTTTTGTAGTTTTTTTTTTTTTTTTTTTTTTTTAGTTGAACAAAATACATTTGAACACAATACCTTTATTTTTTTTTAATTTTTATGTGGTGCTGAGGATCGAACCCAGCGCCCCACACGTGCTAGGTGAGCCTCTACTGCTGAGCCACAACCCCAGCCCCTCCCAGTGAGGTTTCATGCTGAGCTTCTCTCTGCCTCACACCCAGCCCAGCCCAGGCAGGTTCAAGCCTTTGAACCCCAACTGCTCATGACATTCGTCCACTCCCGGCCGAAGCTTACAATTAATGAGTATGATCTTGATCATGGTGAAGACGAAGAAGGGCAGAGCATCCAGCTGCACCTTCACCAGGATGGCAGTGACCAGGAATACCAGCAGGATGGCCACTAGGCTGCCTGGGATCCGTACAGATTGGGGGATCCTGCAGGAGAGGCCCCGGGTAGCAATGAGGGGTGGGCAGGAGGCAGTAATGGCAGCGCTGGGGCAGAGGTAGGTACTCACCTCTGATGCAAGAAGGAGTTAAGGCAGGAGAAGAGCAGCAGTGGCAGCATGGCACACAAGGTCATGACATTGTTGAAGATGGCACTGAGAGACCTCTGTTCTGGTAAGGGTGCTGTGGGGACAGCTGGGTCCTGTATCTCCTTGCTCAATACAGCAGCATTCAAGGACACATTCTGAGACATGTCCAAGCGGTTTGTGAAATACTGCAAGGGTTGCAGATAAAATGTTGAAACCTCTGTCCCTTCCTATGCCCAAATGCACATACCCAGGCCCTGGAAGCCCAGAGGACATGCCCCCATGGAACCCAGGCCCCCACCCCCGTCTCACCTTAGTGGCTGTCATGAAAAAATTCCAGGGGAGCAGTGTCCCCAAGCCCAGCATGAAGAAGATAAGCCAGACAGCTTTGTATCTGGGATGGGAGGAAAGAGAAGCCAAGTGACCCGCCATCCTACCCACCCTTCCAGGTCAACCTGAGACCCCTTCCTCCCTGCCCTCAATCTCTTCAGTTCTCCCAGGGAATATGTGGAGTCCAGGGACCCAGGACTGAATGGCATGGCTGATAGGACCTTGGTTCTCAGCCTTCAAACACTCAGGGGATCCTGCAGGCTGGGAAGCAGTGTGACCCACATATCCGGAGATGGTTTTGAAAATCCTGCTGAAGGGCTGGGGTGGGCGGGTGAGTGAGAAAACAAACAGCAAGGAGTCTTCTGCTCCCACCAGGCTGGCTGTCTGGAAGTGAGTGTGCATCTTGGCAGGAACTGTACGGTTCCCCAAAGAGGATTCTGAGGTCAAGAAGCTCCCAGACCATTCTGGATCTAGCAGAACAGGAGGGTGGGGTGCCTGGGAGGCAGGGAAGGAGAGAGCTACTGCTGTTTTTTTCCCCCCTGGTCCAGACAGAACTGGTTTTATAGGTCACACTACCAAAGGCAGGCCAAGAGGTCTGCAGCCACTGGACGTCATCTGGACAGTCATCTGGGCCCGGTATAAATAAAGGCCACCCAGCTCCAGCCAGGCCAGTATTTAATTATGTAGGCCTTACCTACAAGCTTAGCAACCTGGTGCACCAGGGTCACTAAGGCCCATGGCTATCTCCAGATATGTGTGTCATACCCTCCCAGCAGCCAAGACTCACATTCTTCAGAGTTGACCCAAGGCACTGAGGAGGAGGCCTGGCCACGGGGTAGGGGAACATCACACACCTCATATGGAGAGGGTCTTGGTGAGTGCCCCATATAGATAGATCTGAGCTATGACAAATGCAGTCCCCAAAGCCTTCATATCCCCCTTGAAGTAAACATGCTAAAGGGTTGATTTAGAGGCCCATAATGAAGGGCAAAACTCCCAGGCAAGGTCATACAGGACAGAGGGTCAGAGGTGGGGTGGGAAGACAGGTGGTGAAGAGGGGAGAGGGCTTCAGGGAATCACCGCAGAAGAGGGGGCCAGGCTGGGGCACCGTGCTGCCTGGGAAGGAGAGGAAGCACCTGGGCCTGTACTTCAATTCTCTCCCCTCCATACAGCCCTGTGAAGTGGATATTCTTATCTGTTTCACAGGTGGGGAAACGGTCTCCAAGAGACCAAGTTAAAAGACCCCACAAAGTGGCCTGGTTCCATAAACTCTGGCGAAAGAAAAGAAGGTAGGCAGGGGAAATGTGAGGGGGGGGGGGGTGTGGTGGCCCGAGGCAGAGTGAAGGACAGCCTGAAGCCTGGCCAAAGTGTGGCAGGGCTTCATCAACACTGTCAGGTCCCAAACCATTGTAGAGCTCAAACCCATACAGCCTCTCCCTCCAAAACTCTTCCTCATTGCTACAGCAGCTCTAACTTGAGGGTGTTCACAGGCTCCAAAAGTGGGAAGGTCATATCTAGGACCAGGGTGGGGTGGGGTAATCTGAGGCACAGGCCCTAGGGTAGTCCTGAGGGACAGGGAGGTTTTGCCAGATGTGCTCTGGAATGAGGGGTATTGCCAAGTATCTCCCCAGTGGTGGCGGAAGGGGACAGAAGCTGTGGGACTAGCTGGAGAGCAATACTGGAAACACTGACAGGCCAGACAGGCTGCTGCCACCTTGTGCCCCCCTGCAGACTCCCCTGCCAGCACCCAGCCAAGACATGCATGGTTCCCAGCCCAAAGCAGACCTGACTCAGAGCTACCTGGCCGGAAGGCCATCCTGTGGTGGCAATTCCAAATTCCAAGGAACACTGCCCCCACCACCCTGGAGACCCATTCCCTTGATCCCTAGCCCAGGTCTCCTCCCCTGCCCCCAGTACCTACCTGTCTTGAGGCTGGTGACTGGTGGTGGTCATGGTGCTGTTGTTCTCAGTCGCGCCTGGCTGACGGCTCCCTCCCTCTGCCGCTTGCTGGGGGCAGAAGCAATGGGAGGCCCTGCTTCCACCAAGCCCTCCTCAGACTCTTGTGGGGAGGAGGGGATGAGGCAGAGCAGGCAAGTGGAGAGTCCCACAGGATCCCCTCTGGGTCCTGTCCGTCAGGACCACTCGGATAGACCCTCTGGCCCAGCAGGCCAGTCTGATGGGGCCCCTATGGCTGCTCAGCCTCCACCTGGCTCCCGGCCTGGCCGCTGCCACCGCTATTTTTATCCAGCAGCCGAAGCAGTTTATAAGCTGGGAAACAGGAGGGTGGAGAGCAGGAAAGAAGGAGGAGGAAGCATGATTGAGAGAGAGGGAAAGACAGTCAAAGACAGAGAAGAGATGAGAAGGGTCAGAGGCCGTGCTGACAATGGAAGGTGAGCTGGAGGACAGGAACAAAGTGGAGGGGACAGCCAGAGGCAGGGGGAGCAAGGCACAGAACAAAACCCAAACAAATCTGCAGAGGCCCCAGGCCCCCTCCGCAAGTCTGATCTGTCAATTTACCCAGGAGCCCCCCCTGGATTCAAGGACAGAGTAGGCTTTGTGGAGCCTGTCTCCTACTGAAAGCACCCCAGACTGGCCTCTCTCCTAGGGGCATCTTAAACCTTTCTTTTCAACCACTGCCCAGAGGCTTCCTAATTCCCAGGGAAATATTTCACAAAGGGTGTGGGGATGTGACCCTTCTCACAACCCAGACCAGCCACTCTGACCCCCAGTACTGGCCCAAAGGTCAACCCATCCCCCTGTGAGTTCCACTCTAGGCCGCTGTTTTCTTCTCCTTTCTGAGATTGGCCTTAAAGGGAAGATTGGAGGGGTAGGGGCTCAGACACAGACCCAAACTGCTGAGTCCCAAAGCTCCCAGCCACCGGCCTCTCTGTGCCTCACTTGTGTAGGGGGAGGCTCCCTGGCACCAGAAGGTTAAACAGCTTTCCATTAGATGGCCTGGGAGGCCACGCTGGCATGTACTGGCCCAACCTCCAGGTGAGCCTAGCTCTGGAACCAGGTCTGCTGCTGTCTGGAGGCCAGCCTTCTGCTCCCCGTCCAGGCACTTGCCTAGACTCACTAACAGAAGGGGAGAACAGAAGGGGCCTGGGCAGCCCCTAGGAGGGGGTCCTAAGGCAGGCTGGGCAGCACACCTTGCCCACATGGTCCTGAAGGAGGGCCTAGAGTGAAAAAGGTGGTATGGGGCAAAGCAGGAGAGGACCCCCCTGGCCTCATGGGCCTCTTTCTGAGAAGCCTCATGAGCACAAAAGCAAACCCAGGAGATAAAAGGCCCAGAGCTGCAGGGGAGATAAGATTGCAAGGGGAGCCCCCTGCACCTGAAGGTCACAGCAGTGACAGCAGGGGACTCTGAGATCCTCAATGGGCTTTTTCACCCCTTCCTGGGTAAACTCTAGACTCCACAGATCTTCCTCATCCCTCAGTCTAAAGCTGGGTCGTAGGGGTGGGGGCATACCTCCAAATGGAGGTGGAGGGCTTCTTCTTCCAATCCTCTTTCAACAAATATTTACTAAGGACCTCAGTATGCAACCAGGTATTGTTGCTAGGCACTGGGGACAGAGTGGCAAACAATAGTATTGATGTCTTTTAGAGGGATAAGGACAAGAGGGCTCTGCTGGAGTGGAGGAAGGACTCAGGTTTTTCATCTGTACCAGGGAGGGACCCCGCCATCTCTCACCTCCACAGAGCCCATGTTCCATCCCACCCCCCACAGGAAGGACTCCTGGCAGAATAGCCCCCTCCCCTTAGCAAAGTGCATTAGGCTTGGAGAAATGTCTATTTTTGTCCTCTTTCCCAGCCGGGCCCCTGTTCTACACAGTCCCCACCCCAGTCCTGGGTGCCCTGCAATTCCACTGGGCACCCCTCCACCCCTGCCCACATCTTCACATTCCACTGGCCAGCTTAGGTGTTCTGTTCTTGTCAGGTTTTGCCCAGCAGCAACCAGGGATCTGATACCAGCTCAGACCATCTGGTGTCCCAGGGCCATGCCTTGGCCTGTCAAGTCTTGAAAGCAGCCACAAAACGGAACCCCTCCCTGCCCCTAGGTTCCTAACACCTCTCTCTTAACCCAACTTTCAGGCATACCTTTGTGCTACATCAAATCTCCATTCCCCAGGGTGCCCTATAGGCCAGTCACTACTGCAGATCCCCTCTTTCTCTCAACTATCCAGAAGCTAGTTCTAGATTGTTTCCGATGAGCAGATGGGCCAGGCAGGATTCAGAGATGTTGGGTCACTTGCCCAAGTTCACTGAGTAGGTGAATGGGGAGCCAGGATTCAAACTCAATGCTCATTTCATTTTAGGTTCCTTTCTGGCTGGGCAGGGAGGTATAAAGACTGATTCCCAGATGTCCCTGTAGACTGGGGAGGGGAGGGGGGCTCTGCTCCAATTAAAGGGAAAAAAATAGGCCTATAATTCCATCTACTGGGGAGGCTGGGACAGGAGGTTAGCAAGTTTGAGGCCAGCCTTGGCAATTTAGCGGGCTCTGTTAAAAAAAAAAAATAGCTGAGGATGAAGATCAATGGTAGAACACCCCTGGGTTCAATCCCCAGTCAACCCCCATAAATATAAATAAATAAATAGAAGAATAAAGTGGGGGCCCAGATCATTCCCAGCCTGACATGATTGTCAGAGGTAGGGTACCTCATCTCCATCCCATCACACATATACATTCAGGCATGAAGAACTCATAGACAGGAGGACAAGTCCGAAGGTCTGGAGGTTACTGAGATGAGTGAGCCAAGGGTCGGTACAGGGTTGGGGAGAGATCCCTAGGATGGTGAGGGCCCATTGCTGCTCTCCCCCAGGATAAAGCCCGGCGTTTGCTATCCTTGTCTCTCATTTACTCCGTAAGTAAATGAGGACGCGCCAGGAACGGGAGGTCAGGGACAAGAATTTGGCCAATAAAAGGGATACTTAAAGGGACAGCTCGCCTACCTCCATCTGCGTCGCCCCCATCCCCATCCCCCTCACTGCAAACACGGTGTCCTGGCCCCTCCCATATCTTGAAGACAATCGACCAGGATTAACTGTCCCCTCGCCTGCGTCTTGTGGAGGTCCGCGAGGCAACAGCAGCTTTTAGGCCCGGGAGCCAGGCCACCCATGCCCCACTCCGGTGGTGGTCCCCACAGAAATCCCCAGCGCCCAGAGCCTGGGTGTGCCACGTGCTGCGCGCTCTGCACGAGTCAAGCCAGGGAAGCGGGGGACCGGCGACGGTCGCCAGGCCGCGGAGCTGTTTGGCCTGGCCTCCCTCCCTCGTGGCAAGCTGGACGCGCCACCCCACGCCCGGCAGTCCCCGGCACGCGCCCACCCAAGGCCCTCGGCGAACCTGCCGGAGAAGAACTCCTCCGCGCGGAGACCTGCGCGCTTTCTCTGCAGCTTCCCGCGCCCGCAGGAGAGCTTTCAAACCCGCCCTCCGCTGAGCCCGCCCCCGGCCCGCGCCCGCCACCACCTCCCGCTACCTCACCGGCCTCGCCCCGCCCCCAGGGTCTCCCGCTTAGCAGATCTGCACGCGCCGGGACCTGCACCAGGACATCCTGCGTCCCAGGGCCATCTGGTCGCATTATTTCTTAGGGCCACACTAACCCAGCCCGTTATTAGGCGTGTGGGCCTGGAGGGCACAGCTCCACACTAGGCGCCCCTAGTCCCTTCCGCGCCGAGGCTGTGCAAAGTCCCATTCGTTCCATCCCAAGGACTTTTCACAGGCCCGGACGACCCCACCGCCAGGATCCGCCAGGCTCAGCTGAGGTGTTCCGTTATCCCGCCCCAAACCCCGCCCACGCCTCTACACTACACAGAGCCTCTTTTCTTTCCAGGGTCCCACCTTTTCCAGTTTAGATCCCTTCTTCTTTCCTTTCAATAAGACTTCTGTCCCTTTCACCCACTCCCTTGTGGGATCCTTACGACTCAATCATTTGTGACCTGGGTGGTGGGTTTTTCTACCCATGACACGTACACATGGCCATAGGTCCATAAACATCATGCCACCCACAGCTCTGACTTGAAGGGATGAGTGTCTCTGTCTCTGTCTCTTGATCTGTGTAGGGAAGAGAGGCAGAGTCCTCGGGCCCCCTCATGATCTACCGTTTCTAAATCGAGCACATTGGAAAACTGAGGCACTGCTGGGAATGGAAGAGAAAGCCAGGAAGAGCCCAACATCCTGCACAAATCCCATTGTCCCAGAGACGATATAGGTCAAGGTGGAATTCTTGCTGAGCTCCATATCCTTCCCTGGCTGATGGGGTCCGTGTTGAGGAGGGGTCCACCATGTACCTCCAAGGGAGGAGCAGGGATTCCTTTTTGTTCTTGTTGGAAAGTAAATCAGGGGGTCATTCTCTGCCCCTACCTCAGTGCTCAGTGTTTTAGGTTTATTCAAAGGTTGGAAGTGTCCTGGGGAGAGAAAATTCAACCTAGGCTGCTTACCCCACCCTCAATTACCCCAGAGGCCTGTCCCATGGAGAAGTCATACACACTAATTAACAATTAGCGCCTGGGTGCCCAGCGGCTCAGGAGGTTGAGGCAGGAGAATAGTGAGTTTGAAGCCAGGTTTGGCAGCTTATGGAGGTTCTAATCAGCTTAGCAAGGTTATAATCAACTTATTAAGACCCTGTCTCTAAATGAAATACAAAAAAGGGCTCAGTGGTTGAGCGCCCCTGGGTTCAATCCCTGGTACCAAAAAATAACATCAAACAATTAGTGGTACTAAAATCATAGGGACACTGCAAAATCATCCCTCTCCCCAAGAAAGCCTGGGCCCTGAGGAGGGAGGGGTTTTATATAGGGCAGTGGGTAGAGGTGTCCCCAGCCTTACAGCTCTGGTGGAGATGATACACATCTTCCCCACAGCAGGAGGCAAACAGAGGGCAGGAAGATGGGGTGGGTGGTATTTTTCTAGGCACTGTCCCTTGGCTTTTGAGTGGCTCATGTCTGTCCACAACCTTGGGTTCCTACCCTCATGTTTGTCCGGTCTCTCTCTCTTCCTCACCTTGCTATTGCCTCCCCTTCTCCTTGGCCCCCTGCCTCACTCCCACCTTCCTTTCTGGCTCTGACCCTGTGGGGGTGGCAGGACTGGTGGTCAGTATCCGCCAGGCACAGCCAGGCTCCGGGGTTAGTGGCTGCAGTTGTGTGCAGAGGGGGCTGGAAGTATAAGGAAACAGGAGGAAGTGGTGAGGGTCCCCAGGAGACCAGACTAGGGAAGGTTGGTTCCTCTCCCCATCCCCACGGGGCCTGGCCTGCTCAAGGGATGGCAACAGCCAGGCCTACTATTGTTGGAGAGAAGTCTATCTGGCACACACCCTGCCTGGGCCAGGGCCAGACCCATACCCATCACCGTGGCCTTCCCAGACAGAGAAGGTGGCTGGGTGTCCACGCCCTCTGCTGGACAGCCTTCGAAGGCCCACTAACACAGGTCTGTGCCTGGAGATTTTCTAGCTAAATTAGTCAGTCCTCTGCCCAGTCTTGTGGTTCTCTCCCTTCATGGAATCAGATCTCAGTCACAGGGAATGGAGGGGAACTTTGGTCCTTCAGACCCCCATACCCCACCTTATTCCCTATTCCACTGGGGACTGTGGCATGCTCCAGACTCCTTCCTCCCCTGGGTTACTTGTAAGCATGCCTCACCACCAGCACACAGCCCTCTCTCTCCAGGCCTGTGTCCTCTCAGCTGTCATCAACAAGCCATCTGTGTTTGCTGGAAATGTGTTTGCTGAGCGGGGTGGGGGGGGTGGGGGGGGTTATCACTAGAACATGTGTCATGTTCTCAGTTGTGTTTGTGATTGTCTTCATGGCCTTGTGGCAGGGCTGGTTCTAGAGTGAGGACAGTGAGGTGCTACCTAAGACACCAAATTTAAGGGATGCCAAAATCATCATCATCATCATCATCATCATGATAAATTGTAATGCAATGTGGAATTTTGGTTTGTTTGAAAGTGTTTTGTATCAGCTGGGTGCAATGATGCAGGCCTGTAATCCCAGCTACTAGGGAGACTGAGGCAGGAGGAAGGCAAGTTCCAGGACAGTCCAGGCAACTTAGAGAAGCCCTGTCTCAAAATTTAAAAAATAAAAAGGGCAGGGGATGTAGCTCAGTGATAGAGCGCCCCTGGTTCAATTCCCAGTACTAGGAAAGAAAGAAGAAAGGAGAGGAAGCAAGAGAAAGAAAAGAAAGGCAAAGAAAAGACAAGATCAACTATGTGCTGGGGTTCATGAACATGACCCTGAACATACTAGGGACACCACTGAGCTACACTTCAGCCCTAGTGCAATGTTCAAAAACCAAATTTAGAGCTGGGGTTGTGGCTCAGCGGTAGAGCGCTCGCCTAGCATGTGGAGGCCCTGGGTTCCATCCTCAGCACCACATAAAAATAACTAAAATAAAGGTATTGTGTCCACTACAACTAAAAAATTTTTAAAAACCCAAATTTAATAAAAAGAATCAATGATTAATACAACGTCGAATTTTTAAATAAAGACAAGTGTGTACAAAGGGTGGGTTTTAGGTCGGGGTTCAAGAAGAATTAAGTCTTTGTTCACTGGGTCTGCTCAGGCCCCCGACTTCTGCTCTAGGCAGATCTCTGACCTCGGGCAATTGTAAATCGCTGAGATCAAGGAAGAGGGGGAGTCACCTTCAAACTCCCAGAAAACTACCCTCCCTTCCAGAAACCGCAGATTAGAATCCATAGAGGATCAGACTGCAGGAGCAGCGTGAGAACGGCGCAGAGCCCGCCCCTGCTCGGCGCGCGCCTCACGCTCCCCCGCCGCCCCCGCCGCGGTTCCCTGCGCACCTGCTGAGACTTTGGCGGGGGCATCCGGACTTGGCACAGAGGACGGAAATTCCCAGGCCGGCGGATCCGGGATCCCTCCGGGCCTCCTTACCTCCGGCCTGAGGCTATGGCCATGGCCCCAGAGCGCTGCCCGCGCCGGGGTGGACCGGGTCTTTGCCGCCGGGCGGGAGGTTTGCAACTGGAGATTGCGGCGCCCGCCCAGCGATCCGCGGCAGGCTCTCAGTCCCGCCTGGCGCCGTTCGCCGCTCGAGGGCGCAGAGCGTTTCGGGACGCCGGCGGTGAGCTCCCTCAGTGGGAGGGGCTCGTGGGCCCAGGCAGAGCGGCCAGCGTTCCGAAGGGACAGGGTTAGGGAACCCGGGACTCAGACCCCCTTTACTCCGCCCCTCCCCCAGGTCGTCCTCTCGAGTGGCGAGAACAAGTGGATGACCTCGTCGGGAAGCGACTGGGGCGGGGAGAGTCCTACTGGAGTGAGGGTGCACAGCCTTGGTGTCGCTTCTCTGGACAAGGGATTGAATGGGGATCCCGAGAGGAACCTGTATTCATCACTATCCCCCCTCTCAACCAGAGCCCAAGACTCAGGGAAATGGGATTATTGCATGGAAACCATAAACAAATCATCCGGAGGCTGGGATGCAAATGTGCCTGACAACTCTTACACACACATCCCCAGTTGCCTCCTTTGGGGGAAGGGAGAATAAGGAGTTGATTTTTTTTTCAGGCTTCCCCCTCCCCATTTTTTTCTAGGTCCTTGAAGTCCTACATTTTTACACTGTCCCGCCTTCCAGTGGCTAACCGCAGGGTCGCTTAGCAAACAAGTCTCCCCCTTCTCATCATCTTTAGCTGAGATGACTCCAAACTGACTCAAACGGTTTTTCCTCCCTCTGTGAGCTAGCAGCCAATCTTCCTCTAAAATAGACCCAGACCATAACTAGGGGAAGTGTGACCTTCTGGGCAAAGTTAGACACTATAAACAACTTCAAGGTTTTGAAGACTGAGGTGGACAAT
Organism: Spermophilus citellus; assembly: GCF_964194105.1. Classification (NCBI taxonomy): domain Eukaryota; kingdom Metazoa; phylum Chordata; class Mammalia; order Rodentia; family Sciuridae; genus Spermophilus; species Spermophilus citellus. Next base: position 59,949,488 of record NC_138186.1, on the reverse strand, counting down.
GAAACAAACAGCCAAAGGAAGCCTCCCAGTGATCCTCTCCTCCAGGCCCCTCCCCACCTGCCACCCACTGAGGTGTAGGTGACAAAACTTTCAAAGAAGCATCCCAAGAATTCAACAAATATTTATTAAGCACTTGCTTTGTGATGGGCTTTAGGAACAGTGCTGCCTCCAAAGGCAACCAAAATCATATTTTAAGGTAGGTAGGTCCCAAGTCTGGAAGACCAACAGTCTGGATTCAAATATCACCTCTTAGATAAATTGTCCCCATTTACCAGGAGGTGAGGTCTCCTCTCCCCTGAGGTCAGCGATTGTTAGCAGAGGTCTTTGAGAAGAATTGCAGGAGGAGGAAGGGGCAGTGATCAATTGTCTGTGAGACATGTCTGCTGGGAGGGGGAGGCCTTCAGGTCAGATCCCCACTGGACTGCCCAGTGCAGGCTGCTTTAGTGCTGTTGCCAGAACTACTCCTACTCCAGGAGAAAGCGATGCGAAAAAGCTATGGCTGCTGCCCAGGACGTGTAGCCTCACTTCTGGGGGCCTAACCTCTCCCTTCTCTCCCGGCGGTCCACTCTGGAGGTCTCCCCAGCATCTGGCGGGTGTCGCTGGCTGAGGATGAACAACAAACAGCCTAGAAGAGCCTCTCGAACATCCTGGGAGCTCAGGCGACGGGCCAACCGACGCAGCAAGGGCAGGAGGTGCTGGCGGGCCAGGCGGGCAGCAGGAAGCAGCAGACGGGACAGCAGCCCTCGAAGCAGCAGTGGGAGCAGTGGGGCAGGCATGGCGAGCTCGGCGCTCTTGTGCTTCCTGCTCCTACCTCACCTGCCAAAAGCATGGGTGAACAGGAGTGCCCCCTCTCTTCAGTTTACACCTTCCTGCTTCCCAGTTGTGGGTTGCTTTTCCCTTTCTCTTAGCAAGGTAGCTGGTAGAGGGGGTTTCACCACAGCACAGATGGGGAGAGAAAAACTGGAGCTAGAACTCACAGCCAGCCCTTCCCTGTCTCCAGGGGCTCTACTGTTCCTGGGACCCCTTCCATCCCCCTGATATTCCCCAACCTTTCTTCCTCAATCCAGCAGTTCTTCCCCAGGCAATTCTAATTTTTCTTTTGGGGAGTTCTTGATCCACCCAGACCTGCAATCCTTAACACCCTGGCCCCCTACACTCACCGATCAGATCAGTTCAGCTCTCACCAGTCAGGACTGCTGCTCAGAATCAGTCTCTGGCTGGATCTTCCTGCAGTGGAGACAGCCTAGCTGGATGCAACACTGGGTAACCCCACCCAGCTCAGCCCCAGCCACCCAGCTCAGCTTGCCTAGGTGGGGGAAACAATGGAGAGACAGCTGTGTTCTGGCACCTGGTACATGGAGGGGAGCAGGCAGCTGGGCTGATCCCCTTTTCCAGTTTGGAAGGAAAAGGAAGGAGGGAGCATGTGCAGGAATTCCCCTTGCTGGGTACAAGCCTCAGAGTTGGAATTCAAACAACACTTGCTAATTGTGTGGCCTTAAGCACACTGACTCTTCTGGGCTCCAGTCCCCTTATCTGCTACCTCAATGGCTGGGAGGAACTGAGAGGAGGAACTGAACAGGACAATGTAGGACACCCACATGCCCAAACCTCAGATACAGTAAAACAGCCCCCCGGACACATTTATTAACACCAGATCTGTTCCAGTGGACAAGACAGGGAAACCAGGACCTGGTGGGAGCAGGCCCTCTCCTTGGGGCAGAGGAGTGAAGACAGTCCATTTCATAGCTGGGCACACTTGGATACAGTCGGGTGACATTTGTACTCAAAGATGGAGGAGGGACCTAATTCAGGTCCCTTTTCTCCACCTACTTTTCCCTCCTTGTTATTAAAGGAGAATCCATAAGGTAGCCAGGTGTATCTTATTGGGTTTATAGACAGGCTTTTTGTTTGTTTTTGTTTTTAAATACTTCATTCTCCTATTTTGAAAATTGTTATAATTCCTGCCTTTCTGGATTCAGATGAGATAATGGCCTTGACGTATTATAAAAACTTCAAGGTCTTGAGACTATGATCACGTATCAGCACCCCACCAGCAGCTGCTGTTAGCATCATTGTCATCTCCATCACCATCCAAGACCTTGAAGAAAGAAAACTTACAAGGTCAGAAAGGACTGTCTACTTCTATGTGGAAGAAGCAGGGGTGAGAAGCAAGAAAGTGCACATTCATAGGCAGAGTCTTCTTATAGTTGCTTCCAGAGGAAGTTTCATGGTCATGTATTTATCCTAGGGCTGTGGGTAGGACACATCGAATACACGTGTATGCCAATACAGAGATCATGATCTCACTCAATTCTCACGACCACGGTGCAGCAAAGCAACAATTATAACCAATGGATAACCATTGAGGAACTAAGGTTCAGGGTAGTTAAGTACCTTATCCAAAGTCAGACATTGGGTAAATAGCCTCATTTCCCTCTAGAACTGCCCTTTTCCCAAATTGTGTCTTTCCAATTGCTTTGGCCAAAATCTTCGAAATTATCCTGAACTCCTCTTTTCCTATCACAGTTCTCCATTCATATGAGCAAATTCTGATGACTCCACTTTGAAAATATTCAGAATCTGTAGCTGGAGGTGTAGCTCAGAGGTGGAATGCTTACCTATCATGCTTGAGATCCTGGGTTTGATCCTCCAGTCTTTCAAACTTATTAATTAAAAAAAAAAAAAAAAAAAAAACCTAATGAGCCAGGTGCAGTGGTACAAGCCTGTAATCCCAGTGGCTTGGGAGACTGACACAGGAGGATAGGGAGTTCAAAGCCAGCCTCAGCAAAAAAGCTAAGCAGCTCAGTGAGACCCTGTCTCTAAATAAAATACAAAATAGCACTGGGGATGTGGCTCAGTGGCTGAGAGCCCTGAGTTCAATTCCCAGTACCATAACAAAATAAAACTAATGAAGACCATAGGAAGCACAGGAAATTATCTTGATAAAACAGATTTTTCCCCCCTTAGGCAGATTATTTAAGAGATACCTTCACAATCTTTTATCAAGAACCAAACAGTCAGGGCTCCAAAGACAAAATAATGATAAGGAGATGGAAACATTAACTATCCTGATTGAATCTGCACACATTGTACATATGTGGGTAATCATCACACTGTACCTCATAAGCATGTACAATTAACAATAATAAAAATAAAGAAAAAAGTGAAAGAGCACACCACTGCTTCCAGGAAAACTTGTCATTTCCTTACTCCACACATACTGGAGATTGAACCAAGGGACGCTCTATCCACCCAGCCCTTTTTATTTTTTTATTCTGAGGCACAGTCTAAGTTGCTGAGACTGGCCATAAACTTGGATTCCTCCTACCTCAGCCTCCCAAGCAGCTAGGTTTATGAGCATGCACCATTACGTCTGGCTTGTTTCTTAGTTTTAACTCAGCTTTATGATTGTAAATATTTAGTTAAGATAAAAAAACTTGGGAGCTAGAGGTGCAGCTTTGCTGTAGGACATTTGCCTAGCTTAATCCTCAGCACCAAAAAAAGACAAGAAGTTATTTGACTAGTAAACCTAGTAGAATAAAAGTTGTGTCTCTGCATTGTATTAATGCTGACAACTCGGGAGGCATATCCATTTTTACAAAACCAACAATACTTGTTTGCCATAAATTATCCAAGGCAGGTGAATTTAAAAAGAGCATCGAGGGCTGGGGATGTGGCTCAAGTGGTGGCGCGCTCGCCTGGCATGCGTGCGGCCCGGGTTCGATCTTCAGCACCACATACAAACAAAGATGTTGTGTCCGCCGAGAACTAAAAAATAATAAATATTAAAAAATTCTCTCTCTCTCTCTCTCTCTCTCTCTCTCTCTCTCTCTCTCCTCTTTCACTCTCTCTTTAAAAAAAAAAAAAAAAAGAGCATCGAGCCAGCCTCTGTGACGGTGATGTACACTTATAACTCTAGCTACTTGGGAGGATGAGGTGGAAGGATCACCTGAGCCCAGGAGTTAGAGACTGACCAGACTTAGCAACATGTTGACTCCATGTCTAAAAAAGAAACAAAAGCCAGGCTTGGTGGTGCATGCCTGTAATACCAGTGGCTCCAGAGGCTAAGGCAGGAGGATTGCAAGTTCAAAGCAGCCTCAGCAATTTAGCGAGGTCCTAAGCAACTTAGCGAGACTCTGTCTCTAAATAAGATATAAAAAAGAGCAGGGATGTGGTTCAGTGGTTTAGCACCCCTGGGTTCAATTTCTGGTACCCCCCACCCCCCAAAAAAAGCATTGGGAGATTGTTTGTATTTCTAAGAGAATATTTAATTTATATATGTGCTTATATTTAAGCAATTTAAATAGAGTTATTTTACAATTAATTTTGGCAACATATAAGAAAAACTTTGTACCTGGCAAATGGAACAAGTTAAGATTACCTACCCAGATAACTAAAGCTTTTAACTATTTGTGGAAAATATTTAAAATTTTGCATTTGACCAATTTCTAAATCATCTTCTCTCCATTCCACTCTACCTCTTTCTCTCTTTTTCAATCAAGGGACCAATAAAGACTCAATGAGACTTTTATTACTTAAGACTGATAAGTTTTTTATGGCTTAATCACAGATTTGTAAGTTATCTCAAAGAGGGCACAAAAATACAGCCCTTCCAAGATCCAGAGCCACTCCCAAAGACAGTCCCCTGAGAGTTGGCAACAGGCCATAGGACACTAGCTGAGGATAGATAAAACCAATCCCCATTTTTGTAAGCCATGTTTTGACAAAAAAAAATAATAATAATAAGATAAAACGTTATCTTTCCCATGGAAGGGTAAAGATCAAATGGGTATACTAGGGGCTAGGGATGTGGCTCAAGTGGTAGCGCGCTCGCCTGGCATGCGTGCGGCCCAGGTTCGATCCTCAGCACCACATACCAACAAAGATGTTGTGTCCGCCGAGAACTAAAAAATAAAATATTAAAAATTCTCTCTCTCTCTCTCTCTGTCTCTCTGTCTCTCTGTCTCTCTCTCTCTCTCTCTCCCCCCCTCACTCTCAAAAAAAAAAAAAAAAAGAAAAAGAAAAAAAAAATGGGTATACTAAGTCCAAGAGTCACAATTCAAACTACTTCTCATAAATATCTTTGTCCTGCCCCGGCCCCAACTGTCTTCACATCCCCCTAAAGTCTGCTTGTCATAAGGGATGATTCTAAGATAAAACAGAAATTTTCTATCTCAAAGATACAGAAGAAGAAGGGCTGGGGATATAGCTCAGTTGGTAGAGTGCTTGCCTAGCAAGCACAAGGTCCTGGGTTCAATCCCTGGCCCTAAAAAAAAAAAAAAAAAAAAAAAAAAAAAAAAAAAAAAAAAAAAAAAAAAGAAGAGGAAATTTGGGGGCACATTTGCCTATTATCAGACATCATTTTGGGGGGAATCCCTGAGTCTCTTAAAGTTCAAGTGACTAAAGGCTGGAATGGGTATAGGAAGGGGTTCACAGAGCCTGTTCACAGGTGTCTACCAATGAGTAGCAAAGTGTTGTGGATTTATTAAAAAGCAGAAGAGACTTAAAGAGTCCTGGAAGCAGGAGTTTTAAGGGACAGCACAGTGTGCCTTGCTGCTCAACCTTTAGTTGCTTCTGCCAATTTAACTGAGACGTGTCTTAGGCCTGGGGATGATGCCACTGGGCAAGCACTCTAATCCTTTAGGAAAACAGTTTGGAAGTTTAAAACAGGCAGCTGGTGATTTAAGCAGCTTTCTTGGTGGAGCTGAGGAAATTGGAGCTCAGCTCATTCCATTCAAATGGAAATTTTCCCATCTGAAAAGATGGCACCAGGTTTTGAGGAGGAGAGTGAGCCAAAAAATTTTCTGGCCATCCAGGGATAGGGAGTCAAGGGTAAAGATAAGAGAATGGTGAAGAGGGATTTATGGTGGATTTGGATTTCAACTTTTGTTCTAACTTTGATTTCTGTGGGGGTTTTTTTTGTTTTGTTTTTTAAATCTTGTTAAGGGAATCTGTAAGGCTCGCCTTTGCATTATTTTGTGTCTTCTGTTGATTTGATCGTCTCATGGTACCAGTAAGCCAGTTGCTTAGCATGAGAATTTCAATTTTTGTGTGTGTGTGTGTGGTGCTGGGGATTGAACCCAGGGCCTTGTACATGTGAGGCAAGCACTTTACCAACTGAGCTATATCCCCAGCCTCCAATATTTTTTTTCCAAATGTGACCCATTTATTTATTCAAGGAACAATACAAACCAGTAAACCTTTTCATGCAAAGACCTGGAGATAACTTTCTAGGCTTACAATAAATCTTTACTATGGAGGTAATTGGTGCTCCTGAAGTTGAAGCCCTCATGATATGAAAAAATTCACTCCCAGAGACAGACTAAGAAAAAAAAAAAAAGATTTTCATGGCCATCAATTAAGAATTAAGAATAATATTTGTTGGCTGGGGATGTGGCTCAAGCGATAGCGCGCTCGCCTGGCATGCGCGTGGCCCGGGTTCGATTCTCAGCACCACATACCAACAAAGATGTTGTGTCCGCTGAAAACTAAGGAATAAATATTAAAAAAAAAATTTAAAAAAAAAAGAATAATATTTGTGAAATGGCATCCCCAGTCTTCAACAGAGTGTCCAGTCACAAACCTGCTAATCTGTGACACTGGGCAAGAGCTACTTGGATGAGTCTTTTTTAGCAGTAACTAAGCAATGAAGTTTGAGATGATATTTGCCACTTAGGGACTGGGGGGACCTCTTATTACGATAAACTCTCCTGAGAGCTGGTATGGTCAGATAAAGAGAAGGCTACTTGTCACTTTATGATCAGTCTCCCAACTTATTAGACTAACTGCCTGAAGTGAGTTAATATTGGTACCCCCAACCAGTGAAATCCAGAGAGAGCATCCTCAATGGTTACAAAGCCAAATTCTCAGGATATAAAACAAAAAGAGAATCTTAATCTATGATGTCATTCTTCTTATGATAAAGGGTGCAAAAGATGGAGACAAAAGAAAATACTGGTCTTCTTTAGAGGGAAAGAATCAGAAAACAATAGTATATATATAAACAACAAAAAAAAAAAAAAAAAAAAAACCCACCCAGGACAGGACATGGTGGCACATGCCTGTAATACCAGGGGTTTGTAAGGCTAAGGCAAAAGGATCAAGAGTTCAAAGCCAGCCTCAGCAACTAAGCAACTTGGTGAGACCTTGTCTCTAAATAAAATACAAAAAAGGGCTGGGGATGAGGCTCAATAATTAAGAGCCCATGGGTTTAAAACCAGCAACAAAAAATAAACAAACAAACAAGCACAAAGGGCTGGGGGTGTGGTTTAGTGGTAGAGTGCTTGCCTACCATGCTGGAAGCCCTGGGTTGTATCGCCAGCACCACACACACACACACACACACCCCAAAGCCTCTATACAAGGACTAGTTATAACACAAATGTTTTCTAAATTTAGAAAGGAGAAAAGACAAGGAGACTCTTAGCACTCTCACTTTGCAGACAAAGATGGAGGAACCTTATGTGGTAAGAATCTTGTCTTCAGCTGGCTTTCTGTCAGGGGTCCCAGCATTCTGCTTCTGCTTCAGTTCTGGAGTGGCCAGGTCCATCAGTAAGGTCTCTTTGTGGTCACCAAAATGTAGAGGAGGATAACCACTACTTCCTTCTGTACTTCTAGTTTCTTTGGTCGGTCTGCAAATTAAATTGACATAAGGCTTATTGTCATAGGAGACAAAATATTGTAATCATGTATGTCTGCTTAGAGTCCCATAAAAATATCAGACTCTGGGGCTGGGGCTGGGGCTGGGGATCAGTGGTAGCACACTTGCCTGGCATGTGTGAGGCACTGGCTTCGATTCTCAGCACCACATATAAATACATAAATAAAATAAAGGTCTAACAACAACTAAAAAAAAAATATTAAGAGGCCTGGGGATATAGCTCAGTTGGTAGAGTGCTTGCCTCTGCATGCACAAGGCCCTGGGTTCAATCTCCACCTCCAAAAAATAAAAAATAATAAGATCCTATGAAGCAATCAGATGATGGAGACTTCTATACCATCCAGAGCTTCAGAAGAACCAAGGCTTGGAACTTCTGGGGTGTGATGGAGATAAATTATGGGTGGGTGGGTGGGCTGGAGTTGTAGCTCAGTGGTAGAGAGCTTGCCTAGCATGTGTGAAGCACTGGATTCATTCCGCAGCACCACATAAAAATAAATAAAGACATTGGGTCCAGATACAACTAAAAATAAAAAATAAAAATAAATTATGGGAGGAGAAGAGGAGGTAATGGGTGATGAATAGAGGTTTCCTTGTTGTGTCCATAGAATCCTCTAGGGGCAAGGGTAGAAGTTGTCAAGAGCAGCTCTCTCCCTGGTCCACACCCCTTTACTGATATAAATAGATATAAATTTTCTTTATACAAGGGCCAGGTTTCAAAGACAGTCTTGTAGTCTGCAGTTTTTTGAAATAATCAATATGCCAAAGAGTCATATACACAGGGTGGTCTCTTACAGTCATATTTTGGGGGTGTATACTGAGCCCCAACAACAGGGGCTACCATTGTTTCTGCCTTCAAGGCTTTTTTTCTTTTTCTTTTGGTTCCTGGGGATTGAACTCAGGAGTGCTTAACCACTGAGCCTCATCCCCAGCCCTTTTTTGGCATTTTATTCAGAGACTGTTCTCACTGAGTTGCTTAGCACCTCACTAAATTGCTGATTCTGATGATCCTCTTACCTCAGACTCCTGAGCCGCTGGGATTACAGGGGTGCACCACAGAGCCTCTTTATCCAGGTACAGGGCTCCTTCTCTCATCCCCTTCAAGTCTTTGCCTAAGTGTTACCCAACCATCCTATTTAAATATACACTCCACCCCCTCCTTCTGTCCCCATCTCCCCTCATCTTTCTCCGTCTCCACAGCAAATCACTGTCTGTCATGTTAGATGCTTAGCTTTCTTATCTTGTTCATTATCTGCCTCCCGCACCAGAATGTGAGTTCCAGTATAGTAGATTCTTGTCTGCTGCTGGATCTCCATTGCTTGGCAGTTAACATTTATTGTAAGAATAAAGAAATGAAATTCTGCTTGAGGATCCAACACTGGACCTGTTTGCCCCAGAGCCTGTGCCCCTAGGGCTCCATCAATCCAAACACCTTCCCAGGATGTGTGGGAGCCTTGTGTTACACAAATAGCTAGAGAGAGCCCTTGGGGAACAGGAAGAACACACAGAGCAAAGAGGAAGAAAGGCAGGCCTAATGGTTCCCTCCGAGGAACCCAGGAGGCCCCATCAAACACTGGCTCAGATCTGTGATTACTGTGACTTTGGCTAAGTTCCACTAGCTTCCCAGCCTCAGTTTTTCTCTTATTTTCTATTTTATTTAGAGACAGGGTCTCACTGAATTGCTTAGTGCCTCCCTTTTGCTGAGGCTGGCTTTGAACTCAGTGCTCCTCCTGCCTCAGCCTCCTGATTACAGGCGTGCGCCACATCTCCTGGTCCAGGCTCAGTTTTCATGACTGGGATCTCTGGATCCTGGGCCTGAGCCAACTATCCTGCCCTATGACACTGCCTCTTGTAACTAATGAGGGATTCCAGGGGCCTGAGCAGGCAAATCAGGTAAAGGAAATAGGCTATTGTCTCTGGTAACAAGGAGGAACTGCAGCAGGGATTAGTAGAGGGGTGGGGGCAGTGGCTGGGTTCAAGGAATGGGTCTAGGTTTAGCTTCTCTCCGCCTCCCCCAGCCCCCTCCTGTGTCCATCTCCTTCCCATTCTTACCTGGATTAACCCCACCCGAATCCTCTTGGCCTGCCCCAAACAGTTCTCCTAAGACAGAGAACCAAGGGCTGTACTGAGAATTTCCTGGAAAGATAACCATCCTGGCTGTCTTCAAAGCTGCCAGGGAGCAGTTTCTTCTAGTTCCTGGTTCAGCCTTGTGCAATGGGCCTGAACTTCCCTAACCTCTGTCTTCCATGTTCTGCTGGGGGTGGGTAGACAACCTTGAGGAAATTGACCAGACCTTCTGTTTCCTCAAGGTCAATTAAAAATAAAAACGGGAGCTGGGCACAGTGACACACGCCTGCAACCCCAGCAACTTGGGAGGCTGAAGCAGGAAGATCACGAGTTCGAGGCCAGTCTGGGAAATGCAGCAAGACCTTGTCTTAAACTAAAATAGAAAGGACTTGGAATACAGCTCAGAGATAGGGCACTCCTGGGTTCCATTCCCAGTGAAAAACCAGCCTCTGCCTCAGAGCAAAGCCTGTTCAAGGAAGGGACGTCACCTTTGTTCTTGGAAAGATCCACAGATCACTCCTAGGCACATTCCCACCCTGCTAAGTTGTTTATCTACAAATAACAGGAGAGATCTGCTGCACTCGGTGTCCCTGACTCAGTCAGGCTAGGTGGGGATCCATAGTAACCCCCTAGCAGCCACCAATCAGCATGAGACAGGGAAATACCTGGGATGCCAGATGACCCTCCCAGTAGTTTATGGTGTTGGGAAACCATGTAGTTCAGCACGAACACCCCCTCTTGGCTTAAACCAATCAGTTCAAATGAATCCCCCTCTTGTAGTACCAATCACCCCTACCCAACTTGTTCCCGCCAGTGAATGTGCTAATCATGTTTTAGAGTTGTTATATGATTTTCCCGCAGTGTGTGATGATTTGCTAAGAGATGCTATGATGTATGTGAAGTCCCTGCCTTCTCCAAAGAATGTATAAAACTGCTGCAAACCCGGGGCCTCTCAGCGTCACCAGTTGCTGTGTGTGCACACGGAGGACCGAGCTAGCTCGCAATAAACACCTCTTTGCTGCTTACATCAATCTTGGGTCTCTGGTGGTCTTTTGGGGGTCCCGAATTCGAACATAACACCAGTACCAAAAAAATAAAAAATAAAAAAAAGTGTCTGGGTTTCAACCTGTGAAGTTGAGGTCTTAGAGCTAGACACACTAAGTGACCCTGAAATCCACTTCCCTGGTCCATTCTTCAGGTCCTCAGGGCCATTCAGAAGCATTCTGGAGACTCCTACCACCCTTATATGCAAGCATCAGTTACATGGGCCATTCATATTGACAATAAGCATTGAGTACCTACTGCATGCCAGGCCTGTGGAGGTACTGTGGCAGTGACAAAAAAGCCTAATGCCCCAAGAGTCAGCAAGGTGACAGCTCACGGGTAAAAGTGGGGATGGGGTGATAGACCTAATGGCTTCTTGCTGGAACCAGGAGCACTGGGGTTTCTGCTCATCTCACTCCTGTCTGCGTGCCCCTACCCAGGGGTTCCAGAGCACTCTATAACATGCCTCTGCCAAGACCAGCTTATATATATATATGAGTACCAACCTGCAAAGCTGGTTGCATGTGTTTCTGTGTTGGTCCCTTAGCCCTGGATTCACGTGCTGGCTCTGGGACCCTCTCTAGGGCTTCCCCGAATGCCTGATAGGCTGTACATTGCACAGCTAGAGATAGGTGTGGCTTTCTGGAACTGTCTATATGGTGGTCCTCCTCCCTAAAGTAGGAATTATAATACCTACCTTCCATGAGATTAAGAAGTGGGAAGAACACAAGACTCAGAGTTTGGTCTCTAGAAGGTATCCAGGAAACATGAATTTCCATCCATCTTTCCAGTTGTGACCTCCCAGTACACCCCTATGTCTGAGGCCAGATGAATGAGCTGCTTCAGGAGCAGCCACATGGACCAGAGGTTGGGGCTCAGTTAATGTTTGAAGGGTTGATAGAGACCTGTGAGACCTTGGCTCGGGTTCAACACTGGCCTGGAGCTTCTCTGGAACTCAGCCCTGACCTGGAGTCCTTCTTGTCTGTGGGAGGTTGAGGATGGTGCTGAACCCCAAATAAGGAGCTCTGCAAGGAGCCAGGGAGGTCTCATTTCTCCCAGGGAGGCCTCATCAGGCCCCGGAGAGCCAAGAGAGCTGTTGCTAAGCAGTAGATGTGGAAAGCTTTGTGCAGGAAACTGAGCTGCCTGGTATAGGCAGTGTGGGCAGACACAAGGGCAGAATACTCACTCAGGAACTGGTAGCTTGTCCCTGTGGCTTAGCACAATACCTTTGTGCTTCAGACAATCTGAAACCATCTACCCAAGTGAGTCTATGGTAACCCTCTGAGGTCTGAGTGCAACAACTGAGAGATCAGACTTTCCTCCAATGATGCTCACCAGTTAATTCCAGGCAGCGACAGACTCACAAGCAGATGATCAGGCAGCAGGACCCAAACTAGACATGCTCATAAGACATGAGTAAAAGGAGTCAGGAAAGCGGATGTTGCCCGAAGGGTTTACTAGAGCTGGCAGATGGGGCCCTTCCTTATTCATAGGAACAGTTGCCCTGACCAGGGGAAGGGAGGTAGCCCTGGAGGGGAGCCTGTATAGAATGCAGCCCATTGTCCCCACTCAAACAGTTGTCACTCCCCTCCCCAGATGCAGCTGGCAGGACTCAAGGGTGAGGTGTGAACCCTACACCCTCTGGCAATGCCTCACAGGGGACAGTCAGCTGTTGGGGCAGGACAGCTGCTCCCAGGACAGTGGGAGAGAGGGTGGTGAGGGGTAGAGGAGGAGGTAAGGAAGGACACGCCTTGAAATTCCGTGTGGGGAAGGAGAGCAACAAAAACCACAGGCCCCAGGAGGAAAAAATCTAACAAAGATTGAGCAAGACGCTGGAGAAAGCAAACACATTTTTATAGAGGGACCAAAAGAGAAGACTTAAATACACGGGTGGATGTGCCAGGATGATGGTCATGAGAGATTCATGTGATAAATGAAGTAAAGATGTTTGTTTTTGGGCTGGGGCTGTAGCTCAGTGGCAGAGCGTTTGCCAAGCATGGCACTGGGTTTGATCCTCAGCACCACATAAAAATAAACAAATTATATAAAGACATTCTGTCCATCTACTACTATAAAATTTTTTTTAAATGTTTGTTTTCCCCCAAGTTATCTAGAATTCAATGTGATTCCAATCAAGGACCTAACAGTGTTTTGTTTTCTTTTCTTTCTGGATTTGGGTAAGGCGATCATAAAATTAATTAATTAATTAATTAATTAATTAATATTTTTAAATTGTCAATGGAGCTTTATTTTTTATTTATTGATATGTGGTGCTGAGAATCGAACCCAGAGCCTCACACATGCTAGGCAAGCGCTCTGCCACTGAGCCACATCCCCAGCCTTCATAAAATTTATATGGAAGAAGTCAAGGTCAAGAATAGTTAGGTTGGCTCAGTAGTAGAGTGCTTGTTTTGCATGTGTGAGGCACTAGGTTCAATTCTCAGCACCACATATAAATAAATGAATAAAATAAAGGTCCATCAAAAAAAAAAAAAGAATAGCCAGGTTGGGCTGGGGTTATGGCTTAGTGGTAGAGAGCTTGCATAGCACATGTGAGGCACTGGGTTCGATCCTCAGCACTAAATAAATATACAAACAAACAAATAACAAAGGTATTGTGTCTATCTACAACTTAAAAAAAATAGCCAGGTCAATACTGAAGAAGAAAAAGAGGGACCTGGCCTGAGGATGCCAATTTGGACAAATTGTAATATGGGAAATAAAACTGTGTGGAAGGTGGCAAGAATAGGCACAGGGGTTAAGGAATAGAAGGATCAAAAAAAGACCTAAGAAGGTGAGGCAGAGGGGGACTTGCCAGTCTGTGAAGAAGGGACATGCATGGCCAGATGTGGGGCAAAGACTGCCGGCCGTACACGGGGGTAGGGGATGATGAGGTTTGACCCTCTGGCACATCAACTCCAAAACTTCTGGTGGCATTAGAGACTTTAATATAACAAGTAAAACTACAGAAAATAGGAACTGAGCTTTAGGAATTCGGAAGAGCACAGAATTGTTTGTTTTATAGATTTTTACAAATTTTTTGATATAGTAATTTTTTATTTGTATTTTTTGGTACCAGGGATTGAACTCAGGGGCACTTAACCACTGAGCCACATCCCCAGCCCTTTTTGTATTTTATTTAGAGACAGGGTCTCACTGAGTTGCTTAGGGCCTTGCTGAATTGCTGAAGCTGGTTTTGAACTTTTGATCCTCCTGCCTCAGCTTCCCAAGCCCCTGGGGTTACAGGTGTGTGCCACTATGTCCAGCTGTTATAGTAATTGTCAAAGCTATTAGAATAGTCTAATGAACACCCATGTATATGCATCACCTGTTTCAATAGTAAATCAGCAACTTTCAATTGCTAAAAAAGACATATACAATCCCCAACATGGGGGAAAAAACAACAACAACAAAAAAGACACTACAAAGTGAAATGACAACCTTCCACAGGCTGGGAAGAGAAATGTGCAATCCACATAACTGAAAAAGATTTAGTATTGCTGGGGCACATGCCTATAATCCTAGCGGCTTAGGAGGTACAGAAAAAGAAAAAAAAATAGTATCAATATAAGCGAAAATCTTTTATAAATCAATAAGAAAAAACAAAGAACAAGGTGCTGTGGCTGTGGCTCAGTGGTAGAGCACTTGCCTGGCATGTGTGAGGCACTGGGTTTGATTCTCAGCAACGCATATAAATAAACAAAATAAAAGTCCATTGACAACTAAACAATAATAAAAAAAATTCTCTTAAAAAAAAGCAAAAAAATGAAAACAAAAATGAATCCTATGAACAAAAGATCAGAGGAGGCCTGAAAAGGAACCAGGAGAGATCCATCATCATGAAAAGCTGTTCACCCACATCGGTCAATGGGGAAATGCACATTTACCCAGAGCAACTATCACTTTGCACCCTGGGAGGCGGAACCTCATGGAGTACTGGAGGGAGAGCTAAATGGCACAATCCTTTAGAGGGCAATTTGGCAATCTCTGACCAACCTGGAAATGCAAGTTTATCTTCTGCTTTCTCCCTCCCTTTCCTTCCCAGCTCCCCCATCCCCGGCTGCAGAAAGGCAGTGAGGCCCAGCAGGTAGGAGGGGTGGTGCTGGGTGAAAGGCTGTCTGACTTCAGCTGTTCCTGAGCATCCTCCTTCCTCCTCAGTCTCATCTTGGGTGTCCAGAGCCAGTCCCTTTCTTTCCCCCCTCTCTCCTCTGGCCTCCAAAAGCAGGAGTTTTTTGTTTTCTCTCACAGAAATGTGAGAGCCTACCAGAGATGGGCAGCTTCAGAGAGTGGGAACAGGACGAACCAGGAGGGGAAACTGGCGATCCAGGAGAGCACAGACTTCTCCCCAAACCATGGCCCAGAATAACCATGGTACCCACTCAACCTCTCCTCATTTCTCTTCTCTTGCCCTTTGTGAGTTTGATGGAGGCCCCTACTCAGTCTGGTCTCTTCCCACCTCACCTCATGTCTCTCTTGGTGACAAAAGTCTGAAAATATAAGCTGGATGAGGTGGTGCACCCTGTAATCTCAGCTACTCGGGAGGCGGAGGCTGAAAGTTTGAGGCTATCTGGGTAACTTAGTGAGACCCGGTCTTAAAATAAATTGAATTTTTAAAAAGGACCAGGGATGTAGCTCAGTGTAGGGTGCTTGTCTAGAATGCATGAGGCCCTAGGTTCAATCCTCAGTACTGAGGAAAAAAAAAAATCTGAGAATCTGAGGACAAAGAGTAAAATCTCATCCTAAAACTGATAAAGACCTGGAATGGTGGCTTGGGGAATGTGCATTTTTTCAAACCATTGATGGTAAGTGCATGACAATCATGACAACTTCTGTGGGGTTTTTTTTTGGGGGGGGATTGAACTCAGGGGCACTTGACTACTAAGCCACATCCCCAGCCGACTTTTGTATTTTATTTAGAGACAGGGTCTCACTGGGTTGCCTCACTTTTGCTGAGTTTGGCTTTGAACTCGTGCTCTTCCTGCCTCAGCGTCCTGAGCCACTGGAATTACAGGCATGGGCCCCCGCGCCCGGCTGAACTTCTGTTTTTAGTTCAACTGATGAGTATTTGTTTGATTTGAATCTAATAATATGAATAATGAAGAACAGAAAATATGGGCATATAGCTACATTTTGAACTTTTCTCCATTCTTGAAATTAAATTTGTGGTACATTACCATTTTTATGTAACCATGCTGGGGGAGTTGGTTGTGTGCCAGGTTTTTTTGTTTGTTTGTTTGTTTGTTTTGGTATCAGGAATTGAACCCAGGAGCTCTTAACCACCGAGCCACATCCCCAGCCCTTTTTATTCTTATATATATTTTTTAGGGTCTTGCTAACTTGGGATCCTCCTACCTCTGCCTCCTGAGTAACTGGAGAGGTGTGTGCCACCACACCCAGCTGTGTCAGTTTATATTAGAGAGGGAAGCTTTGTTTTTTCTTCTTTCTTTTTTTTTTTTTTTTTTTTTTTTTTAGAGAGGGAAGCTTTGTGACCAAATAATACTAAGAGCTTTATTTAAGGACAGTCCAAGGTGGTGGTTAAGCAAACAGAGTGTAGAAGTGTCACAGGAAAGCAGGGGGCTGAAACTCCAAACCTCGGATCTTGTGTTCCGATGAAAGAAAATTTAAAGCCAGACACCAAAAGCCATGCAAGAGAACTTTATTAGAAATGAAAGTGAGGGCTGGGGATGTGGCTCAAGCGGTAGCGCGCTCGCCTGGCATGCGTGCGGCCCGGGTTCGATCCTCAGCACCACATACCAACAAAGATGTTGTGTCCGCCGAAAACTAAGAAAAAATAAATAAATATTAAAACTCTCTCTCTCTCTGTCCCCCTCTCTCACTCTCTCTTTAAAAAAAAAAATGAAAGTGAGGTGAACATAAAGTAAAAGAAAAGTGAGGCTTAAGAAAAAAGCACTCTCAAGAGAGACAGTGGGCCATCTCCCAGCAGAGAACGACAAAGGAGACAATGTTGTCCCTAAATTTTATTACTGTTTGGTGTTTCCCAGGAGAACTGAGGACCACCTTTTGTACTCTCTGCCAATCAGGTGTTCAACCCCTCCTTCACCTTGAATGGTGAAGTTGTTGACCTTAGTTGGTCGTCTCTGGAATGGTCATGGTGGCCATCCCATTTAGGGGGGCTTCATCAACAATCAATCCCATGTTAATGTGGGCACTGGGATCAATAGGTGGTCAGAAGTTACCTTAGTGCCCTGTGCTACTAAAGGAATCTTCCTTCCCAGACAATGGAGACACCTTTAGCCATAATTCCTAGCTTCACACCAACCTCAGTGGACCCTGTCAAGAGTTAGTCCCATTAATCCTTTTCTCTTCATGTGTCCTCCCATCAGCTCCTTTGCTTCTGTCTACAAATTAACTACCACACTTTGCTTTCTTGTCTACTTAGGAAGTAGTTTAAAGAAGAACTCTAAAGTAATATAAAGAACAATTGTGACCTTGACTGCATTTCACTGCTCATTGCTAGCTATTACCTAACAGAGCTAAGCTGTGCAGGTTCAAATCCCAGCTCCTCTACACCAGTGTGGAATCTTAGGCAAATATGCCATTAGCTAATTTACCTTTCTGTGAAACAGCTACAGGTTAAATGTTAGGATAGTAACCATTATAGAAAACAGGCACTTGGCAAACACGTAGTGAACAAGAGCACTCTCTTTATAATAAACCCAATACCTCATATTCTTTCATGAAGTTACTATTTACAAGTATATGATGCATTTGGTCCTTATAACTTTCCCCTGAGTTCTCTTCCTTTTCCTGAGTACTCTTCTCTGACAGAAGAGTAAACTGAGGTTCTGACAGAAGAGGGTTGCAGGAAGACAGCCGTGGTAGAGGGGGTTGCACATTAGACTGGAGTGGGTTCCAGTTCCAGCCTTAGTCCTGAGGGAGACAACCTGGATGCAAAGCTTTGTAGGTCCAACCTTCCCTCAATAGATGCACTCAGCATTCACTGGGTGCAGGCTCTTGAAACACAAATGTCAATGAAGTGCCGATGTCCATATGTCCATGGAAAGACAGTCCTGCTCTCCATGTGTGGTCAGTATGGGCAACAGAGGATGAAACCGGAAGTTGCAATATGGAGCCACCAATCTGGGGGCAGAGGGAGTATTTCAGGCACTTAAGGAACAGGGCAAGGGGCCTGGGGTTGTGAGGAAGGTCAGCTACCAAGCTGGGGCCAGAAGGAGGAGTGGCTGGGGAGGGAGGAGGGCCTCTTAGAGGTCTCCAGGAGGAAAGGAGCAGGTTCCCTGAGGATGGGGGAGGTCAGGTAGGATGTAAGCTACCTCTCTCCCATGCCATGGAGGAGATGAGTCCAGGTGAGGAAGAGCCTGAGCAAAAGAGGAGGCCAGTGAGGGCCCACCTCAGGAACTGCCTAGCAGGCCTGAGGCCTGGGCCAGGAACAATGCTGGGGTGGACTTTGGAAGGCCCTCCTGATGGGTGGCACTAAAGAACCCGGGAAAACAGGATCCTTTGGGGCAGGGTGATAAACTCAGGCTCTCAACAAGGTGATTCTGAAGGCTCATGAGATCTGGAGTTTGGTGTCTGTCAGGGAGGGGGTCCTGGAGAGAGGGGGAGACTGCTGTGGGGTGAGCGGGCTGGTCCTGCTTCAGGAGGCAGAACAAGCCCAGGGAGCAATCCAGCAGGCGGGAAGGTGGAGCTGTAGACTTCCAAAGGGCCTGAGCAAGCTTAAGAAATTTATTGTGTAAATAAATACACACAGTGACGCCCACACACCCAGGAAGTGGGAGGTGGGATTAAATGTGCTCTGGTTTTCTTTTGAGTGCTTTTCTGTATTTTCTATGTAATCAGAAGAACAGGACAAATGCTATTTACACAAAAAGAGAGTTTTTAGTCTAGAATCAAATGTCACCATGAGGTCAAATGTCCCCAGGAAGATGTGGATCTGGAAGGTCTTTGTGATGTGGCTCTGAGAGGGGACAGGTGGCTTGGGGAGAGCAGCTCTGCTGGAGTAAAGGGACAGAGTCCAGGTGGCAGGCATTAAAAATCTAGCAGAAAGATCAATGACAAAGAAAACACTTGCAATCCTGTGGCAGACAAAGGTCTAATCTTTCTAAAATAGAATAGCTCCTAGAATTTTAGGAGGAAAACCAAAAAAAAGCCTGCAATGAAAATGGGCAAAGAACAAAAAGAGACACTTCATGGAAAACAAACTGCAAGCCAAAGCAAAATGGGAATAGCACTCAGTTTCACTCACAATAAGAGCAAAGCAAATTACAGCTATACTGAGACACCATTTTTCTTTTATCAGATTGGAAATATGGAAAAATTTGATCATTCATGTGTTTTTGAGGTTATGGGGAAACAGGCAGACTCAGCTTGCTGGGGCATACAAATTGGTAGTCTGTATGAAGAATTTAATATTTATTATAATTACAGATATATATACTCTTCACAATAATCCCATTTTCAGGAATTTGTCCTATAGAAATATGTGCACAGGGATACAATGACATGTATGATGCTATATATATTGTTATTCATTGTTTAATAATGTGAAAACTACTAAATAAATGATGAGGTTTCCATACAGTGGAATACCATGCGGCTATAAAAATGATGAGGGGCTGAGATGTAGCTTGGTGGTAGAGTGCTTGCCCAGCTGTGTTAGGCTCTGGGTTTGATTCCCAACACCACAAAAAAGTAAAATAAAAAATAGAAATAATGAGGAAGCTGTCTACATGCTAATAGAAATATCACTAAGAGATATATTTTCATTGCTTTTTAAAATAAACTATTTTAGGGGCTGGGGATGTGGCTCAAGTGGTAGCGTGCTCACCTGGCATGCGCAGGGTGCTGGGTTCGATCCTCAGCATCACATTAAAAAAAAAATAAAGTTGTTGTGTCCACCAAATAAATAAATAAATAAACTATTTTAGAATAGTTTTGGGTTTACAGAAAAGTTGTAAAGATTATATAGAATTTCTGCAGACCTCATGCCAACTTCCCCTATTTGTTGGAGAATGGTATTAGAAACCAATTACTAGACATTAGGTGTGCTTGTTGCTATTGGAGAACTGTTGGTTTTAGGCCCTCTTAGCTACAGACTAAGGAAGTAGGTGTGGGGATATTAACCTATGTATATACACAGGTCTACTACACATTTGTGTTGGGGGAGTGCTGGGGATTGAACCCAGGGCCTTGCATATGCTATGTAAGTGCTCTGCCACTGAACTATACCTCTAGCGCTTTTAAAATTTTTATTGTTTAGACAAGGTCTCAATACCAGTCACCTAGGTTGGGCTGGAATTTGCCATCCTCCTACCTTAGCCTCCTCCACACTGGGATTACAGGCACTCACCACTACACTCAGATTATTAATATTTGATATGTAAACATTTGTATCTGTACTAAGCTAAACAGGAGTTCATACTGATATCTCTTATCTAATCTGTTACCACATGGATTATTCAAGCCTCCTCCCATTATTAATTTGCAATGAGAGAGAGAAAGAGACAGAGGTTAGAGGGAAAGAGTTATTTTAAATGAAAAAAGGAGCAACTATTGGCATAGCTTAGTGGTACAGCATGCACTTAACAGGCATAAAACCCTGGGTTTGAATATCAGCATCCTCCCACATAAAAACACCCACAAAAGAAAGAAAAAAGGTGCCAACAGGTGTGTATGAAATCCTACCTTTTGTGCAAAGACGGTGGAGAAATAAGTATATATATTTATATATTTGTATTTGCATAGAGAAACTCTGGAAAGATGTGAAACCATCTCCCAGGAGAACTGATGACATGTTTATACAAAACATGCACAAAAATGTTTATAGTAGTGTTATTCAAGAGTGGTAGCAGTTGCACACACCATAATAGGTAAAGCCATAAACTGTACACTTACAAACATTTAAAAGGCTTATGATCTGGACCCAGGCACTGTGGTGCAAGTTTATAATCCCAGTGGCTGGGGAGGCTGAGACAGGAGGATCACAAATTCAAAGCCAGCCTCAGCAAAAATGAGGTGCTAAGCAACTCAGTGAGACCCTATCTCTAAGTAAAAAATAAAAAAATAGGGCTGGGGATGTGGCTCAGTGGTCGAGTGCCCCTGAGTTCAAGCCCAGATTAAAAAAAAAAAAAGCTTATGATCTGGGCATGGGGGCCCACTCCTGTAATCCCAGCAACTCCAGAGGCTGAGACTGGAGGATCACAAATTCAAGGCTAGCCTTAGCAACTTATTGAGGCCCTCAGCAATTTAGTAAGACCCTGTCTTAAAAAAAAAAAAATAAGGGGCTGGGGCTGGGGATGTGGCTCAGTGGTAAAGTACACCAGAGTTCAATCCCCAGGACCACAAAACAAAACAAAATAAAAATTCCACTTGACCACTTGACTTTTTTTTTTCTTTTTTCTTTTCCAGGCTCTACAGCTGGTGCTGTGTGGCATCTAGTTGTTGTGTCTAAATCTTGCATGATATTCCATGGTTTCCCAGCACATCTGAGACCCTGCTTTTTCAAGAGGCCAGAGGATGAAGCTGTGGAGTTACTCTGAAGAAGGGAAGAGGTAAGGTTGAAGCCATTCTTCTGAGGCATCCCCAATCTTTTTAGTAAAATTGGAGGCTGAGGAGAGACCTCTGAGGGAAATGGGGCATGGGGCGGCAGAGGAGCAGCAGCTGTGGAGAATGGCAGTTAGTCAGCATGAGTTGAAATTTGGATTGCAAGGGGCCCAATTGAGTCAACCAGCGTGGCTGTGGAGGAAGCAGACTGCATATTTTCGTGCTTCCCCAGAAGATCTCAGCTGCCCAGTACTGCAAGCAGAAGTCACCCACACCCAGGACAGGAGGGAAAAGCAGAAATGTGGGGCTGCCCGCCTGTGGTTATGGATTATATGGAGAGAGGGAGGTCACAGTGGGAATGGCCTCCCAAGGCAGCTAGGCTGAAAAGAGAGGCAAGAGAAGTCCTGGATGGAGTCATTTCCACATTTTTCACTGTATTAAAGCCTCATATTTTATTTTCCCTATTTTACATTGTATACATAGCTATTGCTAATAATATAGAGTGCCAGTAAACACAAACATCAAGAGGAATTCTGTCATGGCATCTTGCTCATTTGACTTTGTATCATAAGCCTCATGCCATTTGTGTTGTTTAGTTCAATGACTTGATATTTTATAATGTATGTATGTATTTACAATTGAATGTTTAATTTTTCCTTTTCCTTTTTTTTTATTTCAGTAATAGGGATTGAACTCAGGAGTGCTTTACCTCCAAATTATATCCCAGTCCTTTTTAAAAATTCGAGACAAAATCTCCCTAAATTGCTGAGGCTGAACTTGAACTTGAAATCTTCCTGCCTCAGCTTCCTGAGTGACTGAGATTACGGCCATAAACCACCACGTTTGGCCAGTGTGACATTTCCATACAACATGTAATGAACAGATCAGGGTAATTGGAGAATTGCATGTAGGCAGAGGTAGAGCACTCCTGGGATCAAGCCCCAGTACCACCACCAAAAAAAAAAAATATGTACCCCATAAATATATATAATTACCATGTCAACTAAAAAATAAAAATATATTTTAAAAAATTTTTAAAGAAAAGTGACCCATAGTTCTGATTTGGGAGTTTTCTGCTTCCCTCCCTCCTGGTTTGAAGTTGGCATCATTTCATCCTAGGTCAAGGGGTCAGCATCTTCCTGGGGTTCTGGGACTGCTGGACATCTCAAAAGTTCAGAAGACGAAAGCCTGTAATCCCAGTGGCTCGGGAGGTGGAGGCAGGAGGATCTTGATTTCAAAGCCAGCCTCAGCAATAAGTGAGACACTAAACAACTCACTGAGACCCTGTCTCTAAATAAAACACACACACACACACACACACACACAAGTTCAAAAGACTATAGTTTCTAGTTTCTGGACCCCACTGCCCCACCCCCACACCTTTCTTCCTCAGGGAGAGAGCTCCTTGGACAATAAGGAAGATAAAGTGGGGAATCAAGCCTTTAAAAGGTGCTTAGAGAGTGTCATTTATCTGTCACAATGGAGGGAGGAAGGGGAGGAGAGGAAATGACTCCTGGAGAGGGGCGATGGCCGGTGATGATGGCCGGTGATGATGGCCGGTGATGAAGGGCCCGAGCGGGCGGCTTTCCACACAGGCTGATCAGGTTTGGTCTTTGAAGTCATGAAGGAGGCAGGGGCAGGGCATCTGTCACCAGCTCTAGGAGGAACGGAACTCCTGCAGGCCCCTCAGCGTTCCAGCGGAGGACCCAAGTTAGGACACCGTAGGAGGGAACTGGAACCCAGCCGCCCTGGGAGGCTGAGAAAGTGCACGGAGGCGGGAGGGTTTGGGCTCCCCTGGGCAGGAACGGTCTCTAATTCAAGGGAGTGTGGGAGCTGTTTCTACCAATGAATCTGAGACGCTCACACACCCAGACCCCAGTATCCCTGCCAGAGACCAGACGGGGAAGCCACCGAGAGATCTGGAAAGACAGAAGTGGGGTCACAGAGCTGCAGTAGAGCCTGAGTCTTCTTAGTATGACCGGAATCTGGGACTGGGGGGGGGGCGGTTGCGGGTGCCTCTGCAGCAGAGACTCCAAGGTCAAAAACTAGACATCCAAGGACCATCCCTCCGGTGAGGGCCATAGTTTGACGGGCAATACTTTTCCAACAACAATAATAACATTTGAATCTGAATACCTTTAAGGCAGGAATGAACACTCAGTCCTCACCCCTCCCAACCTCACACCCAGGAGGTTCCTTTTCACATCTCTGATCTGTCTGCTGGCTGCCACAGGTGTGGCATTTGAATTTTTGACTTTGAGACATGCAGTGCTACCTTGGGAACCCAAGGGAGAGAGGAGATGACAGAGGTGACTCAAAGCCATGTGACCCCTAATTTTGCCAGCCCCTTCACAGCCCTCACTGGCAGCTGACAGTTCCCTGTGCCCCCACCCCAACACTGCTCCACCATCCAGCATACTGTACAGTTCTTACCCTCAAGGACAGAAGCAAACTTCACATCCCGGACTACCACGAATGCCAACAGCGCCCCCTAGCGATTGCAACAGCTCATATTTCTAAGCGCTCTCCAGAGGTAAGGTGGTGTTATGGTTTCTATGTGAGGTGTCCCCCAAAAGCTCATGTATGAGACAATGCAAGAAGGTTCAGAGGGGAAATGATTAGGTTGGGAGAGCCTTAAACTAATCAGTGAATTGATCCCTGATGGGATTAACTGAGTGGTAACTGGGGGCACATGGGGTGTGGCTGGAGCGGGTAGGTCATTGGGAGTGTGGGTACATATTTGGGGGTATATATTTGTATCTGGGAAGTGGGGTCTCCCTCCATGTTTTGTGATCACCATGTGAGCTGCTTCTCTCCAATACACTCTTCCGGCCATGATGTTCCACCTCACCTCCAGCCCTGAGGAATGGAGCCAGCCTTCTGTGGAGTCAGACCTCTGAAACTGTAGTCACAGCAGTGAAAAAGCTGGCTGAAACAGGTAGTATCTATCACCTTGCCGGGAGGGAGAGAGCTACAGGACACCTCTTTGGTGTTGGGGAAGTGACCTGAGCCCTGGCCAGTCTTTCCTGGTATAGAAACACAGACATGGGGAAGCTAGTGGCATGTGCTCTTTATTACAATAACATCCACGGGTGAGGGAAAGGAGAGAGAAGCGATGCCACGGGAGGACTGGGTCAGCAGGCAGGTGAGTGGACAGAAAGCTGGAGGGCACCAAGCAACTCAGGTGCCTTCCCTATTCTCGGCTGTCTCACACGGGGGAAACAGGAGGAAGCCTAACTTAAGTTTTAATGAAATATACTGGGAGAAAATTTGAGATGGTGGGGTTGATCCAGCTACTAGAAGCTGGTGGGGGACAAAGAACCCCTCCAAGCAGGAAGAGCGAGAGTGGAGTAAACACGGCATCCGGGCCCAGCCGACCAGAGAGCTGAGGGCGGCAAGGGGCACCCCAACCTCCTCGGCCAGCACCCCCAGCTGGCAGAGGCAGGGAGCCAGGCTCCAGCAGAGTGCCTACATCATGGTCATCACCAGCCACTGCAGAGAGAAGAGTAGACCAGCACGTGCAGGGGAGGCGGCCGAGTGGGCGGGGCCAGAGCCTGGTGGGTGGGGCCAGGGGCGGGGCCATCCCTTCCCACTCCTCCCCCGTGTACCTGCTCCAAGTCCAAACGAATATAGCCAGTATTCTTGGGATCCTTGGTGAGAAAGTACACTGTTCCAGGGAGGAGGCGGGAGAAAGAGGTCGAGGCGGTCAGTGATTTTAAAGGACCCACTTCCAACAAGGTCAGAAAATGCTTGCTGCCTTCGGGATAAATCCCCTAACCCAGTGAGGAAGGAATGATCACAACTCATACACCCTTGCTAGGAGCCAGACCTGGTACTGAGTGCTCTCCACGGATCACCTCGTTTACTCTGCACCTCCATTCCAAGGGGGCAGTACCATTATCATCCGCATTTGATAGATCGGGAAATGGAGGCACAAAGTTCTAGCGCCAGCAAGGTGAGCTGGCATTGGAACTGGGGCCACGTGCATCTGGTATGGGGGTCGATGGGCAGGTGCTTAACTCACTGTACATGGCCTTCAGTTTCAGGAAGCAGCTGATGAAGTCATCAAAATCCACAAGCATGTCTTCATCTGCATACCTTGCCACCAGCACCTGCAGCACCTTGTTGTTCAGCTTAATGCCTGGGAGAGAGAGGGGGGAGGGGCAGAGTCCAGGGCTCTGGACAAGGCCTCTGTGCTCCCAGTCCCTAACCCTTTCCTGCCCACTGGCCACCTGCTTTCTCAATTGCCGAGCGCATCTCATAGGAGTTCAAGTAGCCTGATTGGTCCTCATCACACTCTCGGAAGATATCCTGAAGACAAATGTGGTAGGGCCATGTACATAGCATTGGTTGAAACCAAGAAATATTGCAGTACAGTTGGTTCATAATAGCTGCTCAAGATCTCCAGTCCTCCCACAATGACCTACCCTATGGGCTCCCAATATTATCTAGTGATTAAGGCACTAATTCCAAGCATTGCAGGAGGGCTCTGATACAGCAGCTTGGTATTTTCTGTAGGCATCCTTCAAGACTAGCTGGTACCTGGGCCATCCTGGTTATTAAACATTTTGACCAGCTCATACATTAGCACTCCAAGACCCTCTCCTGTCATATGCCCCTATGGTCAGAGGCTCCAATTCTAGTTTCATTCCTGCTAGTCCCCACTCCTCTAGAGGACACCCTTTCCTGATTCCAATAGACTGTCCTTCCAGGGCTCTTTTTTTTTTTTTTTTTTAAAGACAGAGTGAGAGAGGAGAGAGAGAGAGAGAGAGAGAGAGAGAGAGAGAGAGAGAGAGAATTTTTAATATTTATTTGTTTTAGTTCTCGGCGGACACAACATCTTTGTTGGTATGTGGTGCTGAGGATCGAACCCGGGCCGCACGCATGCCAGGCAAGCGCGCTACCGCTTGAGCCACATCCCCAGCCCCTTCTAGGGCTCTTTACCGTCCATTTCTTGATTTTTTTCCACAGGACCTGGAACTCCAAAATCCCCATCTTTCCAGATTCATCTTTCTGGGTGGGAGTAGTCAAGGATAGCAGAAAAGGGACTGAAGAGTATATCTTGGGGCAGGGAAGCAGAGAGGCTCACTGCAGGGAGCCACTGAATGGTAAAAACAGGCATCATTTTTTTTGGTACCAGGGATTGAACCTAGAGGCACTTAACCACTGAGTTACATCTCCTGCCCTTTTTATTGATTTTTTTATTTTGAGACAGGGTCTTGCTATTTGCTTAAAGGCCTTGCTCAGTTGCTGAGGCTGGCTTCAAATTTGCAATCCTCCTGCCTTAGCCTCCAGAGCTGCTGGGATTATAGGCATGGGCCACCAAGCCTGGCAGAATGGGCATCTTTTCTGTGGCTGGCCAGAGAGGTTGCCATCTCTGGGTCAGGCTTGGGGGTGGAGGACAGGGGTGGGAGAATACCAGACAGGTCCCACCCATTAGATAGGAAGATACATCCATGAGGTTGATCATACGGCGACAGGTATCCAAGCCAAAGCCCTTGATCTTGTATTTGACTGTGAGGGAAGGAAGAAAAGATGGAATGAATGGGGTGTGGTTGAAGGTGGGGCAAACTATGTGGGGGAAGGGCTGTGAAGGTGGCAGTGGGGACTCACGTTTGAAAGCCGTTCTGTTGAGCAGTTTCTGTAGCTCATATTGGTCTATTTCCTTGTCCTAGGAAAGAGGAGGGGAAACTCCTGCTCCGGCCCCTTGAGCCCCCAGCCACACTCCTTCAGCCTCTACCCATGGCTCTCTCACCTGGCCTGCCACTGTCTCAAACAAATTTATGAAGTCCTCATCTATGTCCTTCTTAGACGGGGTTTCCTGGGGGAAGGGAGTGGGAAAGGAACCCAGTCCAAAAAATTCTTTCATCTCTCCCATGTGGTTTCCTTCCAACCCCCAGTCCCACAGCCTCCCCTCACCTCCTGGAGAAGCTCTTCGTAGCTGAATCCATCCAGTTCCCTAGAAGAAAAGAGAGTGAAAGCTTAGGGGTTACCAGAAGTCGAGGAGACAGAGGTTTGCAGTGGGGTCCGGGAAGGTCATGTTGCATATTCAAAGCAACATGGAACAGCTCAGAAGGATCTAGATTCTAGTTCTGGTTCTGGTTCTACTATTAACTGAGGCTTCACCTCCTAATATTTCAGTTTTCCTGACTATAAAATAGGGACAATGTAGAGGAGAACCAGACGACAGCTCCACAAGCTTGATATCCTTCAGTTCTGGCTCAGGGGATCTAGAAGCAGTGAGGCATGGATCCTTACCAAGACTGGCTGTGCTTTTCAGTGAAGACCCGCAGCAGGAAGTCGGCTTCTTTGTGTGGCTCAAAGGTAGAGGGGACAATGATGTATTGTCCTGGAGGCAGCCGGAGGTGGTTGCTCACCTCCCGTGAGTTGATGAAGGTCTCTGAGAAGCCGTTGTCCTGATACTTCTTGAAGAAATCCTTCTTCAAGTGCACATCCTGGACATTCTGAAACTATATGTGCCCTGGAGGTGGGTGCAGGACTGGCATGGGAGAGTAGACAGAGAGGGTCCCCCAAAGCAAGCAGCCTAATGGGCAGTGTTGGGATTAGGTATCAACACCAACCAACCTGTTCTGGACATGGCCCAAAGACCACGCAACCCTGGTGTGGTCTCTTCTCTCCCCGACTCCCACCAGGGCCTGAAGGGGCTGGATCCTAACCCAGTGTTTCTCAGAGCATGTTACCAAATCCCACCCTCTGACACTACACATGCAGCGGGCAGGGGTTGCTGCCCAGGAACAAGCCCCATGTCTTCTTCTGTACCTCTTTTGGGACCTGGGAAGGAAAGAGAGAGGAGGTTTAGATTTTGAGAGTGATAAGGTCTGCAAAAACCAGGTAGAGGGTGTGGGTTTGTGTGTGTGTGTATGTATGTATGGGGGGGGGGGCTCTGATAGCATTAAGAATCCAGTGTTGGGTTGGGGATATAGCTCAGTTGCTTGCCTCACATGCACAAGGCCCTGGGTTCAATCCCCAGCACCGCACACGCACACACACACACACACACAAAGAATCTATTGTATTTAGCTGGGTGCCACAGTGCCCACTTGTAATCCCATTGGCTCTGGAGGCCGAGGCAAGGAGGTTTACGAGTTCAAAACCAGCCTCAGCAACTTAGCAAGGCCCTAAGCAACTCAGTGAGGCCCTAAGCAACTCAGCAAGACCCTGTCTCTATTAAATAAAGAACAAAAAAGGGCTGGGGATATGGCTTAGTGGTTAAGCACCCCTGAGTTCAATGCCTGGTACCAAAAAACAAAACAAAACAAATAAAAACATCCATCATATTTGGATTGTGAAATACAGTTACATAATGTTTTTCCAAGGTAGTTTTTTTTTTTTTTTTTTTTTTTTTGTGTGTGTGTGTGTGTTGCTGAGGATTGAATCCAGGGTCCTGAGCATGCTAGGCAAGTGTTTACCACTGAGCTATATGCTTGTTTTTGAGACAAAGTCTTGAAAACGTGGATTCAAGTGATCCTCCCACCTCAGCCTCCTGAGTAGCAGATGGCACATGCCACCACACCCAGCTCCAAATTTATAAATTTTTAAAAAGGTGAGTTAAATCGAGTTAAATTCAGTAGGATTCCAGGGGCGGTGGCATGTGCCTGTAATCCCATGTACTCAGGAGGCTGAGCCAAGAAGATTGTGAGTTCAAAGCCAGCCTCAGCAAAAGTGAGGCGCTAAGCAACTCACTGAGACCCTGTCTCTAAATAAAATACCAAATTGTGGTTTGTATACATAGTGGTTGGTACAAAATAGTGGATGGTACAAAATAGTGGATGTGGCTCAGTGGTTGAGCGCCACTGAGTTCAATCCCTGTACCCCCCCCCCCATCAAAATTAATTAATTAAAATCTGTGAAAAGAAAACAGCATCGGGAGAGCCATGGCTCTGGGGCAATGGGAACCTGTGCAGTTGGGCTGTGACCCTGAAGAAGGGCCTTCAAGGGAGGAGGCCAGAGGTGAGGGAGCAAGAGTAGCCTGACCCGCAGGGCACCCACTGGGAAGATGACAAAGCCAATGGTGTGCAGCTGCATTCCCTGGGGCCGTGCATGCCGCCAGTTCTTCTGCATCAGGGCCACCAGGCAGGTGCAGACTGGGTCTCCCTCAACGTCCTCCTCCAGGTCATCCTCCTCTGGTAGATAGATCTTAAACTGAGGGTTGGTCCAGAATGTGTCTGCGGAGGAAGTGGATCAGATGGTTTTGCTGGGACAGTGCCTGCCTCCCCTACTGGCAGATGTTGGGATCGATTGGATTGACCCCTGACCTCATGCACCCTGGCCCCTGTGACCTTGCGCCCCGGGCCTGGGTTAGTGGTAAGTGTGGCCCACTGCTCGCTCCCTGCCCCCTGAGGCCCCTCACCTACCAGGGTGGTTCCTGCAGCCCCCCGCGGTGCTGCCCCTCCTCCAGCTGCCCTCGTAGAAGGTGGTGTGCCAGGAGCGCTTGTGGTCCCCAGAGAGCGCATCCGGGGTGAGGTTGCAGATCTCCAGGAGCGTGAAGTTGTTCATGAAGTCGTAGTAGGATATCCTGCAGGAGGGTGTCAGTGCATACCCACACCCGGGAGCGCAGAGGCCCCCCACGACCACCCCACTGGAGGCACAGGGTGGAGGGAGCAGGGGAGCTAAGGGATGGGGCCCGGGGGAGTCAGGAGTGGACCAGAGACAAGCTCACCAGAACTCCCCATCCTCCTTCTTGTTCAGCAGCTGCACCCGGAGCTTGGAATCCACCTCCTCCCACTCTCTGGACCTGCGGGACAGAAGGCGGCAGTAGGAGCCAGGTGGGCCAGCCTCCCCACTGGACTCCCTCCCCTCCCCCTGAAGGTCTGCCTCCCCGGGTCCTGAGTCAGGAGGATGGAGTGCCTTCAGGGAGGGGCTTGCCCTGGCACACAGTCAGTCCCTCACTGCCTTACTCCTGGGCCTGCTGAGACCTCCATCCCCCACCTGGGTCACGGGCACCTACCCGTCACTCCAGGCTCCATTCCACTCAACCCGGCCCCAGGGATTCTGGATCCGAATCAGTGTTTCCATCCTGCCCTTGAAGCGGATCTGGGAGAGGCATGACAGGGCAGGGGCGCAGGTTAGGAGAGAGGTGCCTTCCTTCCTGCTATCCTCAGGGTGGGGCTGGCTGCCCGGACTCACATCCTCAAGGCCGGTCACTGCATAAGCATGTCCTCTCACCAGCATTCTATGAGTCATGGATTCCATCTCACTGTCACTAGTGACCTACAGAGCAGAGGGGAAGAAAAGGCATTCAGGATCTGGATCGGGGCACCCCAAGAAAGGTGAGAACTCTCTGGGTTCTTTTTTTTTGGTGCAGGGAATTGAACTCAAGGGTGCTTTATTACTGAGCCACATCCCCAGGGCTTTTTAATTTATTTTTATTTTTTATTTTGAGTAAAGGTCTTGCTAAGTTGCTTAGGGCCTCAATAATTTGCTGAGACTGGTCTTGAACTTGTGATCCTCCTGCCTCAGCCTCCTGAGTCGCTGGGATTACAGATGTGCCCCACCATGCCTGGCCCTTGGGTTCTTTTTTTTCTTTAAAATTAAACTTTGTATTTTGAAGTAATTGTAGATTAACATACGTTTGTAAGAAATAACACACAGAGATAGAGTAACATCTTACAAAACTAGATAATGTCAAAACCAGGATGTTGACCTTGATGCAATCCATTAACCTTGCACACTTTCCCTAGTTTTATTAGCTCTCACTGAGTGTGTTCTGTGCAGTTTTCTCACGTGTGTGGTTTGGTGTGCCCACCACCATAGTCAAGTACAGAACATTTCCCTCACTATAAGCAGCCCTTATGTTGCTTATAAACACACCCATCTCTTCTTCCCTAGCCAACAACAATCAAGAACTTATTCTCCAGTTCTAATATTTTATCATTTCAAGAATGTCAAATAAATGGGGCTGGATGTGGCTGCTGTGTAATCCAGCAACTTTAGCAACTTGGGAAGCTGAGGCAGGAAGATCACAAGATTTAGGCCAGCCTCAGAAACTTAGTGAGACCTTGATTCAATATAAAAAAAAATGATAAAAAGGATTGAGGAAGTAGCTTGGTGGTAAAGTGCCCTTGAGTTCAGTTCCCAGTGGGGAAGAAAAAGAATGTCATGTAATGAAATCACAGGATCAGTGTGTGACTTTCTGGAGTTGACTTGTTTTCATTCAGCTAATGCCATAGAGAGCCAGCTTAGCTGTTACAGCTATCAATAGTTTGTTTCTTTTTATGGCTGAGTAGTATTTCATGGTGTGTAATCATCACAGGTTATCTAGCCATTTACCTGCTGAAGGACTAGTTTGATTGTCTTTTTTACTACTATGAATAAAGTTGCCATAAGCATCTGGGTAGGGGGCTTTGTGTGGACCCCAAATCTTAATTTCTCTGTGATAAATGACCAAGAATACAATTGCTGGGTCATATGGTAGCACTCTGGGTTCATTTTTTTTAATAGGTATTTGTTGGGTGCCTATTAGATGGTAGGTCTTATCTAAAGTCCCAGGGTCCAGCAGTGGATGATGACACAAATAAGATCCCTGCCCACATGCAACGTGAGCATGTATAGATACATAGGTAAGCAAGACATTTCAGGCCACAATAAAGGTTGAAGAAGACAATCAGAACAAAGCAGAAGCCTTGCGTGGTGGCGCACGCCTGTCATCCCAGTAGCTCAGGAGCCTGAGGCAGGAGGATGGAAAGTTCAAGACCAGCCTCATCAACTTAGTGAGGCCCTAAGCAACTCAGTGAAAGCCTGTCTCAAACAACAACAACAACAAACTTGGCGAGGCCTAAGCAACTCAGCAAGACTCTGTCTCTAAATAAAAAATCAAGGCTGGGGATATAGCTCAGCTGGTAGAGAACTTGCATTGCATGCACAAGGCCCTGCGGTTCAATCCCCAGCACCGCCCCTCCCTCCCAAAAAATCAAAAGGTCTGGGGATGTGGCTCAGTGGTTGAGCACCCCTGGGTTCAATCCCTGGTGGCCCCCTAAAACAAAAACAAAGTAGAAAGTACATCAACTGGGAGTCATGGAAGGCTGACCCGAGAAGGGGACAGCTGAACTGAAAAGGGAGTGAGAAGGTATGCATACAAATAGCTGGGGAAATAGCTTTCTAGGTGAAAGCAGCAACAGGTGCAAAGGCCCTGAGGCAGGCCCAAGCTTGGCTTACTTCAATGGAGCAGCCCATGAGGGAGGATCGATCCACGGCCTTCCTAAAGAGCCTCAGCATGTTATCAGGGGGCCTCAAGAGATTGAGGCTCTGGGCCACTCCACCCGTGAAGTCCTCAAAGCCCTCCGTGGTGCTGCCCCCTGCCAGTGCTTCGTAAGACCCGCTCAGCCTGTGGGTACAGAGATGGAAGTGTGAGGACTTGGGGAGGAAGGGGAGGGATGCCCCGTGCTGCACACCACACCCCGCCTCTTTCTCTGCCTGAAGCAGCCCACTGTAGAGCAGCTGGCGGGCAGGGCAAGCCCCGCTGTGGGCCCGGGCACTTACTTGGCGTAGGCCTTCTCCAGCAGGGCGCTCCAGAACTCGGTGCGCTCAGAGGAGTGCACGAACACCAACTTGGCGTTCTTGGTGGGTAGCCGGTCATCCACCACCACGTCCGTCCACTGCCCAAACTGCCAGATCTGTGGGCACCAAGGTGGGCCTCAGTGGGGCGGGGGCCTCGCTCAGCCCCCGGTCCCCAGCGCTACACACACACACACACACACACACACACACACACACACACACACACACACACACGCCACGTGGGAATCCTGTCACCTGAGCGCCTCCTGGTGGCCAGGCCCAGTAACACACCAGCCACGGAGCCCCACTCCCTGCAAAGACTGAACAGTGAGGGAAAGACCGAGAAAATCTTGAATCCCGACCCCCACCCCCAGCCTCCTCCCCGTCCTGCCTGGTCTCCAGGTGATCCCATCCCCTCTTGACCGAAGGGCCTCCTCTAAAAATAGGCAGCTTTGCCAGGATCTCTGAGATCTTAAAATCTCCTACTACTATTCTTAGAAATATTTTATGACATGGGTAATTGTCCAAATGTTACTAAGGGACAGATCACAAACATTAAGTGACCGAGATTACTGACATCACTCACACACACACACACACACACACACACACACACCCCTCGCATACACACACACCGCATACACAAATAATGAGGAGGAGAGAAAGAGAAGGGAGAAGAACCATGAATTCATAACTATTTTCTTTGGGGGCTTAAACAATCAGCCGACGTGATTTCTTTCGGGAACAGTTTCACTTCTCTGATAATGAGGCCAAAAGCCATCCCAGTCATGTTATTTTTGAAAAAGAAAATAAAAGCCCACTATTCAGGAGGCTGAGGCAGGAGGGTCATCAGTTAGAGGCCAACCTGGACAACTTAGCAAGACCCCAAAAGAAAAAAATAAGAGAAATATCTGGAATTGTAGCCCAGTGGTAAAGTCCAGCCCCCAGACCATAATAAAATAAATATGCACCTACGGATTCTCTCTCCTTCGCTCCCCCCCACACCTCCCACAAAGCAACTCTGTTTCTCACCCTGCTCCTCACCTGAAAATGGAAGATGCCCGCATAGTTTTTCCTGAAACTCTGTTCCCTGGGCACCACTCGGTATAGCAATTTGGGACACGTGGTGAGGGAGCCAATGGCAGCCAGCAGCCAGCAGTCCCCTGGAAGGCAGGCAGGGCTTTTCCCCCTGAGCACCCACATGTGTGGGTGGATCCCTGAGTCTCTGCCCTGGGGGAGCAGGAACCTGGCCTTGGCACCTCGCTCCCAGCAGAGCCGCCCTTCCTCGGCCCCCTGTTCTGTTTTGGGAGACAGTGACAAACCGGAGCCCTAAGCTTGTGTCCGGGGAGTTCCGGGGGAGGTGGTTTTGTTCTCGGAACTTGCTCCCTTTCCTGGGACCTGCTTTCTTTGGGAGAGACTCAGCAAGCTCCTGTCCCTCCACCACAGCCAGTCCCCCCTCCCACTGCTCCCTCCCACCCCATGAGCACACTGGTGTAGTGAGGAAGGTCTCAGATGTCTCTCCCTCATGTCACCCTCATTCTGTGGAGACCCGGAGGCTCCATCTGTACGCCAGTGAAGTCCCCAGGACTAGCTGTGCATGGGGCCCAAGGGCAGTGTGTGTGGCCTGAGGCTTGACTTAAATGGAGCCTGTGGGAGGACAGCACCATGAGTCACCCACTGCCATCTGCCTCTCGGGTTCAGCCCTCATTAGTGGGCCAGGAAGCAGGTGCCTGAGTGGGCCCCCAGGGCCAGGCTGAGCCGAGGGCACCGGCAGAGCTCTGTGATTACCAGTGACCTCCCAGCTTCCTGGAGGGAGGCAGAGGGCAGGAAGGAAAGCTAAGTGTGCCGCAGACCCACCAGCACAAGGGTCTCCTCCTAGATCCAATGCCCCTGCAGCCCAGCGAGCCACAGAGGCAGCCGTGGGGCCCGAGGTCTCCTTGGACTCTACCATGGCCACACACCCCTTTTTCTCTGCCACAAGTGGGGACAGACTTCATTCCTAGGCAACAGGGGGTTGGAGGAAACTTTGGAACAGGACCAGGCTTAGGAAGGAAGATCTGTCCATGCATCCTGAGGGTCAGTGGGTCAGATGGAGTCAGTTGCTCTCTTTATTTGACGCCCTGGATTGAATAGGCTGTAGCACCGTCAGTGGTTTGAAAACCTGTCCACAAAAGTTTGGCTTTCCCTTCCCTCCCTCAAAAGATGGTGCCTAATTCTCATCCTCTTGAATGTGTACCAGACTCAGGGCTTGCTTCGAATGAATGGAAGTCACACTGTGTGACTCCTGAGACTAGGTCCTAAAAGGCTTCCTCCTTAGCTCTCTTGGATCACTAACTTTGATCCCATGCTGTGTGGACTCTCAAGCAAACCCACGAGGAGCCAAAAGGCAAGGCACTGAGCCTCCTGCTCGGTGAGGGCGCCATCTTGGAAGCAGACCACCAGACTCAGGGAACCCTCAGAGGAACACAGCAAAGCTGATGACCTCAAGAGTGGCCCACTCAGAGACGCTTAGCCATGCTGCTTTGGAATTCCTGACTCACAGAAACCTTGAGACAAGAAATGCTTCTTGCTGTTTTTAACTCACTAAGCGTTGAATAGCTCATTATTATCAATACAGCACCCCCGACTGACCCCCCAAACCCAGACTGCAGTAGGTATCCCCACCAACCCTCTCCCCGGCCTCTCTGCCGTGGAGACCAGCTTCCCCCTGCTCCCCACTCACCGAGTACCCCTTGGCAGATGTCTGTGGGAGAGACCCCATTTGCGATGAACTGGGGGTTGCTTGCAATATCCTGCAGTGAAGGAACAAAGGTGTCAGGAGGCCCAGGACACCTGCTGCCTGCTGCCCTCACACTTTTACTAGGGACTGGTGTTCCCTCCAAGTTCCAGGGGGATCGATGAGAGGAGGGAGGGGGAGGTGCAGGGCCCACGGGACATGGCTAAGCTGGGGTAGCGGAGCTTGGTGAGTGACCTCTCAAGGGTAACCTGTGGCCGAAGTGCATTCAGAACTGTCCCCAGCTCTGATGGAGGTGGAACCCAGGGGTCAGGATAAGGTGGTGTCGGGGACTGGAGATGATAAAAGTCCCCTCCCATGAGCCCACACCTTCCCCCACAGCGCCCACCTTGGGCCGCTGCCACAAGATGTTCTGAACACTCCTGGAGTTGGGGCCCAGATCCTTGAAGCCCAGGGAACTGGGTACTGCAGGAAATATGGGGTCTTCAAACAGCTCGCCCATGCTAAGGCAGTCTGCTTGCAGCTCCTCAAAGTCCTGGTTTCTGTAGTTTTGGGCATTGTTGTGTTGGCCGAGTCCCTTGGCCTTGAGTCGGTTATGGCTTATGTGGGCAAACATGCCCTTATTAATAAAATCAGTGTCTGCTCAATAATAAAAAGACAGATAACCTAATTATAAATGGAAATGGTATTTTTCAGAAGATATACAAATGATCAACAGTCACATGAAAAAAAGCTCAGCAACATTCATCATCGGGGAATCACTGAGTCAAGACCACAGTGAGAGCCGGGCGCCGTGGTGCACTCCTGTAATCCCAGCAGTTTGGGAGGCTGAGGCAGGAGGATAGAAAGTTCAAAGCCAGCCTCAGCAAAGGTAAGGCGCTAAGCAACTCAGTGAGACCTTGTCTCTAAATAAAATCAAAATAGGGCTGGGGATGTGGCTCAGTGGTTGAGTGCCCCCGAGTTCAATCCCCCTGCTCCCCCCCCCAAAAAAAAAAAAACAAACCCACAGTGAGGTATAACCTCACGCCCACCAGGTGGCTGTGATAGAAGTGCTGGTGAGGACTTGTGCTGCCAGTGGCAATGGAAATGAGGCAGCCCCTTTGGTTTTACTTATTTACTTGCTTATTTGTTTATTTTTTGTGGTATTGGAGATCAGATCTGGGGCGTCCATCTTGCTAGGTCAGAACTCTTACCACGGACCTGTCTCCAAGGTGGCCACTCGGAAAAACAGCCTGGCTGTTTCTCCAACAGTGAATCATAGAGCTGCCGTATGACCCAGCAGGTCCACTTCTACCACGTGCCCAAGAGAGAGGAAGATAGATGTCCACACCAAAATCTGTTCACAAATGTTCATGGTAGCATCATTCATAATAGCTAAAAAGTGGGGGAAAAAACTCCAAAAAAAAGATTCATCAGTTGATGAATGGACAAACAAAACATGCATTATACATGTAATAAACAAACAAACAAACAAACCAAATGAAGCAGGGACATGCACTACAACGTGGATGAACCTTAGGAACATGCTAAACCAACTCGACGGGAGGGGGCTCGCCTGTTGTCCCAGGGATTCGGGAGGCTGAGACAGGAGGATCGAAAGTTGGAAGCCAGCCTGGGCAACTTAGTCTCAAAATAAAACATTTTAGTAAAGGCTGGGGATGTAACTCTGTGAGAGAATATCTGTCTAGCATGCTCAAGGACATGGGTTCAACCCCTGGTCCCACAAAACAAAAAAACAAAAGCAAAACATGCTGAACCAAAGAGGCCAGTCCACAAAAACTCCATATTATGTGATTCCATGTAGACAGACTGTGTGAAATAGGCCTGGGGTGTGGCTCAGGGGCAGAGGCCTGCCTAGCATGTGGCAAACCGTGGGTTCAATAATCCCCAGTACTGAGAGAGAGAGAGAGAGAGAGAGACCAAAATAGGCAAATTTATGTAGACACAGAAATTACAGAAAAGAGGAGTTCAAGCAGAAAGAAATGATAGTGAGAGGAAAATACTAATTACTTTGATTTGAGCAGTGCACACTGGTGCGTTGAAATGACACAATAAACCCCATTGATGTATACAGTTAATATGTTAATAAAAATTGTAAACAAAAAACAAAGAAGAAAAGAAAGTAGATTAGTGGTAGGGCTTAGGAGGGCAGAGGGGCTGCTGCTGGTGGTTTCTTTTGGAAGGTAATGAAGATGATGTAAAATCGACTGTGGTGATGGATGTGTAATTGTAAACACTGGTCTCTTAGTATCCACAGGGCATGGGTTCCAGGACCATGTGCCCATATCAGAATCAGAAGATGTTCAAGTACCTTATATAAAATGGCATAGTATTTTCATATAATCTACACACATCCTCCCCTATGGTTTTGTGTGTGTGTGTGTGTGTATGGGGTGGGGTACTGGGGATGAGACCCAGGGCCTTACATATGCTAGGCAAGCACTCTACCACTGAACCACATCCGCGGCCTTTTTAATTTTTTCTGTTGAGACAGGGTCTCACTAAATTTCTCAGGCTGGTTTAAATTTGTAACTCTCCTGCCTCAGCCTGCGTCACTGGGATTATAAATATGTGCCACCACACCCAGTCTACCGCTTCCTTTGCATGGATTTAGTGTAAGTACTCTGTGTGACAAATTTATTTTGGTTTTTGGAATTTTCTGTAGTTTTTCCCTTGAATATTTTCAACCTGGGGTTGTCGAATCTGTGAATGTGAAACCCATGGATATAAAAGATTGTGTATTGAAAGACAGTGGGTTGTACACTTATTTTTTCCCCTTGTGCAGGAGATTGAACCCAGGGATGAACCACTGAGCTATATCCTCAACCCCTTTGTTTTGAAACAGGGTCTTGCTAAGTTGCTGAGGCAGGCCTTGAACTTGGGATCCTGCTGTCTTAGCCTCCTGAGTAGCTGAAATTACAGGGGTGGGCCATCATATCCACAAGAGTTGTAGTTAAATGGGTAAACTGTATAGCATATGAATTATATTTCAATAAAATTATTTAAAAAGTTGCCTCCACAACTACTTGTGTGTGTGAGTGTGTGTGTGTGTGTGTGTGTGTGTGTGTGTGTTTTATTTATTTTTTTTGAGACAGTGTCGACAGATTGCTAAGGCTAGCTTCAAACCTGAGATCCTCCTGTCTTAGCTCCTGAGCCACTGGGATTACAGGCGTGCACCACCATGCTTGGCTAACCATATACATACTTAACTTTTCATATTTGGGAAATGATTACATTGCTATTTCTTGATTTTTAACTTTCGGTGAATGCTCTACCACTGAGCTACACCCGCGAACCCTGAAATGCTGTGATGATTGTCAAACAGCATTTTGAACTGGAAATCAGGGATTATGGCTTCTACTGCTCATCCAATCTTCCTGTGACTGCTAACTTTATTATGGGATCACATACACATAAAATGAGCTATTTGAAAAAGGAAAAAAGAAATGGCCTCCAGACCCAGAGTTTGTGGGGAGAACAGAAATAATGGTACATAGAGAGGGTGGGAGGGCAGAGGGGAAGGGTTGATGGGGACAGGGTGGGTGGATGGGGGAGAGTCCAAATTAGGCAATGGCCTAGTGGGGAGTGGGGAGCCTTAGAGTAAGTCAGGTAGTTGGAGACCCAGGGTGCCCTGCCCACAGCTCTGCCACCCAAAACCACAACGTGCTTATGTCCCACCCACATGCACATGCACTGCACACCATGCCACGCATGCGCATGTGCACCCCTCCACCCGACCCTCCTCCCTGTCACCTGGAGCACTCGGGGAAGGGAAGGGGTGGGGCAGAGAGAGGAGTGGAGGAGGAGGAGAAAGAGGAGGTGAGACCCCAGGGAAACAATTGGCTGTGAATCCCAGGCCCCACCCATGCAGTACTGACCCCCTCAGCCTCCCCAAGTTTTCAGCAGGGTGCAGAACAGTGTGGTGCTGGGGCCTGGGAGGGTTCAGAGTGAGAAGAGAAGGGGCAGCTACAGAGGGGGGCTGGAGGACCCCGTGATTGTCAGAGATGAGACCCCGACAGAGGGAGGAGCAGGCGTCTCCGTTTAACACAACAGAGCTTGGACTTCAGACGCGGTGGCAGTGAGAGGGGTTCCTGGAAGGCCCTGATCACCAAGAGAGGGAGCAGAGGCGTACCCCAGGTCACAGAGCACCAGGCCAGTGTCCAAAAAAGACTGACTGCAGGCCCTTAATCTCTTCTCGCCTTGGCTTCTCCATCTTCAGAATGGGTGATAGCCTAAGGCATCTGCAGTGGGTTTGGGGCACAAAGCATATTCATTTTTTTTTTTTTTTTGGTGCCAGGGATTGAACCCAGGGGCACATAACCACTGAGCAACATCCCCAGCCTTTTTATATTTAGAGACAGGGTCTTGCCAAGTTGCCTAGGGCCTCGCCAAGTTGCCTAGGGCCTTGCTAAATTGCTGAGGCTGGCTTTGAATTTACGATCCTCCTGCCTCAGTCTCCCTGGGATTATGGACCCGGCTAAAAAAGTTAACTTTAAAGAGCAAAAGTCATTTGATAATCTAGGCCAGGAGAATAATTTCCTAACCTGCCCCTTTCTTTAAGCGTCCTCTCTCCCTACTGGTTCCCCAAAGGCTTGGTTGAGATTTTCTTAAATGCAAACTGACTGCAGCTACTCCCCTTACCTGCCCAGTCCTTTAAATAGCTCGCCTCTTGTTAGCTTGACAAACCCAAACCAGGCTGCCACTTTCTGGCCCAGCACCTTGGTGTCCAGGCTGCTTTTGTCCCTCAATGACATTGGACTGTTCCCACTGCTGTGCCTCTGCCTGGACTCATCCCTGATCCTGTGCATACACTGTGTTCCCCGGGAAGAGCCCTGCTTGGCCTCCAGTCCCTGCTCCATTCAGCCCCCACCCTCAACTCTGTGGAGCCTCCACTGATGTATCCAAGCAAAGCTTGGGGCTGCTTAGCCTAACACTTTCTTTCATTTATTTTTATTTTTTTAATTCTTCTTAGCTATACATAAATGACAACAGAGTGTATTTTGACGTACATACATAGGGTATAACTTCCCATTCTTGTGGTTGTACATGAGGTGGGGTTGCACTGGTCGTGTATTCATATATGAACATGGGAAAGAATGTTGATTCATTCTACTGTCTTTCCTATTCCCATCCCCACTCCCTTCCCTTCATTTCCCTTTGTTTAATCCAACTAACTTCTATCTCCCCCCCACCATCGTGTGTTAGCATCTGCATATCAGAGAGAATATTCAACCTTTGGTTTTAGGGATTGACTTATTTCAATTTAGCATGATAGTCTCCAGTTCCATCCATTTACCAGCAAATGCTATAATTTCATTTTTCTTTAGCTAAGTAATATTCCGTTGTGTATATATACCGCATTTTCTGTATTCATTCATCTGTTGAAGGTTGGTTCCAAGGCTTGGCTATGATAATGTTTTTTTCCAAATGACACTCAATACTGCCTGCCAGCTCTGAGTTGACCTGTCTGATCCCCTGGGAGCCTGTGAGCTCTCAAAGGTGGAGGTTGAGTCACCTTGTACCCCCCTGGGTTTCCTCTACATCATCTAACACCTGGTCTCCCAGCAGGGGCAGAAAAATGCTTTCAATGAATGAATGAACCAATGCCTTGCTTTGCCAAGTATTGTTTGTTTGCTTGTTTGTTTCTGTACTGGGGATTGAACCCAGAGCTACCTCTTTGGCCTTTTTATTTTTTATTTTGAGAAAGGGTCTCACCAAGTTGTTGAGGGTCTTGCTAAATTGCTGAGGCTGGCCTCAAACTTTTGATCCTCCTGCCCCAGCCTCCCACATTGCTGGCATTACAGGTGTGTGACACTGCACTGGCTCTAGTGGTTTTTGGTCTGCGTTTTCTCTCTCTTGCCGGCTCTCACCCCCTGTCCTGCTAGTCTCTGGCATACTATGTATT
This sequence comes from Spermophilus citellus, assembly GCF_964194105.1. NCBI lineage: Eukaryota > Metazoa > Chordata > Mammalia > Rodentia > Sciuridae > Spermophilus > Spermophilus citellus. The sequence goes on along the minus strand of NC_138186.1, from coordinate 59,908,043 downwards.
TTGTTTATCATTGTGTCCCTCATGAAGGAAGATCATGAGAGAGCAGGGAATTTTGGTCCATTTTGTTTGCTTCTGTATTTTGCACATAGTAGGTGATCAATAAGTGTTTTGAATGATTTCTCTAAGCAGTTCTGGAAGGAAGAAATTTATGCTTCTTAGTGTCTCCCATAGGAAGGGCCTAATAACAAGGCTGTGAAGGGATACATGGGGATGTGGCTCATTCTTGGACTCCCCATTCCATTGGGGAGCCCCTTCACAAGCACATCCTGGAGCAGCACTGGAATCCCCTGGAACACTCAGACTCTTACCCAGCACTGTCCCTATGCTTACGCCTGGACTGGGGATCAAAAAGACCTGGGCTCAGACTAGGGAAGATGAGCAGGTTCCCGATCATAGCACATAGGTCTCTATGGGGTCCCTTTTGGGGGTTCCTGGAGCCTGGAGGCTCCTGGTCCCCCACTAAGGAAAGTTTCTTTTTTTTTTAATATTTATTTTTTACTTCTTGGCGGACACAACATCTTTGTTGGTATGTGGTGCTGAGGATTGAACCCGGGTCGCACGCATGCCAGACAAGCACGCTACCGCTTGAGCCACATCCCCAGCCCAGGAAAGTTTCTTAAGAATCAGGTGCATTGGTGCACACCTGTAGACCCAGCTATTTGGGAGGCTGAGGCTGAGGATCACTTGAGTCCAGGAGTTCAAGACCAGACTGGGCAACATAGCAAGACCCTCTTGAAAGAAAAAAAAAATCAGGATGGAGAAAGACTCAGAATCCTGTGCTTTTCTTCTTCTGCAGAGCCTGCAGTTGGATTTGGGAGTTTCCCATTAGGCCTCAACTTACAGGGACAGGTAGATGCTGAGGGCTCAGAAGCTGGGAAGCTGGGTCTAGGGCCCCATGGCCTCAGAGTGACACAGCTTCTTTCCTCCCACCCTTGGGGGGGCAGTACTGAGCCCCTTTGCGGACTGGCTGCCTCCAGGGCACCCCACACCATGGGACTAGGCTCTGCCAGCATCCACCTCCCTCTGTCTCAGCCCACTCTCCCAGGACCCCTCCACCTCACCCAGGCTTGCTCCAGGTGGGACTGCTCCTTCCACGTTCCCAGACCTGCTTTTATAGGCTTGGGGGAGATTTTCTGTTTCCTGAGTTTATTTCTTTAGTGGCCTCCTTGAGCCTCCCTTATGCAGATGCCTTCCCCAGGCAGCCGTGATGGTGGGGTGGTGGGCCCCTCTGCTGTCCCCTCAGTGGACTGAAGGAGGAAGTGTTCCTGCCAACTGGTCTGACCATCAGGAGCCTGTTGTTTCCCAGTCTGAGGAAGAGGCCTAGCTCTCTTCCTTAGGGAGCACTCGGTCTGACGGAGGCCACATCTCCATTTCTGGAGGGAGGCTCTAGTCTACAAGAGGGACCGGCGTGTGGCAAAGGCCCCATTAGTGCCTACCTGTGGAGTACAGCATGCTGGTGGCTTTCCTGGTATGTGACTACTTGACAGTTGAAGGTTCTGGGGGGAGGAGGAGCAGAGGCACCCCTCCCCCATCCCAGAACTCTCCCATGGCGGGGTGTGTTTAACTGCTGCCTCCCCCTTCTCTCCTTCCCACTTGTCCTCACCAACTGGTTCTGCCAGTAACTGGCCCCTTCCTTATCTGTCAGTCCCAGGTTCCACACCCAGCAGCCTCTCTCTCAGTCCAAGGCCAGCTGGGGTTTTTGTGGTACTGGGATTGAACCCAGGGGCACTTTACTACTCAGCCACACACCCAGCCCTTTTTATTTAATTAATTAATTAATTTGGTATCTGGGATTGAACCCAGGACTGTTTAAACACCGAGCCACACCCCTAGCCCTTTTTTATGTTTTATTTAGAGGTAGGGTCTCACTGAGTTGCTGAGGCTGGCTTTGAACTTGCAATCCTCCTGCTTCAGGCTTCCGACCTGCTGGGATTACAGGCGTGGGCCATTGAGCCTGGCTTGTTTTACTTATTCTTTTTTTTTTTTTTTTTTTTAAGAAAGAGTGAGAGAGAATGAGAGAGAATTTTTTTTTAATATTTATTTTTTAGTATTTGGCGGACACAACATCTTTGTTGGTATGTGGTGCTGAGGATCGAACCCGGGCCGCACGCATGCCAGATGAGCGTGCTACCGCTTGAGCCACATCCCCAGCCCTACTTATTCTTAATTATTATTATTATTTTGGCATCAAGGATTAAACCCAGGGGTGCTTAACCACTGAATCACATCCCCAGCCCTTTTAATTTTTTTTTTTTTTAAATTTTGAGACAGGGCCTCACTAAATTGCCCAGGCTGGCCTTGAACCTGTGAACCTCCTGCCTCAGCCTCCTGAGTTGCTGAGATTAAGCATGTCCAGCAAGGCTAGTTTTTTTTTTTTTTTTGAAAGTCTTCTTTCCAATGTTCCCACTGACATGCAGTTGTGGCACTGCTGTCTCCACATGGCACTCTCCTGTGTGCTGTCTTGGTCATTGTCTCCTCCTCCTCCATCTTCTTCTACTGGGGATTGAACTCAGGGGTGCTTTACCACTGAGTTACATCCCCAGCCTTTTTAATTTTTTTTCTCTTTGCGTATTTTTACTGGTGCATTGTAGTTGTACATGTGACAGGCTTTGTTGTGACACGTCTGTGCAGGCACACAGTGGAGCAGTATAATTTGGGCAATATCACTCCCCAGCACATCCCCATTTCTTCTCCCATCCCATGGTCCCTTGCCTCTTCTGATGGTCCTTTGATTTTCATGAGATCTCCACCCCACCTTTCTTTTCCTTTTTCCCCTCTAGCTTCCACATAGGAGAGGAGACTCATGACCCTTGACCTTCTGAGTTTGGCTTATTTCACTTCACATAAGGGTCTCAAGTTCCATTCCTTTTCCTGCAAATGACACTTTCTTTATGGCTGAATAAACCCCATTGTGTATCTATACCGCATTTTCTTTATCCATTCATCTGTTGATGGGCACCTAGACTGGTTCCATAGTTTGGCCATTGTGAACTGTGTTACTATAAACATGGGTATTCATGTGTCACTGTAGTATGATGACATTATTTATTTTTAATTTTTTTGGTGGTGCTGGGGATCAAACCCAGGGCCTTGTGCAAGCAGTCTACCAACTGAGCTAATATCAGCCCAGTATGATGATTTAATTCTCTTCCTTTTTTTATTTTGGTACCAGGGATTGAACCCAGGGGTGCTTTACCACTGAGCCACATCCGCAGTGCCCTACCTTATTTCTTTATTTATATGTGGTGCTGAGAACCAAACCCAGTGCCTCACACATGCTAGACAAGTGCTCTATTACTGAGCCACAACCCCAGCCCCTCCAAGCCTCCTTTTTATATTATATTTAAAGACAGGCTCTCACTGAGTTTGCTTAGGGTCTTGATAAACTGTTGGTGCTGGCTTTGAACTCACGATCCTCCTGCCTCAGCCTCCTAAGCTGCTGGGATCACAGGCATGAGCCACTTTGTCCAGTGATTTTTTTTAATAGTCCTGGAGATTTAAGGTGTGTGGATGGGCGCTCTACCACCGAACTAGTATGTCCCCAGCCCTTTTTACTCTTTATTTTGAATGAGGGTCTCCCTAAGTTGCCTGGGCTGGTCTTAAACTTGTGATCCTCCTGCCTCAGCATCTCCCTGTGGCCCAATCCCTGGCTGGGTTCGTAGGTGTGCACCACTGTGTCTGGCTTGAGTTGGGTCTTCTGACTAGAGGGTGGGAAGGGGGCTGCTCAGGGAGGGCTCAGACATCTCTGGGGACATGGGGCTGCAGGGGGGATTCCACTCTGAGATGCTCAGGAGGGACTCCCCCAGTGTGGAGCTTATGGCTTTGTCTCCTGACTGTTGTCCTGTTTGTGGGACTCTGGGGACAGTCAGAGGGGCTGGCATCGTCTCTCCTGCCTCTGAGACCCCTGAAGTCTGTCCCCTTTCCCTAGTGGAGAAACGGAGGTTCCAGACGAGAAGCCCCTCGCCCTGGCTCCCGCAGGGAGTGGGAGCAGATCCTCTGGTTGAACAGAGGGTAAGGTGAGGGTCCAGCCCGTGCGACTGGGGCACAGTACAGATCAGATAGTTTTCTTTCTGTTTTATTTTAAAGGAAAAAAAAAAAAAAAAAAAACAGTGCAAAAACCCATTTTCCAGTGTCAGCCATGCCCACCCCCACCCCCAGGTCACCCCCGGCTCAGGGCCTGGCTCCTCCTCTAGCTCGGTACCCCTCCCCTCTCATGCATCCCTAGGGGCTGGAGGTTCCATATCCCTGGGGGAATTAAGGGGAGGAAAGAACTGGGGGGGCAGCCCTGATCTGCCTGCCCCCCCAGGTCTCCAGCCATGGCACCAGGTACCCCTCTTGGCTCTCATTAACCCTTTCCTGTCCACACTACTGGGGGTACTGATCCGGGGGAACTCCCTCCACACCCCTCTTTGCCCCGGGGCCGGCTCGGGGCTCTCCTCACTGAGGTTGGGGGACTCCCTCCCTCCCTCCATGGTGGGGGGAGAGTGTGGAATTCCCAGGTTTAAATACCTTAATGAAAGCAGGGGATGGGGGAGGAAGGGGCTTTAGATCTAATAAATTATTAGCGTTTTAGTGTCCGTGGGGGCAGGGCGGGCAGGGCGGTCGGCCTCCAGGGCCCCCCCTCCCCTTACTGGTGAACTTCATTCTCTATGAGGCTGTCCTCGCAAGACTGGAAATCTGTGTCCGTGAGGCCATCAGGTGGCATCAGCAGCTCCTCATCTTGGGATGAGGATGATGGGGGCTCGTCCCCCGAGCTCCCGGGAGCCCCGTCCCCGTCCCCGTCCCCCTCTGAGTCCTGCAGCACCTGAGCGATGTATTTCTGAGGGGAGGAGTAGGAGTTCGGGTGAACAGCTGCCCCTAAGGGCTGGGGGGGAATGAGAGTCTTGGGGGCTGTGGGGACCAAGGGTCTGGAGACAGGGAGTGTGGGGCAGCCCTCCAGTGAAGCAAATCCCCCCCTCCCTCCCCAGTCCCCAGGCTTCCCTCTCTGGAGGATTCATAGGACACCCAGTTTTGGGGTTGTCTCCATTAGAGGCTCCCCAGGTTTAGCCATGGAGTGGGACACTCACCGCAGATTTCGGGACAGCAACAGCAGTGGGAGGCCGTCCATTACTTCTGGGGCCCACAGCATCTGTCTCCGTGTGCTCAATCTTGAGGGCCCAGAATAAATTATGGATTGGAGGACATGTCTTGGCACTTGGCACCCACCGCAGCCCCATATCCTCTCAATACTCCATTGACCCTGCCCCTGGCCTCCTCCCTTTCCCCTCTAACCCCCCGCCAGCTTCTGCTCAGAGTCAAGACCCCACACCTTGTAGTTGTGGGCACTGAGGTATTTGAAGTGTCCGAAGCAGACGTGGCAGAGACAGATGACGATGGTGATGACCAGGACGACGAACGTGAACATGGATGTGGGCGCTAGGAACCCTGGCATAGGTGGTGGGCAAAGAACGGAGCTGCTACCTGTCCTTCAGGCTCCTTCTCAGGGGCTCACTGCGCCCACTTCTGGTGCCTTCTGAATGTACTCCCCCACTTCCATGAGCTACAGTTTCACCGTGACCTCTCCCGGTCCCTTGCTGTGACCCCCAGCCTGCGGCGCTCCTGTGCTACTCTGCTTTGACTGTGGGCAGCCCCCCTCTGCCCCCACCTCCCAGCTCCCTGAGGGGGGCGGGTGGCCCTCACCCGTGCGCATGGTGGAGAAGAAGAGCAGCCAGAAGAGGCAGAGGATGGGCGCAGCCACCACCTGGTTCACGGCCCCGGAGTGGATCTTCTTGTCCAGCTTGGCCGGCAGGTAGGCGTAGTAGAGATTGTACCTGTCTACCAGGTGCTTCAGCAGCATGTACATGAGCCCTGGGGGAAGCCACATGGCCCTGACCTCGGAACCAGCGCTACGGGACCTTTGTGGGTCTGTCACAGGTTGCCCTGGCTTCCCGAGGTGGCCTTTCACACCTCCGGTCCCTTCCCAGCCCTAATACAGGATGGTGTCCCATGCTCCTGGCAGATCACAGAGCTCCAGCCTCCTCCACTCCTGGCCTTCATTCTCTGGTCCCTCACTAGAGACTCTCAGGAATCCACTCATTTGGTCAGTAAGAATCCTCCTGAAACCCATCCTGCTTTTTCCTACTCCTGTCCCTCAACCAGTGAGTACAAATGAAGCAACACGTTCTATTTCCCTGGAGACGGAGGGAACGGTTCACGAGGACAAGGATGTTAGTTGGGAGTGTGGGGTTTCACTAGCCAGAGAGGGTGGTTAAAGGGTTAGGGATGTTACTGGGGGGAGGCAGAGGCTATTGGTGGGGAAAGAGAAGCTTTGCTAGACATCATCAAAAAGGAAGAGAGAACTGCCAAAGTCACACAGCTCTGCTACGGAGGGCAGCTCCACCCAAAGGTCTTTTTTGGGTTCCAAGGACTGTGAACAGTGTAGATGCCTGCGTAGGTGTGTATGGTGTGTGTAACACGTCAGTGGGAATGTGACGTGTCCACGTATATCCAGTTGGGTAAGGACATCAGTATGGGCACATAGGCCCTGTTGGCGTGACTCTGCTGGGGGACCCAGCACACCAGGTGGGTCCAGGTCCATTCCTGAGCTGAGATGCTCTCCCCCTCTTCCCCTAGGCCGGGCCCCAGACTGGGCCAGGGACCAGGCGGGAGGTCGGAGGGGCCGGTCTCCCACTGGGGCCCTGTCCACTCGGGGTGGCCTGCCTTACTAGAGTGGAGCGGGTGAGGCCCTGGGTTCCCCCGAGCAGGGCCCAGGTCCCGGCGCGGCGGTGCCTACCGAAGGGCACGATGATGGGGCAGGTGATACTGTAGGTCATGACCACCGTGAAGACGCACATCATCCAGGCGTAGGCTGCGCCAAACTGGAACTCGTAGGCCTGATGCTGGGGGGGACATGGGCAGGAGGGTGGCTCAGGGTGAGGGGGACAGGCTGCAGGAGGTCGGGGCAGGTGGGAGAGGGAAGCCAGGAACTCTGGGGCTGGGAGTGAAGTCACCGGGAGCAGGGACCTGATGTTTGGGGAAGGGAGGGCAAAGCAGATGGAGAGAGGGACTTGACTGAGGGGAGTGGGGGGTCGTGATGGGGCCTAGAAAGGGGCCTTCCAGGGACCAGGGGCTGGGAGGTTGGGGGCAAAAGTTGGGAGGATTGGGGATGGGGTGCCTAGAGCCTTCTTGGGGAACTGGGGCAGAAGGACGCTAGATCTATGGAGCTAGACCTCTCCCAATTCCCAGAAAAAACACTATAGCTTCAGAACTCAGGGACCTCTAGGGTCATCTACGTCAACCCTCAGCTACACATATGGGAAAACTGAGGCCCCGGATGGAAGGGGATGGCCCAGGGCGGTAGACCTGGGCTCCCCAAGTCCCAGAAACCCTCGCCCAACTGCTGCTCTTTCTGGATGGGCCACCAGGGGGCACTGTGCGGGCCGCGGCTGCCCCAGCCGGCCATACCCGCTTCACGTTGCGTCTCTCAGCAGCCGAGCGCGCCAGGCAGAGCCGGATCATGTACATGAGCAGGCCTGGGATGCGCAGCAGGTCCATGGCGTTACCGATAAAGGCTGAGGCAATGACGTAGTTCACGAAGAAGGCGCCGTTGTCCGGCAGGAACACACACCTGCGGGCACCGGGTGCTCCAGCACTGCACCCTTGGGGTCACCCAGTGGCCGCCTGTCTACTGCCAGCATGACAGCACACCAGCCTCACCCTCAACCTGCATCCTTCACGTGGACATCCCCAGCTCAGCACCCCACAGCACCTGTACCCCAGTCCCTCAGCAGTGTGAACCTCAGAGACAGAAGCCTGAGTGTCAGCAGACATCCCCAAAGCAAGACCAGGTACTCTCAGAATGTAAATGGATGTAGCCTGACAATGAGCCCAAGTTCTCTAGAACTTGCCTTACAAAAACTCATGGAGAAAGTGCTCAAGATTGTCCCAAACTACCAGAGTGTTCAGGGTGTGTCTAAGATCTCCACAGATAACCCTAGTGGGACCCTCAAAGACTCCCAAGGATGTGAACTGCAGGAGCACCCAGAAAGTTCTCCCCTTAGAGCTTAATCCAGAGTTAAACCCAGAAGGTGAACCTCAGTCACCTCTACAGACAAGCTTCAGAGACCCTTCCCCAGGAATCTGCAGGGGAGGGAACAAGACCTTTGTCAATGCTCGAGACCCCTCAAGTGTGAGTCCAAGATCCACACAGGACTACGGCAAGCCCCTGGAGCTTTTGCACATAACTACAGCCATGCTATTACCCCCAACATGCCCTCACAGGGACTCTCAGAGAAGATGCCCACAGAGGACTCTCCCGTCACACTGCAAACAAGAGCCCGAAACTTCAGATGTTCCCAGAACTTATGCTGCATCAGCACCACAAAGTGTGAACCCCAAAGCCCCCAGAGACATGCCAAGCTGTGAGACCAAGAGCCTCCCATGGCCACTCAAAGGTGTGAGCTCCAGGGACCATCAGGGATACCCTGGGAATCCTCAAGTCGCTCCCAAAGTACGACCGAGATCCCACTACCATTACCTCTCCGGCCGCCCAAGCAAAACTCAAGACTCCCATAGTCAGTCTGGAATGTGAGCTGAGATCCCATAGAAACCCCCAAGTGTGGGCCCCAAAGCTCTTTAAGCACCTTGAGGGTGAGCTCAGCCTCCAGACAGGTTCCCATCTCCACACCCCAGGCACCCTGTGGGCGCCTCTTTCAGAATGACCCTGCAGACCCGTGGTGGTGTCAGCCCCTCTTCCCACAGGGGCTGGGGGGTGGCAGGGTCTCTCAGGCATGCCTGCCCCTGCCATCCGGTCTCACTCCTCAGGGGCCCCCATCACTCACTCAAACCGAATAGCTGCCTCAGCCAGGAATTTCTTGTCGAAGAGCCAACGGAAGAAGAGGTCTAGGCTGGAGGGGAGGAGAGAAGTGGGGTGGGGTGTGGGGTGGGAACGGCAGAGAATACCAAGGGAGGGGGTGTCCCCCCATGAGCCTCTGGAGAGGCCCCAGACACAGGACAGATATCTCAGGAGGCCTGGGGACGGCCAGGCTCTGGATGGTGTGCTCTTGCTTTGTAGAGCAGGAGCCTGAACTGTCTCCCTTCCCTGTCCTGCAACCCCCGACCTGGCTCCCATCCCATCCTCTGAAGCTCACCTGCTCAGTCCCAGAGAGGGCAGGAGCAGCACCATAAAGATGAGGAAGGTGTAGCACTTGTGCATGGTGGTCCTGTTCTCCCCGGAGCTGAAGGGCAGCAGGGGTCAGAGGTCAGACAAGCCCAGCCTCCAAGACCAAGACAGTGTCCCTAGAGGGTTCCCATAGAAGGGGGGCTCCCCAAGGTGAGGACACAGGGCTCCATCCATTCCCTGCCAGCATTGGGCTGGCAGGGCAGGCAGCCCGAATGGCAAAGGGCAACCCTTTCCCTAGTGGGGTCAGTGTACAACTAGAGGCCACTGCAGACAGTGTGTGACCTTACCGTGTCCAGTGGGCTTCAAAGAAGGCAGAGTAGTAGACGATGGTGGGGAGCAGAGCCGAGAAGCACCACAGCAGCAGGGTAGGGAAGAACTGGGTGATGATGGGGTTCTGCAAGGGACATGGAACAGGGGTCAGTTCAGTGGGCCCAGCTTGTTTTGCACACCTGCCTCCTTCTCCACTGAGTCCTGGGCCCACAGCTCTCCAGGCCCCATGTCAGAAGTCCAAAACACCTGGAGGGCCAGGCCGTAAACAAGTACAGTTCCAGGGTGAATGATACGCCCTTGATGAACACCTACTATGTGCAAGCACTGATGTACTTTGTAAATGTTAATCCTCACAACAATGACACTGGCCCATTATATAGGATGGGTCAACTATGGGGAAAAGAGAGCAGATAACTGACCCAGCTAGCAAGCTGTGAAGTGGGGGGATCTGCACAGGGGGTCTGGGTCTTATCCATTATGCTGTTATCACTCAGTGATTTTCAAATTGTCTTCCTTCGGCTGATTTTGTTGAGACAGGGTCTTTCTACATTGCCTAGGCAGCCCCAGACTCCTGGGCTCAAGCAATCCTCCTGCTTCAGCCTCCCAAGTAGCTGGAGCAGCAGGTAAGTGCCACAGTGCCTGGCAGACTGTCTTCCTTTGAATGTTGGGTTCTAAAGCAGTATGCTGTGTGGAGGGGGGCCTGGGGAGGCCAGGCAGAAATGTCCACCCCACTGTTATCTACAAAGCCTGCTTTCCCACACGGGTTTCATGCTAATAAAGGGATCAGACTCTAAGTGAAGCCAAGGATCTAGTCTAACCCTTCCAATTCCCAGTTGAAAAGACAGAGGGATGAGAAAAAGGGACTTTTCCAAGGTCACATGTTTGATCAGGACTGGACTCTCTTCCCTGGGTGTCTCTAGGAGTTGTAAACCCAAGGGTGGTCTCCCCTGGGGGCATCTTGGAGGGGCCAGGCAGGGACAAACAGGACCAGAGCCAGGCTGGGCAGTGGGGAGGAGGCCTTCAGGGCCTGGCATCTATGGTCCCGAAGGGCTGGGAGGGTGTGGGCCTCACGTTGAGGTACTCCACAGGCTTGGTGACGTTGAACTTGTCCATGGTGGTGATGATGATGGCCGGGGTGGTGAGGAAGAAAAGGAGGATGAAGAGGACGACATTGATGACCAGGCAGCGCAGCCACCAGATGAAGCCGCGGATGGAGAGGTGCTCCCTGGGAAGGCGAGGGAAGGATCACTCCAGGGACCCAGGACCCAACTGGTCCCCAGTGACACCGAATCCCTCCCCGTCCTCCTCCTCCCCACTGCTGGCATCCCTTTTGCTCACCAGTAGATGTTCTGGGGGTCGGGGGCATAGGACACGGTCCAGTTAGAGATGTGCAGGGACTCACTGCAGGAGGAGGGCCGTGGCTCCCCACGACAGGTGCAGCCCTGGCACTTACACACGTTGAAGTCCTTCAGGATGCTGGGGAACGGGCACCAGTTACTGTGGCCCCCGCTGGGGATCCCACTGCCAATGCTGGCTGTGAGACAGGGACCTGGGAGTCCCAGCGGGCTGTTTGGGGACAAGGGCCAGGGGTGAGGGCAGGGTGGGGGACTCACATGGCGGTGATGGTCTCATTGTGGAAGGTGACAAATGCCATGCCTAGAGGCTTCTCGTTCACCTTCTCCTTCTCTCGCTTGTAGTCCTCCTTCAGCTTCTGCTCCAGCTTTGTGTAGTACTCAATGGCCTCCACCTGCCAGGGCGGGCAAGGGCCAGGGGCTCTGGTCATAGGGATGGGCTGGTACCCAGAGGCCGTGTGCTTACTACGTGCCAGTCCTGATCCTTGAATTGTTTTAAATTATTATTTTATTTTTGTGGGACTGGGGATTGAACCCATTCTACCACAGAGCTACATCCCAGCCCTTTTATTTTTTTGATATTTATTTTTTAGTTTTAGGTGGACACAATATCTTTATTTTACATTTATGTGGTGCTGAGGATCAAACCCAGTGCCTCGTGCATGTTAGGCGAGCGCTCTACCACCGAGCCACAACCCCAGCCCCAATTCCAGCCCTTTTAAAAAAATTTTTAAGACAAGGCCTCACTAAGTTGGTGAGGCTGGTCTCAAACTTGAGATCCTCCTGCCTTAGCCTCCCAAGTTGTTGGGATTACAGGCATGCACCACTGTGCCCAGCATCCTTGAGGCTTTTTTACATGTGTGGAGTATCTTACAAGGTAGGTAGAATTAGCCCCATCTTGTAAACAAGGAAACAAGGCACAGAGCAGTTAAGGAAATTGCCCAAGGTCATTGCTGTTAATCAATACAGCACAAGGCTATTTTTTTTTTTTTTATGGTACTAAGGGTCAAACCCCAGGGTGCTCTACCACTGCATCCCAAGTCCTTTTTATTTTTATTTTCCATTTTGAGACAGAGTCTTGCCAAGTTGCCCAGGCTGGCCTTGAACTTGTGATTTTTCTACCTCTGCATACTTCTGAAATTATAGATGTGCACGCAGCTTCTATCTGACCTTGTCTTTTTTTCTTTCTGATGTTTTTTAATCTGGGGTTTGAAAACCTGGTCCCTATATGAACAGGACAAACCCAACAGTGGGAAATGGGGCTCTGAGGACTCCAGGGACAGGTGGGGACCCACTGGGGCAGGGGACCCAGTCTAGCCTCCTCCGGGAGTCTGTTTCCTTTTGGGTCTTACTGTGCCCCATGCCTGTTAGTGCATTCATTCCTGGGGCTGCGGGACAAGTTCCACCCTGAGGTGCACTCATCTCTGCTACAACTTGTCTCTCCCAGATCTGTGCAGTCCTCCTGCGACCTGTCAGGGGCTGTGGGGGCCCAGCTGCCAGCTCACATCATACCTGCTCGCAGCCACGCACCACGCAGCAGCAGAGGTGGCCGCAGGGCTTAGGGTTGATCATGGTGGGCACGTTCTCCTTGCTCTGCAGGTTAGTGAAGTAGAGCTTTCCCCGCTCGGCCTTCTTCCTGTGGAACCCAAGTGCCTGTCACCCAGCATCCAGTGTGGCTGGGGCTGGCTTGGGAGGATGGGTAGGAAGCTCAGCTGGAGAGACCCATTCCCTAAGGACAGGAGCTGCCTGTTCTTGGATTTGTTTAGGATGCGTGGTCCAGACACGCCCCCACCCAGGCCTTGCTCTTTCCAGAGTTGAAATAATAGGTACTTTGAATTAAATTCAAATGCCCTTGAAGCACCTGGAAGGGGACCTAGGTTCTCATGTGGCAGTCAAGATGCTCTCCACAATGGGTGGGTGGCCCTTGGTGTCACCCTCCCCTGTCCCCAGCCCTGGTACCTCTCAGCATCAAGGAACATAAGTCGAGCCACGTTGTAACAGGGGCGGGCCTCAAGAACCGTGCAATTGGGGTAGGCCTCCCTGAAACAGAGTCCAGTTGTCATCTTCTGCAGTGACACCGGCCACCTGCCGCCCTGTTACTCAGAACTCCATTTCTTGCAGACACACATCCCCAATCCGAGCACCCCTTTTCACAGTCTACAGAAGTGACAGTTCCCCAGAAATAAGACTTTCCTGTTAACCAGGGGTAGTGGTGCACGTCTGTAATCCCAGTGACTTGGCAGCCTGAGGCAGCAAGATTGTTAAGTTCAAAGCCAGCCTCAGCAACCTAGTGAGGCCCTAAGCAGCTCAGTGAGGCCCTGTCTCTAAATAAAAAAATTAAAAAAAAAAAAAAAAGGTGGGGTAGGGTGGGGATGTGGCTTAGTGGTTAAGTGCTCCTGGGTTTGATCCCCTGTACCAAAACCAAAACCAAAACCAAAACCAAAAAAAAAAAAAACCTCTTTGCTGTTTTATTTTGTTTTGCAATGCTGGGAATTGAACCCAGGTTTTTTTTTTTTTTTTTGCACAGTAGAGCTTGAACCCAATCCTTGTGCACAATAGACAAGTGTCTTACTATTGAGCTTCATCTCAGTCCTTTTGATTTCCTTTTATTTTTAGATAGGATTTTGCTAAATTGCCTAGGCTGGCTTCAGCCTCCCATGTAGATGGGATTATAGGTACAGCGTGCCACCATGCCTGGCAAGAATGAAACTTTGAAATTCCACCTCATGCTCATCCAATTGGGGTGGGGCACAGGTATGCATGGGAGCTGTGAAGGCAGTGTGTGTGATGAACCCAGATGTGTGAGGACATCCGGGCTAGGCCAAGGCTAGGGCTTGATTCTTATGCAAGGCTATGAACTTGAGGTTGAAAGAAACTGTTTCTAGTTAAGCTGTTTGCTTAACCCTGTTTGCAGAAGACAGATCTTGTCCTGATCCAACACTCGGACTTGACTACCCCAACCAACGTACAGTCCTGTCTACAGATGACCTAGTCCCCAAACGAATTCCCTAACCTTGATTTGAGATTAACTAGAGAGACTGTCTGACTCACCAACGCTCGGTGTCCGGCAGGGCTCTTTGAATGCTCCCTGATTGAGTGGTGGAGCAGTTCCTTTTTTTTTTTTTTTTTTTTTTTGTGGTAGTGGGGATTGAACCCCCAGGGCCTTGTGCACGAGAGGCAAGCACTCTACCAACTGAGCTATATCCTCAGCCCAGCAGTTCCTTTTAAAATCTGATTGCATACTGCTCCTGGATCCTAACCTTAACCTAGACTGAGTCCCTATCTTTTTATGTTTTATTAAAATTTTAATGAAGGACCTCCAAGTATTAAAGATCCTTGAGATACAGTTCTAAAGCAACGAGATGGACTTGGCAAACTCATGAGAATTTAGCAATTTAAATCTGGGATGGGGTCCTTGTAAATGAACCTTCCAGAGCTGACAGAACTTTCCCGGATAATGTTGATGCTCACAACATTTTAAGTTTCCTCTTTGGAAGGGCATGTTCTCATTCTCCCTAGACTAATGGCAGATCCTCTAAACCAGCTGCACAGGCCTCTGATTTTGCACACGGGATGTTCCCTAGTCTGTTGAGACAGTCTTCCAATCCAGATAGACCCAAGACCTGGATCACAAGCCCTCACTGACCTTGATGACCACCCCAGAAGCTCAACGAAGACAAGAGCTGCCTCTTGTTTATCACTGTATACCCAGGCCTGTCCTAATCACTTGCATACAGAGGTGCTTAATAAACTGGGCTGACCAAATGGACCAATAATATGCCTATTCCACAGTGCTCCTCCCACTGATCCCCAAAACTCCAATCAGGAGCTCTCTCACCCCTGCTTATAAGCTGATCACTAATTTTAATCACAGATTGTTTCCTAAAGAAAGCTCTAGACCAACCCATTAAACAAACAACCAGGACTGTAACTTCCCTAGTCACTCCCAACAGGTCTGGTTCTTCTTTCGTCTTCCTGGCCTGAAACCCCGAGTAGGTGCACCACACCATGTGCTGAGTGAACAGGAGGCTACAGGCAGGTCCACTCCCTCACGGTGCTCAGGTTTCTGCCCTGATAGGGTCGTCTGGTGCCCACCCCACTGGAAAGAGCAACACATACCGACCCCTGTCACTCTGCCTTTTTTCCTGCTTTGGATCTTAGCAACTCCCTGACTTGACATAGTGTCTGCTGCTAGCTCATTGTTCGTTATCTGCCTCCCCTGACTAAGAGGTAAGCAAGTGAGGGCGGGCCTTTCTTTCCTTGTTTCCTGGTGTAGCCTCTGCTCCTTCCCCAGAACAGGCACACAGTGCACCAGGTATTTGCATTAAGAGAACAGACATCAGCACAATAGGTATCAGCTGACAGCTGATTCCAACTGGACAAGAATATGAAAATGTCACTGAATTCTGAGCACACACTATCCTCAGTCCTGACCCAAATGGACCCCAATGCTGAACACAGCTGGAACCTTGGATGAGACCCTAGATAGTCCCTCACACTGATCAAAGAAGATCTAATTTTTGGGAGCGGGAGGTACCAGGGATTGAACTCAGGGGTACTTGACCACAGAGCCACATCCTCAGCCCTATTTTGTATTTTATTTAGAAACAGGGTCTCACTGAGTTGCTTAGCACCTCTCCATTGCTGAGGCTGGCTTTGAACTTGTGATCCCTCTGCCTCAGCCTCCAAAGCCACTGGGATTACGGGCATGCGCCATTGTGCCCAGTAAGGAAGATCTAATTTTGACAGGTGTTCTGTGTGAGGATAGGGCTTGTTTCTAATGTATCTATGCCTGTCACATAGAAGGCGTACAATAAGTGAATGTCATGTGAATGAGTATCCATTCAATAATGCCAACCTCAACCCAGGCTTAACCCTGTAACACTGGGCCCTGGAATCTGACCCTGATTCAATACTGACTCCTAACCCTGCCCAACCTCTGTCCCTGATTGGATCGCATGCTGGCCTGATCCAGGACAGTGACTGAACTCTGATTCAGGCCAGGTGACAGCAGATCCAATTCCAAGAATACACCCTGATTCTGACCACAGTTCATGTCCTGGTCAAGACCACCGATCCCATTATCATGACCACTGCTGACTCTTGACTCTGACCACACACTGAGACCCATCTCTGATCAGATCTTGGTCTAGCTCCTGAGGCTGATCTCCACGGTGTGAACCCCGAGAGCCTGATGACTTTTCATTCATCCTTTGGAGTCCCAAAGCCCATAAGAGCAACTCATGACCACCAGCACTTGAGAAAGTTTGGTGAGTGAACAGATGAATGTATGAAAGGTCCCCCAATTCTGTACCAAATTGTCCCTACATATTCACACAGATGGGCCATTAACTAAGACTCCCTTCCCCCATGAGCTGCCCCAAGGTACACCCCTGGCCATGGGGGGACAAGGTGAGTGCCCTCTTTGCCCCTCAGTGTCTCTGTCCTTCTCTCCAGTGTCTGGCCACCTGGTTGTCCTGGAAATGCCTCTCCTCCAGACAGAACTCCAGAGCTAAAAAGCCCCACACCACACACAGCCCAGGGGAACCCATGAACTTCAGAATGCCATTGATAATTTTAAAGAAGCAGCACATTTTCAACGCACCCTGGGCCAACAACCTAGTCCAAGTTGGGAGGAGTTGTGGGATGGTGGAGGGAGCCAATGTTGTACTCTGCAATATTTTACTTTATTTCTCCTGCTCTTTAGGTGGAGAGAGAGGATGCTGGGAATTGAACATGCTAATTGAACACCCCGGGACCTGAGCTTGCTAAGCACACAATCCACCAGCCCTCTCCTACTCTTAAAGGGGCCTATCACCCAGGCCGCGTGCTATACTACCCTGGAATGAGAGACCATCTTTCCTGATCTGACCTCTACCCTGTTGCAGACCTCTGAGTTCCAGAGTATGAGGATGCTCTTAGGAGGGTCTGCAGACCTAAGGCTGGGGAGGGGGCAGCTTACTCACTCGAAGTGCTTCTTGATCTTTTCTGACTCTGCATATTTGGAGATTCCGTTGATGAAGAGAGTCCGCTTCACCTGGATGAGAGGGGGGCAAGTTTTCCTTCCTGAGGACTCACCCAGAGGAGCCAGGGTGTGCAGGGAGGGGTTGGAGAGGGGCTTTGTTTTGAAAGGGTGAGCGGAGAGGAGCAGACAGAGTGGGAAGAGATCTTAGGGGCACGACAGGCCCCAGGGAAAGCCAGAGTTGTGCTTCTAATGGAAACCAAGTGACAAAGACAAAAGAAGAGGCCGCTAGCCTTGCTCTGTGAGAGGTTACAGGGTGGGTGGGTGCTACTTTCAGATGCTTGGAGCCTGAGGACGCAGCGGTGGCTGGCATGGAACAGGCACCCAGCACTGGTGTGGTGAGTGACTAGGTGGCAAAGGACCGTGACTACCATAATACCAGCCGCAGCTCTTTCCCCAGGCCAAGCCCCGCATGGGTGTGCAGGGGCACTGCCATGTTTCACCTTCCCAATAGCCTTGAGAAAGGTACTATTATCCCATTTCACAGGTGAGGAAACCAAGGCTTTAGGGAGGGCACGCAACTTGCAGGATGGGGGTTCCTAAGCCAAATGGCCTAACTCCACAGCCAACACCCCTGAAGGCTGAGCAGTCATGGTCTCAGAGCATGGATGAGGCTGGGGGTAGGGACGGGTGGGCCGCAGGCTCTGCCTCACTCACCAGATCATCCTCCTTGTAGCGCATCTTGGAAGTGTGTCTGCGCATGCTGTAGACGGTGAGCAGCAGGTACAGGAAGGCGAAGGAGGTGTGCAGCCATAGCAGGTTGTTCCTGTGGGGGGCAGAGGGGATCCCTGGGGGCCATTGGGCTGGGACACACTGAGATGCTCCCAACCTCTTGCTGAGTGAACCCCTTCATATGGAAGAGGCCCCTCTATTGCCACCAGTCTTTGGCACTGATCGCTCACAGGGTGGGCCCCATACCTCACAGCCCCTAGGCCCCCAAACTGTTCTACTCTAATGGAAGTGTCCTCAAGAGGTCATTGCTTCACGCCTGACCCACTGGCTTTATGTTACCCTTCAACTTGCCCTGGCCAGCCTTCCCTGGACTGAAGGTCACCCCCTTCTCCACAGGTGGTCATCCTTAGAGATCCCTAGCAGGTTCTGCCCTGGTTGTCTCCAACCATCTCTGTGGCCTCAGCCGCCTTCTCCACTGATGATGCTCCATCTCCCCCACCCCCTGCCCTGACTCTGGCTGCAGAGCCCAGACCACAACCAGTTTCCAGCCTCACCCTGATTTCAAGTTGGCAATGGTGGTTCTCCCAAAACTGTAGGCATTGTTCTCTGGAAAGGGGAAGAGGAAGAGGTTGATGAGTGGGCCAGGCATGTGTCTCCTGTGCCTCCACTTCCACCCTGACCCTATGGGCCCTCACTGACCCAGCAGGTCCCCTGAGAAGTTGACAGGTAGCACGATGCCCACGGAGAGGACTCCCACGACAACCAGCAGCCCGATGATGTGCCGCTGGAAGGACAGGTAGTGCACCGCATCGCCCCCACACTTGTCCCGGATCTCGTCGTCCCTATAGGCCGTGGGGGCGGGGCAGAGGACGGGGTAAGGACCAGCCTGCTTGTTCTCTCTCACCCCAGCCCCAAATCCACCCTATCCCTGCTGACCTGGCAGCAGCATGGGGGTGAAAGGGGCCCTCTTGGTCTGGGATTTCCTGGGTAGGGGGAAGGGGGGGGCGGGAGACAGAAGACAGAAGGAATGCATGGAGAAGGGAAGGGACTCAGGGGCAAGAAGGAAAGAAGGAGTGGAAGAGGAAGAGAAGAAATGGAGTGGAAGGAAGAGGAAAATCTGAGAGGAAGGAAGCGTGGGGAGAAGGACCTGGAGTGGGCGTGGTGACAGAAAGGGGCAGAGGTGGGAAGTGGGGCAGCAGTGGTGCCCTTGGGGTGCTGGCTGAGCTGGAAGCAGCCATACTTGGGAAGGGGCCTGGGGCCGGGGGCAGTGCTGACCTGCCGAGCCTCCTGCCTGTCCAGCACTCACTGCCTGCCTGCCTGCAGGCCTCTGGCTGAGGCTCCTGAGTTCTGCCTGCTGGACACTGGCTCCTGCCTGAGGCCCGGCGGGCTGATCCTGGCCTGACTGAGGCCCCTATCCGTTGGCTGCACGGAGGCTGAGGCAGGGGCTCCAGTCCCCGCTCTCAAGGAGTGAGGGGGCAGGGAGAGATGAGGGCAGAGCTGCCCCTCCCCCGGCAGGGTACCACAGAAAAGACTGGGATAAAGTGAGTATCCAGGAGAGTGCAGAGGCCAGGCACCCCCACTGCTCGGCCTCACCGCCCGGAGCGCTGGGCTGGTTAGCAGCACTAGGGCCCTCAAAGCTGCTGGCCTCTGGATTTTGTAGGGAGATGTCAGGTTCTGATGTTTTTTTCTCTTTCTTTAGAGCTTGGAGACCATTCACTTACTTTATCCTGAAGATGGCTGTTAGCCAGGAACAGAAGCCCTGGGGGGGACAGAAGGCTATCAGCTGGAGGCCCTAGCCCAGCAACCCCAACTCCCCTCCTCCTCAAGTCCCACGCACCCCACTCTCACAATCACCTCCAGGCTGTGGCTCACCTTGGCACAGCTCCCATACCCACCCACGCTCCTGGAGAAAAACCCCATGCCCCGGGAATGAGCCCAATCCCAGGGATGGGGAGAGAGGAGAGGGAATGTCCCTGCCATCAGAGATGAAAAAGGCCCAAGGCCAAACCAGGTTTTCTGTGGACCTTCATGTCCAGAGCTACAAAATCCTGTGAAACCCTGTGGTGTGTGGGCCAGGAAGGGACGGGACAGATTGAGATTATAGGAAGGGTAGTGGGGTCCATTAACCTCCAGCTAAGAGAAGTTTGCAACATGGCTGCCAAAATCAGAGGGGCCTGCTAGGCTGCCTGATTCCCTGCCTCTGTCTTCTAGTCTACTCTGGAGGGACCCAAACCCAGGGTCTCCCTCCTCTATCCCCAGGCCTGCCTTCAGGCAGAGGGTGGGGAGCTACAGGGAAGAGCTGGGCACAGAGAACTAGCACCCAACCTCCTACCGGGAGAAGGCCAGGGCCTAGCGGACTGGGAAGAAGGCACCTTCAGTCCAGATGCACATAATGCTCCCTGGGCGTTGCCAGGGTCTGGGGACCATCTGAACACCTCTGGCTAGCAGGGTGTTCTTACCTACTTACCCACAGGAGTCCGATTCAAGAAGCTGACAGCCATCTTCTGCCGGGGCTGCTGTAGGAGCTGCCACCCCCAGACCCCCAGTCTAAGCTGAACTGGAAATAGCTAACCCAGTCTGAGGATTAGAGTTCAGCCCGGGACTCTCACCCTCAGGATGACAGAGGGCCAGGCAGGCAACATCTGCATGCTGGGTCTGATATGGAAGGGAGTGTGGGACTCCTGCGAACTGCCAGGACTGGAGGGGTCACTGCTACTCAGCCCCGACCCCAGCAGGTCAGCTAGCCTCTGGGTCAGGGCTGCCAACCTACAGTCTCTGAACAATCTATCGGAGACGTATGTTTTGCTACACAGGCCCGGAAGGCTCACTATGATTTCTATAAACATGTCTAAGGGGGAAAGGTGGCCTTAGGATTAATCAGCAGCAGAGGTGAGCATAGAACTGTTTTGACAAACAAAATCTTGGATTAGGCTTAGGCTGGTGAGAGACTGACACGGACAGGAGCCAGGAGCTCTGGGCTGGGGTGGCTGTTCTATGACTCTTAGTAAATTCACTTTTCTTGCTGAGAAGCAGCAGCGCCCCTGACCTGTAGCATCGTGAGCTAGAGGTTGCTCAGCCCACATGCCCTGGTGCTGGGAGGGCTAAAATGTTTTGGGGAGGATACTCACGTTGTCCCTTTGGTCAAAGTCGACGGAGCTGGAGACAGAGGTGAGGCGCTCATACCGGTCATGACTATCCCCGTGCATAGCTGAGGCCACGCTGAGGGGTGGGGGAGATGAGAGATCAGAGGCAGGTGTGAGCCCCAAGGGAGCGGCTGTGGGCACCCAGAGCTCTAGCGCTACAGGAAGCATAGAAAGCGCAGAGGCTGAAGCAGGAGTGGTCGCCCTCTACCCTGCCTCCCTCAGATGAGCCCGTTCCCTTCAGGGGCACTGGTGCTGGGCAGCGGGGCACGACGGAGGAGGGTGTCCTCATCAAGGCCCGGGTGGAAGAGAAACAAGGTTACAGGGCTCTGCAGTTCCAGTGCTGACCAGCAGGGCAAAGGGTCAGTAATTGGAAGCTGGACTAGGACAGCTCATAGGGATGGGGGACTGGAAAATGTCTCTCAGGAGGGGCCTTAACCTCCCCGTTCCCTGTCCCAGCAGCTGCCACAGCTCCAACTCCAGTCCTATAGACAGAGACCACAATGAGAGACACAGGCCAGACTTGGGGGCTCCTTGGGCAGCCCCCCTCCTAGGCCTCCAGAAGGGGTGAGCAGGGGACCCTGGAACATGAAGAACTAGCTGTTAGGGATGAGAAGCCAGTGGGGACACCCAATCTTGTCTCTGCATGATTGTGCTGGGGATTGTGCTGGGGATTGTGCTGGGGATCTCCTGGAGGATGGTCCTTCCCCCTCCTGCCAGTGAAGGTCAAAGGCTGCGAAGGCAGAGACACCTAGGCAGGGACTTCTCTCAGACAGGGACCCAGAGGGGGAGCTGAGGGGGATAGGGAAGCAGAGACAAGCTGGGGAGCCCCCTGTTCTGCAAAGCATACCGCCTGCGTTAATCTGAAACGTGAGCCTGCAGAGGAGAAAACTGCAAAAAGAAATCAGCAACTTGGCAGGAAGAGAAGAGAAGCATGAGAGAGGAAGAAAAAGGAAAGCTGGTTTAGTGAGGATGAGGGGCTGGCGCCCCACATACTATTCCTGTTCCACTCGGTCCCTCTCCTGCCGCCGAAGCCTGAGGACAGAGAACAGACAGGGTTAGCAGGGGCAGAGGAGAGTCCCTGGGGACTGGCAAGGGACTGAGGCCCAACAAAGGGTCCTTGTGCCCCCCATGCTGGCTCTGCGACTGGTCTCTCTTGTCCCCCTCAACAAAGGGGGACAAGAGAGGGCTGGCTCTTTCCTATTCCTGAGCAACGTGGAATAAGGAGGGTGTGTGCAGAGGTGGAGGGAGGGTCTCACACCCTTACCTGTCTGCATCCGTCACCAGGGCCAGCCGCCCATAGTCCCAGGCCACCTTCCGGAGGATAGAGAATAAGAACAGCAGTGCCTGGGGGAAGAATGGGGAGTTGGCTGGTGGAGACACTGCCCACTGCTGGACCGGCCAGGGAAGTGGGACAAAGGGGCCTGGATTCTTGGTTCAGAAGGGGATGCCGCTGGCTTGGGTGAATTCTCAAAAGCTAGACTAGGGCTGGAAGTGGGCGTTCCTCCCCAGGGAAGCCTGAGGAGTCAGGGTCAGGTGGGAGAGTAGACGGAACTGGAGGTGTTTGCCAGGGATGGACAAGGTCTGGGCGCCCAGGGAGGGGAGTGGCCTGTGGGAACTCACAAGGAAACACATGAAGTCCAGAGCCAGCACGGTGGGGACGCCCCCAAAGGGCAGGCCCTGCAGGACAGTGCTGCGGATGCGGGCACTATAGCAGTAGTCCTTGGGGTTGCTGTTGTTGAGGGCCGTGGTGCCCAGTGTGGCCAGCAGGAAGGGCAGCATGGCTGCTACTGCCGCATGGTCCTCCTGGGCAGAGGGCAGAGCAGTCAGCTGGGTTGGCCCCCTATTCCCCTCAATGCCCCAGCAGAATGGGCATGGGGAAGGGGCGGTGAGGACAGATCGCCAGGCTGTCTGGAAGGGTGGAAGCTCTGGCCTCCAGAGATAAGGGCCTGGTGAGGGGAGGGCTGAGTCACATGCATTTACCTTCACTGGCTCTCGAGCTGTGACCCTACCCCAGGCCTGGGGAACTCAGCCCAGATGTCAGGCCTGTTCTGGGGAGAGGGAATCCGCGAGGCTGTGTCTACTCCACCCCACCCCACACACTCTCTCCCAGTCTCTCATTTTCTCTGCCTCAGGTAAGGGCAGAGCAGAGCTGATGGAACATGGAGAAGGGTCTTAGGTCTAAGGATCCAAGGTTAAGAGAAGGGATCTCCATGCCAGGGGAAGATGGCCCAGGAGCCAGCTGCCTCATCCTCATCTTCTCTATCTCTATTAGAACATGGTGAGAGGGCAGGGGATATAGCCTTGGGTTCCATCCCCAGCACAGCAGAAAGAAAAGAAAAGAAAAATGGCATAATTATATCTGCTTAGAGTTTTAAACTCTGTTAATTGCCTCAATATAATTGGCCTCAAAACAAGATGTTTGGCCAGGCTCAGTGGCACATGCCTATAATCCCAGCTACTTGGAGGCAGGAAGATCATAAGTTTGAGGTCAGCCTGGGCAACTCATCAAGATCCTGTCTCAAAATAAAAAAAAAAAAAATAATAATAAGAAGGGCTGGGGATGTAGCTCAGTGGTAAACGGCTCTTAGATTAAATTCCCAGAACCAGAAAATAACACTAACAAAACCAAGATGTTTAGCCCTGTGTCCTCAGAGCAGGGGTCTGAGGATGACACACAGGAAGCAGATAAAAAGCAAGACTTCTGGGTTTGTGTTACCTGCCTAACCCCAGCCACTCATGCTTACCCTCTTCCTTTCCTCCTGCCATGGCACTAGATACCCCTGCACTATTCCCTCTCCAGCTTCTTTACCTTCCCAGATCTCTGCACAGGGGTCACCAGAACAGTATGAAGACTACAACTCCCAGAATGCCATGCTCTCACCCCCACAGCAGGGCAGGCTGGGAAAGCTATCCTCTCCAGCAAGCTTTTCCATTGGCAAAAGAGGGGAGAGTGGGCAGCGGTTTGGCCCGTCCAAGCCCCTGCAACCAGGGTACTGCCCTCCTGCCCATTTCCATGCCAGGGCCCTCTGTTCTCTGGGAGGATGGGGTGGGCAGGAGGAGGGAAGGGGAGCCAGCTAGCCGCTTGGGCTCTGGAAGTGCTAGGGGACAGAGCTAAGCTGGGCTCTGGGGAGGTTCCCAGGGAGGAGACATGTAGCTGCAGCGGGGTGGCAGCAGCACTCGCTGCCCCACCCCATCCTACTGGGGGGCCCTTGGGGGCCCCTTTTGCTGACAACAGTGAAGCTCTGCCTAGGCGGGGGATGTCCCCAGGGAAGAAAGGAAACCTGACAAAGAGAACAACAAACCTAGAATGGGTGACTGCAACTTTGGAAGCAAGTGTTCCTCACCCCCCTGGGGTGACTCAGGGTTTCTCCAACCCACCAGCCCTGGGTTTTTCCCTTCTCCTTCCTAACATTCCAACCAGAGGGCAAGAGGCAGAAGCTTTCAGACAGAGGAGGAGGAAGCTGGGGTTGTTTACATGTTTCCTTGGTCCCAGGGAGTCTTGGCAAAGCATGGGTTAGGGAGGCTCAGGGAGTAACTGTCCTGTGTGTATACATGCCTCCCTGTTTTCTAGCCTCAGCTGACTTTAAAAATCACACTAACTTAGTACTTTTAGCAGGCACTAAAAGTACTAAGTTATTGAGTGTCCATTATTTGAAGAGTCATACATGGTTGCATTTAATCCTCAACAATCCTATGAGTACTATTGCCATTTTAAGATGAGGATAGAGGGTTTAGAGAAGTTAAGTAAATTTCCCAAGGTCTCATGGCTACTAAAATGATGGACCCAGGATTCAAACCTAGGTCAACTTCTTTCTTAAGCTAGAACATTTTTTTTAATTCTTTTTTTTTAATGTCGATGAACCTTTAATTATTTATATGCGGTACTGAGACTCGAACCCAGTGCCTCACACATGCTAGACAAGTGCTCTACCACTGAACTTGTCACAAGCCCAGCCCTAGAACACTTTCCCACCCCCCCACCCCCGCCCGACATGCTTAGAATGAAACTCTACAGATTGTTGGAGCTTCATAAATAAAATGCTCACTAAACACTCTCAGGCCAAAGAACACAAAGGCACTGTGGGAAATGTGTGTTTAGATGAGCAAATATGTGCTCTTGTGTGTGCTTGAATGTGTGTGTGTGTGTCTATGTGCCTGTGCTCTAGGGGAGCTAAGGTGGCTGAGGTGACTGCAGTCCACAGAAAGAAGGGAGTTGCTGGGTTTAAGTGGAGGCATGAATGTGGGTGTGTCTGGGTGCCTGGGTATGTAAACATAAAGTGCACAGACCCTGGGGCACCAGAGCAGGTTAAAGGCAGTTGTATGTTTCCAGGGCTAGGGGTGTGGATGTGGGGGACTCTAACTCGTGCCCCACTTTCTCATCTCACCACTCCCAGGCACTCTAGAAATTTCAACAGCCCATTCCTACACCTCACTGGTTCTTTTTCCAAACCCCAAGGCCAGAATGCCATGGCCTCCACCCTATGCTGCAGAAAGATGGTACATTCTGGGAGTTTCTACACTAAGTGGCTCCAACAGGGTAATGAGCGTCCAGCTGAAATCACCAGTCCTTCTGCTGCCACCCTCTTTACTGTTACAAAGCACTCTCCCCTCCAAAACTGTATTGCGCCTCCCCCTGCACAAGAAGAAGATGGGGCAAACTCAGATCACTATCCCCATTTTTTAAAAATGTTTTTTAGTTGTCAATGGATCTTTTTTTTTTTTTAATTATTTTTTAGTTGTTGATGGACGTTAATTTTTTATTTATTTATATGCGGTGCTGAGAATTGAACCCAGTGCCTCACATATATTAAGCAAGCGCTCTACCACTGAGCCACAGCCCCAGCCCTCACTATCCCCATTTTGTAGGGGAGGAAAGGACCCAGGGAGGTAAAGAGACTAGCACAAGGTAACAGGGCAGGTAAGCGATGGAGTTGAGGCTGGTGGCTCTGCAGGTTGACAGGGTTACTTCAAGTTCTTCATTGTGGGGGCGGGGTTGCTGGACAGTTTCATCAAGGGCAGCTGCTCTCAAAGCCAGCACAAGGCCCAGTAGCCAAGAGGAGGGAAGAGACAGAGGTGGGCTATTTGAGGGGTGAAGGTGGCAGTGGGTTGTTCTTTCATTGACATGCCCCAGTCAGTTGTGTGTTGAAGTTTCTCTAGTCTGATACGAGGCTTTAGCTCAAAGTGGGCAGAGTAATGAAGAGTTGTACATTTAACTAAGTTAAGGTTGTGATTTTACCATTAGGGAGTGTGTGTAGAAGTTAAATGTTTTTCCTTATGGAGTTACTGTGGGGAGAGTTAACTTGGGGCTTGGGATCATAGGGAGGCGGAAGGTAAAGATGGAAGCCAGCTGTGATACTGTGTAACCTGGGCCTCAGTCTTCCAATCTGTAACACAGACATACTAACATTGGAGGCCTCCCCTGCTGCTGCAGATTTCAGAGGGATAGGCAAAAATGCATCTATAAGTAAGAATAAATTAGTAACAATGCAAGCCTGGCACTGTGGTCCATGCCTGTAATCCCAATGGCTCAGGAGGCTGAGGCAGGAGAATTGCAAGTTCAAAGCCAGCCTCAGCAAAAAAAAAAAAGCAAAAAAAAAGCAAAAAAAAAGCGAGGCACTAAACAACCCAGTGAGCCCCTGTCTCTAAACAAAAAACAAAAAATAGGGCTGGGATGTGGCTCAGTGGTCAAGTGCCCCTGAGTTCAATCTCAGATACCTTCCCCCCCGAAAAATTGTAACAATGCATTTATCAAATGTTTCTTTAACTCTTTGTGCCACTGTTCTAAGCACTTTGTAAATATAACTCATTTGCTCCCCATCACAACCTCAAGAGGTGACTGAGGTATACAGAGGGTATATAACTTGCCGACATTCAGCCAGTTTGTGGTGGGTCCAGAGATGGACCCAGGCAGCCTGGCTCAAATGTATGCTCTTAACTGCTGCCTCTGCAAATAGAGGAGCCCACTTCCACCAGGGAGCTGAGGGCTGGGGGCTGCCAGCCACAGCTCTGGAGAAATGCCATACTCTTTCTACCTGCTTGTCTTTCCTCTTTCTTGGGGCTCCTAGACCTTCCACTTGGCCTTAGGTTTGTGAGTTCAGGTGCTGGGGGTGGAGATGGGAAGTAGAAATAAGTGACAGAAGCAATAGTCTGGTTAAGAGCAAAGACTCAAGACCTGGCTCCCCCCCACCTTCTCCTCTTCCTTCTTTCTCTCTTTCTTTCTTTCTTGGTACAGAAGTTGGGATGGTAGAACCCTGGCAATCTAATAATGAGTTACATCCCCAATACTTTTTTTTTTTTTTTTTTTTGAGACAGGGTCTCTCTAAGTTGCTGAGAGTCTCCTAAGTTGCTAAGGCTGGCCTCAAACTTGCCTTCTTCCTGCCTCAGACTCCCAAGTCACTGGAATTATAGGCATATGCCACCACGCCCAGCTCCAACCTTTTATCTTGGGCAAATTACTTAATCACCCTGGGCCTCAGTTCCTTCATCTGTAAAATGGGAACAATAATCCAGTTGTGTGACTGTTTTAAGAATTAAGATGACTACGCAAAGCTCTTAATACAGTTCAAGACATATAACAGGCTCTAAAAATAGCCATTGTAATTAATAAGATGTGGAATATGATGGGTTGATTTAGTGGAGGAAAACGGGTAAAAATCAAAATAAAAAGAGAGCACAGAATTCTCTATGGAGGAGGATGGCTTCTCCTTTAGACTTAAGAACTTAAGCTGTTAAAGACTCTGCCACTGAATGGCAAAGAACGTCCCCAAACTCTGCAAACATTCCTATCCATCTGTAGCAGGCTGGGATGTGGGGGTATGGCAGGTGATGTTCTGCCAAGATGGGTCAGAAGTTCAGAGAAGAGAATACATTCATGATCAATTACTAGGTAGGGTGCCAAGCTCTTTACTTGTGTTATCTTGCTTGACAAACCATATAAGGAGGTGGTAATAACCATACTTTTTAATGGACACATAGGTTCAGACTGGTTAAGTAACTTTTCAAGGTCACACAGCTTAATTATGGCAGCACTAGGATTTGAACCCAGGTCTCTATTATTCTGTTATACTTGGAGAGACTTTGTATGACTTCTAAAAGAGGGCACTCAGGTACCTACCACCTGTATTCTGCTTTACAACATCTCCACCTACATACCCACCCACCTACCCACAGGCTAAGACTGCATGGGGTGAATTGACAGCAGGCCCCAGCATGTGCCATCTGGGGCATGCCAGGGCCTGGACCCTCTGATGCCCTGGAGGACAATCATGCTGCCAGTACACTTCCACCTGGAGCCTGGCAGACACTCCCACTCCCTTCCTCACCTGTGCCTGGGAGGCAGGACTGTGAGCCCCTCCTCAGGAGGTGCTGGGCACAGCCTCATTCTTCCTGGGCTGCTGCAGACCCAAGGAGAGGCCAGATTGGTACCGGGAAGGCAGGCCCCAGCCTCCAGAGCAGTGGAGTGCTCAGGCTTGCCTGGAGCTGCCAGTTCTCTGCCCCAGGGACCCAGGCAGGTGGCAGCAGAGACCCAAGGGCAGCCGGCCCCTCTGACCTCTCGTCGCCACTTCCCAAGCGTCCTTCCCTTTGCTTGGGAAACCCGCGGAAAGCTTTGGGACAGTCTGCCCTGGGCGGTTAAGACAGTCAGGAGGGACAAAGCGCACCCCCTCCCCCCAACAGGGCCTTTGCCCCACTCCCGGTTCCGCGTCTCAGTCTTTTCCCCACCGCACCCTCCAACGCAGGCCCGGGCGGCTCATGAATGAACTGCCCTGTGTGGGGCGCAAGGAGAGGACACACTCCCCGGGCCAGTCGCCTCTCCGGCCCGCCGATCAGTCCCCAGAAGGGCCGGGGGCAGCAGCCGGCCTCGTGCCAGCACCCACGAACCCTGCCCTTGCCTGAGCCCGAACCCCTGCTCTGGGCCAGCCTCTTGTATACACTGGCCCCGGAACAAGAGAAAAGATAAAAGAAACCGAGGACATCAGACTTGGCGACCCCGGAATCCAAAACTCAGGGGCGGGGGCGGCTGGTTCCCCACAGCGGCGGCGGGCTGGTGGGGCGCAGCTGGAACCCCGGCGGGGCGCGCAGGGGACGAGCATCTGGTCCGGGCAGATGGGATAAGAGTGGCACTAGGGGGCCGGGACAGGGGTCCCACCCCTTGGGATCTCCCAGGGCCTGGGGTCAGAAGGCGGTGCACATCTGGACCCCGGACAGGGGTCGGAGGATTCACCTTTGGCTAGGGATGGTGCGGGGTTTGGGGGCAGTGAGCGCCACCACTGGGTCCCGCGGGCCCGGGCACCTCTGGGTCCCGCAGGAGGTTGAAGGGAGGGGACGCGCAGCTGAGTCCTGGTTTTTTCTTGGGTGGTGGTGGGATCTTCCAAGCAAAGAGAGGGGGCTGGGGAGGGTCGCGTACTCACCCCCAGGCGCAGACTCGGCTCCGGCTGGGAGCCCCGGGTTGGGGCGGGGCGGGGCTGGGGGAGGGGGAGGGGGAGTCGCTGGGCGGCTGGAGCTCTGGGCTCCTGCGGCGGCCGCGGCAGTGTATGGGGGAGGGGGAGCGGGAGGAGGGAGGGGAGGAGGGGGCGGGACCCCGCGGGTTCCACCCCCCACGCCAGCACACGCAAGCTGCGCGCGCACTCGCAGATCGCCGCTCGCCCCGTGAGGCCGGCGCGCAGGCGCAGGGGGAGAGGCCGCGTGGGGGAAGGCGGTGCTTGGCCAGTGGGGCTCGCGGCGGGATATTCCGGGGCAGCGAGAGCGGTATGGAGGGGGAGCGAGAGGGGGTCAGGTTCCTAGCTGTGCTCCTCCGGTCTCCCTTTCTTCCCTGCAGCAGGGGAGGCTCGCTCCCTGGGGATGGGTGACGGAGGATTTGTGGGCCCTTTGCGCCTGGGGGTCAGTGGGAGGAGTTTCGACGGGGAGGGAGGCCTTAGACCTGGACCCTCCTCTGTCCCATTCTCCCTTTCTCCTTGGGCTGCGGGGGGTCCCTGCAGTTTCTGCGCCTCCCTCCCACGCACCCGGCCCGTGCTCACCTGCCTTCCCAGGGATGTGGAGCCCGCCTGGGAAGGGGAGGGCTGCGCTCAAGCCTTGGCGAGGTGGTTTTGGAAGGTCACCCTGGCGCGCGGCTCCCGCAGTTATCTGCTCCTCCCTCCCCTTTCCAACTTCGGAATGGAGATGAGTTTGCTAGGCACTTGGATGGCCTGAGGAGTGAGTCCTTGCTTTCACTTCTGTTTGCTGAGTGTCTCCCCTGGTGCAGGGGGTTTCCTGGTTTCTCATTTCACCAGAGACTGCAACTAGCCGTAATTAAGACTGGAAAGATGGAAAGAGGGAGAGACGGACTGACTTTCTGTATATACCCCCACAAAGATAGGATCACAAAGACCCGATGAGCACCATCTTTAATTTCGTTTTCCTGAAGGGGACAAAAAAGGAAGCATTGCTTTCCATAGTTGACAGTCACTTTGGGTTACTTGGAAAATGCTGGCGATGTGGGAAATACTTAAACCTTGCAACCACTGCTGGACAGAAGGATACTGCCTATTTGGGAGCCACTTGTTCTTGTAGTTGGTCGATGTCTGTTCTGTCTAATGGCTTTTTAAAGGTTCTGGGGTAGCTTGTAAATTGCAACTGTAAGACTTGATTAATTGCAATTTCCAAACTGTTGATTCCTATCGGTGAGTTAGAAATCAGTTTAGAAAATCTCGTCCATCGTTTTTAAAAAGATGAAATAAAAATTATCCGAGGGTGTTGCATTTAGTAAGAATATTGCTTCTTGACACTTGCTTTAGGTGTACACACGTGAGTGTATAAAGAGGTGTTGTACAATGTGTTTCCGTGTGTCACAGTTAGAAAATTCTGAAAAGCATTGATACTCCTGTACCCTGTTTGCCCTCTTGTCTTCCTTAGCTTGAGTTTCTTGTGAGTTCAAATTGCCCAGGGGATGCAGTTAGTATACCAGGAATATACACTGAAAGACAGAGTGGTATCTTCCAAGAGGTTACTTCCTAGGAGAGAGAAAGTTCACTCTTAGTTCACTGGAAATACTGAAAAATGGATTTCGTTGAGGATAGGAGATAAATTGGCTTTTTTGGGAAAGGGCAGTTTTTCAACTGTGACACAAAGTTGGGTGGGGTGAAATTGCTTTTGTGAACTTTCTGGTGGCAGGAGTCTTTGTAAGCTTGGATTCTAAGAATTGTTTTGGGTAGGAGCAAGCAGTTGATGAAAAAGGATAGGCTGTGATTTTTTTTCTTTCCTTTTTTTTTTTTTTTTTTTTAAAGGATTCTTCATTTTACCCCTAGACCTTTTTGGATATATATTTTGTGTGGAACTTTTTACATTTTTAACTTTATCGTAATAAAACTAGTGTGACCAGTCTAGCGCGGCTGGAGAGTTCAAAGCCAACTTCAGCAATGGCCAGGTACTAAGCAACTCAGTGAGACCCTGTCTTTAAATAAAATTACAAAATAGGGATGGTGGGGATATGGGTCAGTGGTCGAATTCCCCTGAGTTCCAACCCTGGTACCAAAAAACAAACAAAAACCCCCAAAACTAATGTGACCCATTGTTTGCATGGATCAATCAAATTCATGTTGGGGCCAAAGAACACTAGTAGTGGATACTTGAAAATGGAAATGGGGGGCATAGTTACCTGGTTTTGGGCCTCCAAGATCACTGGAAGACATTTCTTAAATATTATTTTTAAAAATTATAAAGTTATGAATCTGAACATATGGTTGGTTGATTCCTGAGCTATTCCTACCTATCCCTAGTTAGGTTCATCACCTATTAAGGAGTATACGGACCATTAGGTGACTCTTTTTAGTTAGAAGATGGGAAGCATTTCAGCGAGCCTGATAAGAATTGAGTTAGGTGCATTGTAGAATCCATAAAGAAACAGTCTGTTTCTCAGGAGTAATTTAGAATCTCCTCAGCTCCTAGAATCTTAGAGGATGCAAAGGTCCTTTAAAACCTATTTTGCTCCACTCCTGTCCTCATTATTGTGATATTTGGATAGATTTTTTTTCTTTTCTTTTTTTTTTTTTTTGGTACTGAGGGTTGAACTCAGAGGCCCTTTACCTTTGAGCTACATTCCCAGCACTTTTTTTTTTTTTTTTTTTTTTTTTTACTTTGAGACAGGATCTCACTCGCTAAGTTGCTGAGGCTGGCTTTGAACTTGTGATCCTCCTGCCTCAGCCTCCCAAGCTGCTGGAATTACAGGCACCGCTGCACCTGGTTGTATTTTTCTATTGTTTGTGTTAGTTGGGTAATTCTTACAACTTGGGGTGGAGGGGCTTGGGAGTGTCACTCAAAGTCAGGTTATGATTTAACCTTCCATTTCAGAGGCTGATGGTTGTTTGGGTTGTTGCTCACCCTGGTATGATTTTATAGGTATGTTAACAATGACAACCAGTGTGTAAGAGAGGACTGAGATTCAGGTCTCAGCTTTGTTGTTCTCTGGGTTAGGTAATATGCTGAATATTAAGAAAGATGCAGGTAGCTTATTATTCACTAGGGAAATATGGGAAAGAGTAGGAAAGTCCCTGTCAAATACTTAAAAATTATTTATGTCTTTATGAAGGAGAAGAAACACTTTTCCATGCCCACTCTAAGCTGTACTCCCCGCCCGCACCCCTGTTCCTAGGCATTGAATCCAGGGGCACTTTATCACTGATCTTTCATACCCAGCCCATTTTATTTTGAGACAGCTCTGCTAAGTTGCTCACACTAGTCTCAAACTTTTTGATCCTCCTGCCTCAGCCTCCTGCGTAGCTGGAATTACAGGTGTGCGCCACTGCACCTGGCTCACCCTAAGCTAAAAATCATGGTGCTTCCCCAAGATCAAGGAGTGAGGCTGCTCTTCCTGTTTAGGGTCTGGGAAACAAACTGCTTATCCTGCAGATCTGGTCCTACTGAGTAGTTCCCAGGGATTTCCCAATTGATCCCTTATGGGAGTGAAGCAGAAGCACTTGCCTCTTTGCTCTTCCTAATAACCTCTACTTGACAGGGTCAGGTTGACTTGGAGAATTGTTGCCCCTGCTCCTACTGGGGATTGAGCCCAGGGGTGCTGTACCACTGAGCACTATCTCAGCTTTTTAAAATTTTTTATTTTGAGACAGGTCTGGCTGTGTTGTCTGGGCTGATCTCAAACTTGTGAGCCTCCTGCCTCAGCCTGCCAAATAGTTGGGATTGCATGGGATTATGGGTTTGTGCTTCCATGCCCTTGCTAGACCTAGAAAAGTGATTCTTAGGCCACAGACTTAATGGGAGAGGAGGGGAAGCCTGGGTGAAGGAAGATGCTTTCCATCAGCAGCTTTTCCTCTTTGGTTTTAGGTACCCCCAGTCCTATACACCCCAGGCTTTGGCTTTTCCTCACTGTCCTCCTCCTCTCCTGACATCTCCACAAACCTGGCTCTTTGCCACTGACCAGTGTAGGTACTAACAGAGAATATGTGTGCGATTAAATAGACTTAACTTTGCCTTGTGCATTTTTTCCTGAGTTTGACTACACCAAGAGCAATACAAATTTATTTCTGAATTATATTTGTTTGCCCATCTGTGAGTCAGGGATAGGAGGGGGACAAAGGTAGACTAGATTAAATTTACACATTAAAAGACAGTTTGAATGAGTGAGAATTGATAGATGAATCTAAGACTACTGCTTTACTTTTGTAACAAGGTGGGACACAAGTTAAACAAATATAAGACAGAGAAACCTTGGGCCTGTTCATCCTTTGTGGATCAAGTTGAGAAATGTGACTTTTAATTTTTTTTTCTTTGCAGTTCTGGGGATTGAACCTAGAGCTTTGTATAGGCCAGGCAAGTGTTTTACCACTAAGCCACATCCCCAGCCCGAGAAATGGGATTTTCTCGGTGACATCTGTGGTAGACATTTCCCTTTTGCTTTTTAAGGATGCTTTGCTCATTGGTAGTGGTGATTGACAGGTGATTCTGAATCAGCTGGCTGTGCTGGGTATAGCATGGATACTTACTGATACTTTTAAAATTTTTTTTAGTTATAGGTGGACACATACCTTTATTTTATTTTTATGTGGTGCTGAGAACTGAACCCAGTGCCCCACATATGCTAGGCAAGCACTCAACCACTGAGTCACAACCCCAGCCCCCAAGAGGCAGCTTTTTATTGTCTGATTTTTAAAGTTGTGCAGCAGTTTTTTTTTTTTTTTGTACCAGGTATCTGAGCCCTTTTTATTTTGTGAAAAGCTCTGGTTAAGTTGTTTAGGCCCTTGCTAAATTGCCGAGGCTGACCTTGAATTTGTGATCTTCCTGCCTCAGCCTCCTGAGTCCAGGATTACAGGTGTGTGCCACCTTGCCCAGTTTGTGTGGCAGCTTTGACAAAGGAGTGCCCACCTTGTGTGTGTTGGATTTTAGGTGAAGTCTGCTAGAGGTTAAGCAGCAGCATCTTAGGTGTGCCGTTGTTGTGCAGGGTGTGATAGAAACAGCCTTGGGTTCTGGTCTGGACTTTGTTGCCTTCTAACCTGGGATGAGTTAGCAAGTGTCACAGTGTTTCTGACTTTGTTTCTTCATCTGTAAAATGACACTTAACTGCCCTGAGCCCTCATAGCTAGTCCAAGTCCTTAGTCTGTTCAACCTCACAAGACTGTTGCTTTCTGTGTTTGTCTTTGTGTTTTCATTGGGTGCTTAGGAATGAAATCATCAAAGAAAATGATCTGGGCGAGAATACTTTGGGAATTGCAGCATGTTACAGTTGTGTGAAGTTAAACACATACATTCATCTTTCTGAAAGGGAATTTTTTAATAGCCAAATAGAAATGAATCTCTAAGTATCAGTAGAAGTATTTATTAGTCCAGGATGATTGGGAGAACCCTGCCAAGATCAAAGTATCAAACCTGCATGATGGGTGAAGCATCTTGAGAGTTCCTCCTTTTTTAATTTTTTTTTTTTTTTTAATATTGGGAATTGAACCCAAGGATGCTGTACCACTGAGTTACATCCCCATCCCCAGCTTTTTTTTTTTTTTTTTTTTTTTTTTGACATAAGGTTTTGCTAAGTTGCCAGGCTGGCTTCAAACTTGGGATCCTCCTGCCTCAGCCTCCCAAGGCATTGGGATTATAGGCCTGTGCCAGCGCACCCGCCTGAGAGTTCCTTTATTTGATTCTTCAAAGCTGCCAGGCTGTTGCCTTTCCCTGCTTTGATGAAGAAGGACATTCACAAGCTCACACTAGCAGTTTGTTCTTTTTGTGGCTGGGCTTTGCATTTGATTTCTTAGTGTTTCTTTTCCCTTCTGTTACATGCTAACAAAATCTCCTTTAAGCACTCATTTCTAATTATGCTGGACTTTTTGTTTTCTTCCTTTTCTATAGAGCCCATTCCCCTTGAAAAGCCTTTGAAATGTATGACCCATTCTAGGCACCTGAATTTTGTCATTGTTGAGGTGGAGACAATGTATGGATAGATGTGCGCTGGTTACTAGGCTTGCTGCATTGTGGGTAGAGCTGCAGTACATTTGGCTGATCTTCAAAACTCAAGTAATGGTTATTTTCCAGCTTTCCAGCAAACATTTGAGGTGTCGGTTCTTTTTGTCTGTTTTATAAACTCAGACTTTGTGTATGAGATCTACCTAAAAATGAGTCCCCCAAGCAGTCACTGGGAGCCTGGGTAAAGGGCGCAAGAAAACCTCCTCAAACCCCCAACATGGAAACTCTCTTGCGCTGGAGGTTGAATTGCAAATCAGTTCTGTCCATTTGACACACGTTCTTTGGCTCTCGCCGTGTGCTGCACACTGACCAAGGCAGGTTCCCGTCTCTGCTCCCAGGGAGCGTTTATTCCAGTGGACCTGTAGGGTGATGAGCCAAGAAACAACTCATTTGTGTATCTGTGAAACCGAAGCCATCATGCCCCTTGCACTCCCTCCCCCCACCGTGCTTCTACAAACCAAGGGATCTTAAAGTTAAGCCAAGATGAAAAATGAGCCTGGCTCTTGGATGGATGGCATTAAGCAATTTCTCTTCCCTCTTCTCTTTTAACAAAGAGGCTGTGATTTATACCCTGAAATGGAGGGTAGTGCTCCGTACTGACCGGTAAGTGGCATGAAAACCCCTCTCTGGCACTACTGTCTTCCAAATACCTGGCTTCCTCTTTGAGAGTTTTGACTCTGAACAATGTTGGCTGTGAAAGCGTTATGTATAGAGTAGGTTTGAAGTGAACCAGGCCCTATGTCCTTGGGAGGGGTATATGCTGGGAAATAACCACCAAGGTCCATCAAAGTTGCTTTGAAGTCAGTTGCTGCCTCCATTACTCATCCCGGGTCTGAGGCAGATCTTCAGGGGTGGGATGAGGCACGTTCCACAGTGGGCAGGGCAGGCGCCAGGCCAAGAGGTGGATCCAGGGGCCTGCAAACGAAGCACAGGCTTCTCCCAGGACTGGCACCTTCCTGCCACCAGCAGCGTTCTGCAGTGTGTTCACCTGAGAGGTGCAGGTCCCCATGTGCAGATAGGTGCCTGCAGCCTGGGATTGTGGCCTGGAGCTGGGGTGGGGTGGGAGTGGGGCCTGGTTTTCTCCCAGCCGGCTCACTTTACTCCATTCAGCAAATGCCTGTTGTGCTCCTGCTATTTATCTGGATCTGCTGGGGAGGATAGGGAGGAGATAATAGTTTTTTTTTTTTAATTTTTTGTTTTTTTGGGGGTAAGGGATATATAATATAGTAAGTGAAATATTTGACTCTTGCGCTTTAAGGTCATAGTAGTGCTTATGGGTGTCCATTTGGTGACTAAGTTGTCTGGGTCAGGATGGAGGTCAATATCAAAATCACTAAAGAGGTAGTGAAAGTTTTCAGGGTTTTTTTTTTCCTTGTAAAAATGGAAGCGCTCCCTGGAGGCATGACTCTGTCACTCTTGTGTCCAAGGCAAGACGTGTCATCCCTGCCATCTGAGTCTGTGTGACTCCTGAATTCCTGTAGCCAGTTCAGATGCCGTGCTGTCAGGTCCTCTGTGGTTTGTGTGTTTTGGATAATAAGTAGCAAGGAATAGAATGTTAAGGGACATCAAAAAAAAAAAAAGGGTCCAAGTTTGTTTAGTGTCTGTGTTCGGGTAGTGCGTGCTGTTTCTGACAGTTCCAGCAGGTTACAGAGAGTCCCCAGTGTGCAGGAGGGACGGCAGCTGGTGCTGCAGTTTTACACAGGCTTCTTAGAGATAGTGGGCTTGGGACCAGGTCAGAGGGGTGGGCAGAGAAGGGGCATAGGTTGTGGGGTGGCTTGAGAGCGAGGCGGGGAGAGGAAGTTTGGGCTTGTGCACTGACTGATCTAAGGAGTTTAGTGGGGTGCCTTAAGTGCTGGGGTTTGTGGTGAAACCCAAGCCAGGAGAGTTCTGGGAAGCCCCTAGACGCTCTGTCCATGTTCCTGAGGAGCAGTGCAGAGTGGAGAGGCAGGAGGAGGCTGGGTGTTGTGATTCTCCGGGGAGGGAAGGTGGGTGGTGCTGGGTTATCTTAAGGAGTAACCTGGGAGCCTCCTTTCTCCCAAGGAGCCAGACCAGGGGCCTGCCAGCGTCAGGCCAGAGGGGACGGCAGCCAGGACCAGAAGAACTGCTCCCCTGTGTGTCTCCTTCCCCTCCCGCCCTAGTTTTAGTTGTTGCTTAGCGTGGAGTTCTTTTCACCACCTACACTCTACAGATTATCTCAAGACTTAAATTGGATTAAAGTGAATGATTTTCACCTGGTGTTTGTCTACATTTTGATTGATTCGGCAGCACAGAGTTGGCTATGAGTAGAATGAGCATGTGATGTCAGTATTCTTTTTTTTTTTTCTTTTTAGATGTAGATGACAGTGGAGTGTATTTTGACATAAAACATGGAGTATAACTTCCCTTCTGTGGTTATACACCATGTGGAGTTTCACCGTTTGCATATTCTTATGTGAACATAGGAAAGTTCTGTCCAGTCCATTCCACTGTCATTCCTAATCCCACCTCCCTTCCTTTCCCTTCTTTCCACTTTGTCTAATCCAGTGAACTTCTAACCCCCCCCCCCACCATTGTGTGTTAGCATCTACATATCAGAGAGAACATTCAGCCTTTGGGTTTTTGGAATTGGCTTATTTCACTTAGCATGATAGTCTCTAGTCCATCCATTTACTGGCAAATGCTATAATTTCATTCTTCTTTATGACTGAGTAATATTCCATTGTATATATATGCCACATTTTCTTTATTCATTCATGATGGCAATGTCTTGATGGAACAAGAGTGATTTAACAGTTGGAAAAGTATTGATATTTAAATTGCAATTGCCAGGTTTACTCCCTGATAAGTAAGACCATGGGTTCAGGAAGCCAGCTATTTGGTTCAAATTTTTGCCTTGTCAGTACTAGCTGTGTGTCCTTGGTCAAGTTATTTAACCTCTCTGGGCCTCATTTCCTTGTGTGTAACACTGAGGCTAATAATAGTACTCATTTCCATAGAGTTTTTGTGAGTTTTAAATCAGAGGGCAATGTAAAGCACTTAGCCTGGTGCCCAACACATTGTAACCAGCCAGTAAATGTTCAGAAAGAAAGGAGACGGGCCAGATGACCCTGGAAGCTGCTCAACTCGGGAGCTCCTCATGTGCAAGGTGCTTGTGGTGGGAATGTCTTAGACCCAGGCCACAGTCATTTCTGGTTCTGGTTCTTCCCTTGACAGGTTGTGGGCTCGATATAAGTCACTTAATGTCTCTGTGAGATGAGCTGCGACATCAGGAGGAGGAGGAGGAGAGCAGGTATGGGGTGCCAGGCCCTGGGCTGAGTGCTCTGTGCAGTGTGTCTGGCCCAGTCCTCCTGAGCACAGGATCTGTCAGTGTCCCAGCGTTTCACGTGGGAAAAGCTCAGCACTTTAATTACTTGTCCAGGGTCATTCAGCTAGCAGACATGAACTTGGCCTTCTCTGTCTGTCGCCTGTGATTCCGTGTGTCAGTTGTTAATAGTTTCATAGGCTAGCTGCCTGCCTTTGATTTAATTTTCAGATCACAATTATATTTGGCCAGTGCTTCATGGATTGTTTTAAGAAAAATACTTGGGAGTAAGCCTGTGATTTGAGGCTAACTTGTAGTTCACATGCATTTGTGGAATGTGTAGGCATTTCTGTGGTAGTTAAAGGGTCCTCCTCACCCACCTTTATTAAATAAAGTCTTATCTGAGGTGCTTTGAAGTTGTGCAAAACAAAGCCAAGTGTAAACACTACAGTGTTGAGTTTGGCTCTGCAGAGCTCTTGAATGAGACCCTCTCAGTCAAGTGTTTGGGTGGAAGAACAGGCATATTCTGCAGCTAGAACCCACAGCAGGCTGTAGGCGCTCTTGAGCACACCCGTGAGTGGTGTTGAGGTGTTGCAGAACGCTGGTGACTGTCATAATTGATTGTTAAGGTCGAGGTCTGCAGACTGGAGTCACGAATCTTAGGCTGGTATTGGCTCTGTCACCTCTGCCTGCTTTCCCAAGCCCACTTTCAGCTCTAAGATGGTGTCAGTGGTTTTTCCATGTTAGTGTTGTTGGGGAGACTGACCCAAATATAGACTTTGGTCAGTGACTTGGCAAGGACGGTCTTTGGCTCTACTTTGTTGACCTTGAGCTATACAGTGTTCTGACTTTCACATTTGGGGGAAAGGTGATGTAGTGACAAGCAGATGGGCAGCTGCTTAGACCACCTATTTCCTTTTTCTCTTTGTTTTGTACCAGTAATTGAACTCAGGGGTGCTTAACTGAGCACATCCCAGCCCTTTTATACACAGACAGACACACACACACACACACATACGCACACACTTGCCAGCTTTGAACTTGCAATCCTCCTGCCTCAGCCTCCCAAGCCACTGGGGTTACAAGCATGTGCCACTATGCCTGGCCAATCTACTTTTTTTTAGGGGATTAAGGTCTGATATCAAAAGGTATTCAAGGGAAATAGTGTGTGTGCAGCTCCGTGGGGTTTTTGGGCAGTAGTCACTAGTTAGGGCATGCTAGAGGACTCAAGTTCTCCTGCCTGTGGAAGTGACCGCGATGCAGGCATCCCTGTGTTGTGATGTTACTTACTGTGGAAGTGTTGAGGGCCAGTCCTGCTCTCTGACCCCAGAGTCAGAATGTGAATCAGCAGAATTTGGAGCTGGAGTTCTCCATCTAATCGTCTGTGTATCTTTTAACCACTAAGATTTATATTTAGTGACTAATAGTCTTGTGCTAGAAGTGCCATCTCCCACACAAGTCCCCAAAGAAAACTGGCTCTGAGTCAGGACTTTGACTTTGAAATCAATTTTTTCTTCCCCCTTTTCCATCAGGATTTGCTGTCTGGCGCCCATGACTGTCTTTAGTGGGCTCTGGGGCCCCGTCACCAGTGCAAGCAGAGCCTTCAGCCAGCGCTGTTTCAGGTAACTTTCCGCATTAAGTTCTCAAAACTGTGCCTTTGAGTAAACCTCTCATCAGGGCTGGTTAGTATGGAAACTAGATTGGGAGGAGAAATTCAGGGAAGTGTCTTGGGGTCAGGGAAAGCTAAAGGAAATCAGCTGAGCTGGAATTTGGCAGGATGGTGAATGGTGATGGTGGGTAAAGAGGCGAGTTCTGTCTGGTAGGTGACAGGGACTAGCATATGATGGAAGCTTGTTACTTTTCAGTCTCTGTGAGACTCTTACAGAGATTCTGACATTTCTGACCTGTCATTCTCCTGGGGCATTAAAACTTTCTCTTTTAAGAATGGAAAATGTATTTTAATTACAAAATAATACTGCTTGTTATTAAAAAAAAAAAAAAGCATGGTAGAAGTGTGACCTCCTGTCCTCTTTCTAGACACTAAGCTAGGACAGCCCTACCCCATCAGTGTCCCCATGCCACAGGCATTTTCTGAGCACTGTGCCTGGGGCTGGTCATACAGAATCAAATGAGAGTTGCCTCCTGCCATGAAAGAGCTCTCAAGTGGGCTACAGGAAGGAACTTGAAAACAAATAACTCCAAGAAAAATTGATGAGTATAATAATAGGGTACTTGGGAAGGCTTGAGCCTGGAGCTGCCAGTGGGGGCTGGGGGGGAGGAAGGCAAGGAGGCAGTCTTCCCAGAAGGGAAGTGGGCACAGGTCCTGCCCAGGTCCTCAGGGAGGCTGGGAGGTAGTGTACTTAGAGTTTCCTGCCAGCTGCTGGGGCCCAGCACAGGTGTGCAAGTGGTAGGGTGTGTGACCTCAGAGGCGGGTAAGTTGGGATCAAGTTGTGAAAGTGGAGAACTATTGAACATTTCTATGCCGGGAAATTGCCTCAGTTTTTGTTTCCAAAGAGAGCCCTGGCCAGCAGAGTGGGGTGCGGCAGGAACCAGTGAGCACACCTGTGTCACAGTTGCAGAGCAGAGGGAACTGCTTAACAAGGGGCATCGTCAGTGAGGGTACAGAGAAAGGGCAGTGCTTAGGAAGTGGCGTCAGTAGGACATGCTGCTGGTGGATGTTTGATGGTGACAGAGGTGTATGGGTGGGAGCTGGAGTTTCTGGAGAAACCATTCCCTGAGTAGGAAATGCAGCAGCAGAACGGGGCTTGCAAGGGCCCCAGGAGGTCAGTGTGCATTGGCGGTAGGGCAGGTTCTAGGGAGCCCTGGGGAGTGGAACTATAGGACTGGAGATGGAGTTCACTAGTTGGCAGCAAGGAGAGTGGCTGAAACTGCCCAGGTGTGTAGAATGAGAGAAGAGGCCCTAAGGTGACTACCAGCAGTGAACATCTGGAAAATAGAGATCTCACTGTAGAGATCACTCTGTAAACACCATCTCGGCCTTTAGTACATACTCTAAAAAACAGTCAAAAAAACCCAACCCCTTTTAGTATCAAAATATTGTTACCTTGACTTAATTCCAGTTTCTGCAGCATGTGTCAGCGGATTCCCTTAGCAAGCCTGCTCGTTCCCATCTCCAGGTTCCCAGCAACACGTAGATGAGAGCATTTGGGAGTGAGTGTATCTGGGGAAGCAGGTTTTGCAGGATAGGCATTGGCTGTAGGCCTGGTCCATAAGGGATTCCTGAGTTCTCAAGAGATCTTTTGGAAATCAGAGGCTTTAAGTTAGAGCTGCCATGAATGATGGTGTAATAGAAAAGTAGAATTCTCTTTAAAATCCATCCAAATCAAGATCTTGCCACAGCAGCAGAAGCTCTTGATTGTAAGGGAATTTGGGTATACATAATCCTGCCTGCCTGTCAAGACTCCAGGGCTGATTGTGCTCTGTGTGTGTGTGTGTGTCTCTCTCTCTCTCTGCCATGAACTCTCTTGCCTTACGAGGCCATGCACCTTGGCCTAGACGGGAACAGGTCACAGCCTGTTTTTTTCTTTCCCACCAGCACCACTGGGAGCCTCTGTGCCATTCAGAAGATGACGCGGGTGCGAGTGGTCGACAACAGCGCCCTGGGGAACACCCCATACCATCGCCCTCCTCGGTGCATCCACGTCTATAACAAGAATGGGGTGGGCAAGGTGGGTGACCGGATACTGCTGGCCATCAGGGGACAGAAGAAAAAGGCGCTCATTGTGGGACATCGCATGCCTGGCCCCCGAATGACCCCCAGGTTTGACTCTAACAATGTCGTCCTCATTGAGGACAATGGGAACCCTGTGGGGACCCGAATTAAAGTACCCATCCCCAGCAGCCTGCGCCAGAAGGAAGGAGAATATTCCAAGGTGCTGGCCATCGCTCAGAACTTTGTGTGAACAGAGCCCAGGCCTCTGGCCGCAGGGGGCGTATGGATAGAGCAGCTCCGAGAGCTGCACCTTGGCTGAGAGGAGCCGCCTGCCATGTGGCTGCTGTGCGGGGTCACAGTGTTCCGTGAGAGAATAAACGTTTTCATGTATGTTTTCTTCCTGTGCTTTCTGGGATGTGGGCATGGGGTAAATGACACCCAAGCAGTTGAAAGGTGGCCAACCCGTCTGGCCACGTGTGATGACAGTCTTTGCATGGAACGGGCTATATGCAGGGGCTGGGCCCTTGCCTTTCTGGTTTGGATCCTATGATATGAGTTTATCCAGGATCGTCAGGCTCTGGGAAACTGGTATGAATCAAATGACAATTTATAATGTACCACGGAGTCTGTCACTTTCGAACTAAAAATGGTTTTGTTCTGTTTTCCATCCTTGTTTTAGAGGACCTGAGGTATGGAATGGTTGTAAAGATTACTGGGTTTTGGAATCGAGCAGTGGAACAGTGGCAGCCTTTCTTCACTCGAGTATTTCTCAGAACACTCCTTTTTTTTTTTAGAGAATTTTATTATTTATTTTTTAGTTCTCGGCGGACACAACATCTTTGTTTGTATGTGGTGCTGAGGATCGAACCCGGGCCGCACGCATGCCAGGCGAGCGCGCTACCGCTTGAGCCACATCCCCAGCCCCCAGAACACTCCTTTTTGCCCAGTGGCATAGGGCCTCCTCCCAGGACTGGTGGAGAAATGGACAGGTCCTTCTATTTTGAGATGACATAATCTTGGGCCTGTGCACATGATTCAGTGACAGTTTATCTTCTGATCACTTGTTGGCCTCGTTGGGAAGATTAGGAGCTCTCTTAGTGTCTTTAATGGAATCTTATCAGGTCATTTATAAATTCATTCATTTAAAATGCCTTGGGGGCTGGGCACAGTGGCACACAGGTCCGCTCGTGAGGCTGAGGCAGGAGGATCCTAAGTTCAAAGTCAGCCTCAGCAAAAATGAGGCGTTAAGCAACTCAGTGAGGCTCTGTCTCTAAAGAAAATACAAAATAGGGCTGGAGATGTGGTTCAGTGGTCTAGTGCTCCTGAGTTCATTCCCTGGTATCAAAAAATAAAATACTTTGGGGTGCTTCTTAAATATTTCAGTGGCCTCTGAGAGGCAGAGTAGTGTAATGGTAAAGAACACAGCTCTGTAGCCATACTGCCTGGGTT
The DNA here is from genome assembly GCF_964194105.1 of Spermophilus citellus. Taxonomy (NCBI): domain Eukaryota; kingdom Metazoa; phylum Chordata; class Mammalia; order Rodentia; family Sciuridae; genus Spermophilus; species Spermophilus citellus. The sequence goes on along the minus strand of NC_138186.1, from coordinate 59,864,583 downwards.
TTAATCCCATCTCTACCACTTACACTTCATGACTTTGGGCAAATTATTTTACCTTTCTGCCTCAATTTCCTCACCTGTAAAATGGGGATGTATTAAAGATATAATACTTGATAGGGTTGATGTGCCTGTAAGTGCTCAGAGCAGTACTTGGCAACAACAAGCACTAACTGCTCTCAGCGATTTCCTGTCCTCAGGGAGCTTACAGCTTCGCAGGGGAGACCAAGCCAACATGAATTAACTCCCCAGATGGATGCAAAACACCAAGCCTATCAAGGGCCTGTGATAAAGGGTTAGATTCTCAGTGGGATTAGAGGCAGCTTCCCAAAGAAAGGGTTGCCTCAGCTAGAGTCTGAATAGGTGTTATCATGGAAGTCAAAATAGGGTTCCTAGAAGATTGGGAGTGTGTAGACCAGAAATGGATAAGAGGAGCCTTATTTTGTGTGTGTGTGTTGGGGCGGGGGGCGGTTATTAGGGATTAAGCCCAGGGGTGCTCACCGTGAGCTATATTTCCTAGTCCTTTTTAAAAATTTTTAATTTGTGATAGGGGCTCACTAAGTTGCTGAAGGTAACCTTGAACTTGGCTATCCTTCTGCCTCAGCCTCCTGAGCCTAGTGAGGAATTATTCTTAGTGATGTACATGCTCTAAATTTAGATGAGTGTATACCTTTGTAAATAATTAATGAGCTGTACCCTAGTGAAAATAAACAGATACGCATTAACTAGGTGAGAGGGGGGGAAAGGTTTCAGGCAGAGAGAAGAGCATGTGGGTGAACCCCTGGTGCAGGGACTGGGGTAAGTACCACAGACTGGAGGAAAAACCAGTGTGGCAGGAGCAGCTGAGCATGAGGCTGTGCGTTAGTCACCTTGGTGTTGCTGTAACCACTGCCTGAGATTGTCCACACCTGAAGGTTCACTTTGGCTTCCAGCAGAAAGGAGGAGCCGGGGCCGAGCGGAGCTGCTCACCTCAAGGCTCAGAAGTGAAAGAAAAGGAAGAGATGAGGGGCCACTGTTCCCTTCAGGGGCATGCCCAGAGTGGCCAGAAGACCTCCCACTAGGCCCCGTCACTTTGTGTGTGTGTGTGTGTGTGTGGTGCTGGGGGTGGCATCCAGGCTTTCCCGTGCCAGGCAGTGGCTCTACCACTGAGGCACATCCCAGCCCACGGACGCACCTCTTCAAGTCTCCACCACTTCCAATAGCCCCATGGGTTGGGGACTAAGCTTCTAACACATGGACCATTGGGGGACATTTAAGATCTAAACTAGGGCTGGGGATGTGGCTCAAGCGGTAGCGCGCTCGCCTGGCATGCGTGCGGCCCGGGTTCGATCCTCCAGCACCACGTACAAACAAAGATGTTGTGTCCGCCAATAACTAAAAAATAAATAAATATTAAAAAAAAAAAAAAAAAGATCTAAAGTAATAGGCCAGGAGAGGAGTGGGGCTCCTCTGGCTAGGGCCTCCTCAGCCTCAGGAAGGAGGGGCTATCCCAAGGGCCTGGGCTGCTCAGGAGGGAATTTCTCAAGCAGGGTTGGGGCATGGGAGGGGATAGCAGGTCAGGCCTTCTCTTCAGAGGGGCTGAGGGAGGCTAGAGTGGAAGAGCATGGCTTTGTGATAGACTGAGCAAGAGACTGAGGTGGACTAGGGTAGATTGGAAGCAAATGGACGCCTCGGGGAGAAACAGTTTGCCGGACTTGGCTAAGGCTAGCTAACGTGATGGGGAGGCCAAGGGTGGGTTGGAGGTTTCTGGCTTCCACACCTGGGTGGTTAGTCATGCTGAGCACTCAGCTAGGGTGCCCAAGGGTTGGGGAGGGCGAGCAATAGCAGGCTGGCTAGGTGTGTGTACCTTTGGTACATTCAAGAGATGTCAAGCAGGTAGCTGTATGTAAAATATCTTGAACATTGGAATAAAAGTAAATTTTGAAAACATCTGGGTACATGCATATATTCTTGGTGCTCCTCCCAGTCCTCGGGCTTTGCAGGCATTGGTCCCATTTCTTGGGTGTACCCTGAGTTTCGGAGGTAACATGGTTTCTCAGGACCCCATTCCCAATAAGTGGTAAAGCTGATTTCAAAGCCAGATCCTGTGGCTTAAAATTCAGGGTCTGGCCGCAGCATCACTGGGTGTCCTTTTTGTAGTTGGTGAGTCCTTGCCATCTTGTCTCGGTTCTGGCCAGCTGTGATCCTGCAGGCTACTGTGCTGATTCTCTGGGTCCCACGGGTCCCTCTTGCAGCCCACTGCTGCCGGCTTTGCATCTTCCAGCTGAGGAACTCTCTGCTCCCCTCTGACTAAGCTTGACCCGAGGTGCTCTGGGGATTTGGGAACCTCAGGCCCCTCTCCATCTGGTCCTCCAGAAGGGCTGGCAGAGTCAGGGGCTGACAGGCTGCTGCAGTGGTGGCCGTGGCTGAGGAGGCTGGCGAGCATGGCCAGTGCGGGGTGTTTCTCTGGTCCTCAGTGGGCTCTCGACTTCTCTGCTGTCTGTGCCGTTCCCCAGGGGCTGTGGGAGGACGAGAGCCCGGGCCTGGCACACGGGAGCGGTGGAATTGTTACTCTCAGCCTGTTTTGGGGCTGGACCTTTCCTCTGGGACAGCTTGATCTCATCTGTCCTGCTGCTTCTGGCCACTTGCTTCCTGGGGTCAGGCCCTCTTCCTTCTGCCCTCAGTTATGTCTTCGCAGGGTGCTGACTGCTCTGCTGCACCCCCTGCCCTCCTCCCTGCTATTGAGCTCACCAGAGCCACCCAGATGACTCTGTCCTTGCTGTCCCGTTTGGTCCCCCAAGGACCTCGGCACTCCTCCCAAGGTATTCTGCGCTGACCACTGGAAGGCTGTGGTTTCAACACCACCGGGTGGCCAGGCCTGTGACGCAGGCTCTCGCGGCACTCAGCTCAGAATAGCCCAGCCTTGCTGCTTTTCCAGCTGCCCTATCACTTTGCAAACTGGGATCTAATTTGCTGTCCGCCTCCCCCACCCCAGTCTCTCAGCCAGTGCTGCTTTCTTTGCCCATGAAATATTTATAATCACAGATTATGTTTCCTCTATGAGTATAAACTTGCTTTTGTTTTTTCCCCTTCTGTGCCCTCAAGAAGCCGCCCCTGACGGGCCAATCTCTCTGGACTAATGGACTTCACCGCAGTGTCTTTGCTGAAGTGTCTGACTCCACCCATGCTGTGACTCCTGCTAGGCCACTTCAGAAGAAATATGGTGGAAAGAGCTCTAGATTGACAGCTGTGGTTGGGAGACCGGGGTTCCAGTTGGGACCTTGCTGCCATCTAGCTGTGTGACTTTGGGCAGGGCACAGCCTCAGGGGGAAGTGGGAGCTTACTGCATGATGGCTTGGTGCTTGGGAGGCCTGAGGAGACCACGGTGACACTGACCACAGCCCTCACCCTAGCCTCCTTGAAGGGCATGCCCTTGGCTGCAGATGGGGGCCTGGCCAAAGTGTGGCAGATGGTGCTCACCGTCAACACTCCTGAGACCAACCAACTGTGGCAGGGGGTGTCAGGCTGTGCCCTGAATGTCAGAAAGCTCCTTCCTGGAATCCCCACACCTAAGCTTGCTGTAAGGCAGGCAGCTGGCACCTTGCCCCCATGGGCAGGGTGAGGGGGACCCTCAGCAGGCAGCACGGCAGGGCACAGCTCCAGTAGGCAGGCTTCCCACCGACTCGGCTTCCATCTCAGTCCCCTCCCTGTTCCCCTTTGCCTCTTGTTCTCTCAGGGTCCTCCTCAGAGGCTGAGAAAATTGCATGATACTGAAATCAAATGCTGAACTGAAATTCAACTCTCCCCTTGCAACTGCTGCATTCCTTTCCTCCTTCTAATTTTGTAATTCAATCTTTTTAAAAACGTTGGGGGATTTTGTTTTATTCTTTCCCACCTGGAGGGTGCTTATGGAAATTCAGTTCTCAGCATTTTAGATACTTTCTTGCTAAATTGTTTTGCCAAATATTAATAATTTTCCAAATTATTTCGGCATCAAGCCAGTGGTTCCCAGATCTCCCAACAGTGATAACCTGTTGCCATTGGCTTGGTATTATGACAGGCTGTCCCCTAAGACTTACCAGAGTCATTTAAAAAAAAAATAAACTTATTTTGATAATTTTATTATCAAAAGAGCTCTTGCACAATTGGGATATCCTTGGGTATTATGAAACCTTGATGAGTGAGTGATGTGAGGCCAAATATTTACATGTCAATATTTACTGCTGTCAGTAGAGCAGCACTTGGTCATCCAGGACTGAGGATCCAGCAAGCAATCACAGCTGTCCTCTCTGCTGCCCACTCTGGGCTCCCTGTTAATTTGTACCTACTCTCAAGGGGCTGCCTGGCATAGGAGGAGCAGGGAAAGAAAGACCTTCTCTTCCAGGTGCTGGCCTTCTCCAGAGATACCACGCCTGGCCTCTGGTGGATTTCCAGGGCTTGGGAGTAGGCTGAGCTGACACATCCAGGCTAATCCAGTGCCTTCCTGGTTGGCCATAGCTGATGCCCATAAAGGGACAGGCAAACACAGGCCAGGGAACAGCATTTGTGTATCCACATAGCTCACTGGCACGTGTCCTTAGCCAACTGCATTAATTCATTGGCTTTCGGCCAGTTCCAATCAAAGGGTTTCTGGTACAGAAGAATGAACCCCTTGCTTGTATTGAAGTTTGAGGGTGTTCTGTGGACCTTGTTTCTCCAGGATGGGTGCTCACAATTGAAATAGTTACATGCTTCTCCAGTTATTACCAACAGTCTTTGTTTAGACCTCCTGACTCCTTGTACTTAATGAAATTACTTTTGGATAGGTAACTGTTTACACTAATCCATATATACATACTCATTTTCTTTTGTTTCATATAGGAATGAATTTTAGTCTTACTCATTCCCTTTATAAGATCATGTATTTGGGGCTGGGGATGTAGCTCAAGTGGTAGCGTGCTCACCTAGCATGCGTGCGGCCCGGGTTCGATCCTCAGCACCACATACAAACAAAGATGTTGTGTCCGCCTATAACTAAAAAATAAATATTAAAAAAAAAAAAATGGGGCTGGGGATGTGGCGCAAGCGGTAGCGCGCTCGCCTGGCATGCATGCGGCCCGGGTTCGGTCCTCAGCACCACATACCAACAAAGATGTTGTGTCCGCCGAGAACTAGAAAATAAATATTAAAAAATTCTCTCTCTCTCTCTCTCTCTCTCTCTCTCTCTCTCTCCTCTCTCACTCTATCTTTAAAAAAAAAAAAAAAAGATCATGTATTTGGGCTGGGGATGTGGCTCAAGCGGTAGCGTGCTCACCTGGCATGCGTGCGGCCCGGGTTCGATCCTCAACACCACATACCAACAAAGATGTTGTGTCCGCCGAGAACTAAAAAATAAATATTAAGAAATTCTCCCTCTCTCTCTCTCTCTCTCTCTCTTACTCTCTCTTTAAAAAAAAAAAGATCATGTATTTGTGTGGTGTGTTTTTGTTTTATTTTATATTTTTGGTACTGGGGATTGAACCCCAGGGTGTTCTACCACTGAACTACATCCCCAGCCCTTTAAAAAAATTTTAAAATTTTGAGACAGGGTCTTGTTAAGTTGCTAAGGCTGTCCTTGAACTTGAGATCCTCTTGCCTCAACCTCCAGAGTAACTGGGATTATAGACATGTGCCACTGGGCCTGGCTGCAATAATTCTTCCATATTTCTTATATTCCTAATATTATTTGAAATGTAAAATCTTGCTGGATACAGTGGAGTGTGTGTTAATCCCAACTGCTCAGGAGGCTGAGGCAGAAGGATTCCAAGTTCCAGGCCAGTCTGGAACTTGGAATCCTTCTGTCTCAAAACATAAAAAGGGGTGAGGACATAGCTCAGAGGCAGAGTGTCCCTGGGTTCAATCTCTAGTGCTGGGGGTGGTGGTGGTGAAAAAATAAATATTGCTTTAAAAAAATGACTAATGACTGATGCCTTAAAAATATGACTCATGACTAAACCAAGCCCACTTTGAAATGTGTTTCCACTGGCTATCCCCAAGCATAAACCTGAGCTCGTGGCTGTGGGCTGCCTGATGGGAATTGCTAATGGCAGGAACCAGAACAGCCTGAGTCCACTCACTCCTGACCACGCCCAGCTTCTGGCTCTGCCTGTCTCATTTCCTGTCCCTTCTCCCCAGGGACTAGGCCTGAGCTGTATTCTTCCCTTCAGTTTAGGACTGTGATTCTATGATGTCTTCAAACTTTGTATTCCCATCATCTGGCTCATAGTAGGCATACGTCTAAGTGTTGAGTTAATAAATCATTTCTGTTCAAGCTTGTGGTGAGGTTTTTATGGTTATTTTTTTGTGGTGCTGGGGATGGAACCCAGGGCCTCACACATGCTAAGCAAGAACTCTAGAACTGAGCTACACTGCAGCCCAAGGTTAAGGCTTTAAGGAACCTCCTGAAGTGCCTCCCAAGTAACGAGTGTTAGTCTAGAGTCCACTTGGAGTTTTCCTTTTGAGCCGGGAGTGTATAGGGCTCTTTCTCCCAAGGCCAAGGCCTGGTCAGAGTCAACCCATCTGTGGCTTGAAGAGTTTATTTCCAAACAAAGCTAAAGTGAACTCCCATCAGTTAGGTTTGGACCCTTCTCTGACCACAGAGACTTGGGGGCTGAAGACTCCCCAGATTTAACTTATGAAAGTATCAGATTCGGGTGGGGAATGTGGGTTTTCTGATTCTCCTCCTGGGCCACAGCATTTTATTCCATTACAGCTTGAAAATCTGATGAACTTTCTGAAGAGTGCTTTTGCATGGGGCCATCACAATGCAGCCTGAAGGGACAGGAGGCAGCACAGCCTGCAAGGAGCTAGGGAATCTTGGCTGCCCCCGAGTGGCCTCCTGAGGCAGAGTGACCAGCGGTAATGAAGGGAGGGAGGGAGGCAGGGCTATGGTCTAACACCTCTTCTCTGAGTCCGTTTCTTCACCCCTGGACCGAGAGCTTGGAAGCTCCCTTCCTGCTTTCTTCCCTCCTCCTGAGTAGTGGGTGCTTCTTCACTGGGACCCCATGATTTCTGAGCCCCTGGCGGCAGGCTACCTCTGTGGAACACTGTCCCCTTCTTGGAGTGCTTTTGCCTTGGTGGCCTTCTCCATACCTGCTGCTAAAGCTTTGCCAGCCTTGAATTTCTGTGACTCCAAACCTGATGATAACTCTGGGTGAAGGTAGGGCTGATATTCCTGTTTTAAAGATGGGAGAGAGCTGGGGGTGCAGCTCAGTGGTGAGCACTTGCCTAGCAGGTGAGAGGCCTTGTGTTCAAGCCCCACACTGTGAGGGGGTGTGGGGGGAGATGGGAAACTGAGTATGTAAGCAGGGACGCTAGGCCTGGTGTTCTTGTCTTCCGCTGTGGGGGCCGCTGTGTCCAGTTCTTCCCCAGCAGAGCGCGTCTCACACTAGGGTGGCATTAGACAAGCCCCATCGGGACGGGAGCAGTCTGTCTTGCACACAGCTCTATCATCTGTCAGTCAATGTGGAAAAGAAATACTGAGTGCTCAAAGGTTAAAATTTGAACTCTCAAAAAAGAAAAAAAAAATTGAGGGGCTGTGGCTCAGTGGTGGAGCACTTGCCCCCCAAGTGTGAGGCACTGGATTCGAGCCTCTGCACCATATAAAAATAACTAAAAGCTATTGTGTCCACCTACAACTAAAAAAAAATATTAAAATAAAAATTGAATCCTCAAGTTAGAAGTCTGTATATCAAAGTCTAGTGTGGGGTTGGTAAAAATTCAAACATTTGCAGAGTGGTTACAAGGACCCATGCTTAAGGATCTATACACGTCTCCCAAAGATCCTTACCCCATGGACTTGACCCATTCTGGCTGGATGCCCAGTGGTTCCTGCTCATGGGGTGTCTTCCCAAGCCAAGTCTATACTGATGACCCAGTTAAACTGGAGTTCACATTTTATGTGCAAAGAATCACCGTGTACTTTCTTGGGGAGAAGCTATAGTGTGGTGTGGTTTTTTGTTATTTTTGGTTTTGGTTTTTGTGGTACTGGGGATTTAACCCAGAAGCACCCTACCACTAAGCTACATCTGCAAACCTCCTCCCCACTTTTTTTTGAGACAGGATCATGCTATGGTGCCCAGAACTTGCAATCCTCCTGCCTCAGCCTTCAAAGCCTGGGATTACAGGCATGTGCCACCATACCTGGCTTTAAATGGTATTCTTGGAAGCAGTAATAGTCCTTGGGCTTTGGCAGGGTACAGATAAGGGAGTAAGAGCAGATGCACATGAGGGAAAGTGACTCTGTGTCACTACAACTTGACTTCAGTGTTCTTCAGTTCTCATTCTCAGGCTATAAGTTTCTTCTTTCTCTTTCTGCCACCCTCCCTCCTTCCCTTCTCTCTCTCTCTCTCTCTCTCAAGAGGTGCTCTACCATTGAGCTACATTTCCAGCCTTCCTTTTTTTTTTTTTTTTTTGTACTGGGGATTGAATCCAGGGGCGCTCCACCACTAAGCCACATCCGCAGCCCTTTTTTTATACTTTATTTAGAGACAGGGTCTTGCTAAGTTGCTTAGGTTCTCGCTGAGTTGCTGTGGCTGGCTTTGAACCTTCGATCCTCCTAGGAGGATCCTCCTAGGAGCTAGGATCATAGGTGTGCACCACCACAGCTGGCTGTCTGTTGTTTCTTTTTGACAAGCCTTCTCTATTTTCCTCCCCTGGTTTTCCCTACCCTCTCCACCCACAAGGTTGTGGAATAAAATTTACTGATGGACTAAAGTTCAATTGTTTTTTTCCTCTTTTTTCCTTTCCATTTTTGGAGGGGGAAAAAAGGCTGTGCAAGAGATAAGGCCATGGTACTCACCTGGAGACATTTGGCAATATCTGGAGACATTGTTGGTTGTCATAGTGACATTGGCAGCTCTCGTGGGTAGAGACCAGGGATACTGCTGGCCATGCAATGTATAGAACGGTCTTCATAACAAAGCAGCTCTGGCCCCAAGTGTCAATAGCACCGAGGGTGAGACTTGGTGGGGCCCGTAATGTGTAGAAGGGACAGAGAGTACCTGAGATTCAGTAAACTAACTGTTGGCTCATAAATAATGGTGTAGGATGAGAGGATGAGACCGATGGAATTCTACTTGACCACTTGACCAGTCATGATTTGAGACCTAATGTTTGGAGCAGGTAATAAAAAATTCAGAAAGGTTGCAGCTTCCCGAAGGGTTGCGACATGGACCAACAGAGGAATGGAGTGATTTGGCCCACAGAATGAGCTTGGGGACCTGATCCACATGAGCGCATGCACAAGCTACTGGGCTGGGGGCCAAGGTCGAGCTTTGGCTTGGACTTGGCTGCTGACCCACGTGTTGGTTCACCCTGGCTGGTCACTGCTCAGAGCCTTGGTTTCTGCCATGCCCTTGTTCTCCGTGACTGTCCTAGTGATGGTGCTTGCGACCTTCCCACCTTACGAATCTGACAGCTGTGGAGTCACTTTTGAGCTTGTTCTGTTTTTCCCTTTCCATTTTGGGTCTTGGCAAAGTGTTGCACATTCTCCTACAGAAGTAATATTCCTCCTCCTTCCAGAATTTGGCCAATCTGCTCCTTCTCCATCCCAGGGTTCCTACCCAGCCTGGGCATACTGCCAACTCATCATGACAATCTAGCCACCCACCAGAGGCAGCTCCTGGAGGAAGAAGCCATCTCTCTTTCAGCCTGGATCTGCATCACGTGCTGGTAGAAGCAGAGAGGAAAAAACTGCTGCGTACGGTGGTGGCGCATACCTGCCATCCCAGTGATTTGGGAGGCTGAGGCAGGAGGATTGCAAATTGCAGGCCAGCCTTAGCTATTTAGCAAGGCCCTATGCAACTTGGTGAGATCCTGGCTCAAAAAATAAAAAGGACTGGAGATGTCACTCAGTGGTAGAGCACCCCTGGGTTAAATTCCAGTAAGCAAAAAAAAAAGAAGTGGTTTATTGGGCCCATGTTGTGTTGGGTACTTTGGATTCACTGTGTGCCTGATTTATGAGTGAGAAAACAGGCTAAGAGGAGCTCAGGGACGCGTGGGAAAGTGCCAGGTTGGGATTTGAAACCAGGATCACTTGATCTCATAGCTCCTGCCCTTTCTGCTGCACCGACCTGTGGTGGAAATATTTCTTGGTACCGTGCCCTCCTCAGGCTATTAAAGTTGTTTTCCGGAAGTAGCCATTGGATGACCACTGTGGACACCACAGTGCTCCCAGTTGCCCATCAGGTCAACTCCTTCAAGCCCAAGCCAAGAGCTGTGCTTCCTGGGTATCCTGGCCCCTGCCTTGTTTAACAACACAGCTTCCTGCCACTCCACAACTTGGTCATCTGCTGTGGCCAAGGAAATGGGCCCTTATCTTCCCCTCTCTGCCCCTGGCCCACAGGGGCTTCCTGGGGCTGGAGTCTTGTCTTGGTTCACCATGGGGCTCTCAGCACCCAGCCCTACTGGATTCCTAATGTTCCCTGAATGAATTACCAGTGGAGAGTGTGGGTCTTTCCCCATCCCCATGGAAGGCTGCCTGCCTCTCTGCTTCACCAAACCTAGTTCCTCAGCCCCTGGAAAATCCAGGCCAAGGAAGTCCCTTGGAGACTCACTAGACAGTTTAGCTTGCTAGTCCCTTCATCATGGAGATGGGGTTTTGTCCCACTCCAAGACTTCTCATTCCCTCCTCCTTTCTCCTGCCCTGTCCACACAATTGCTGCTGTTGCATCCAGCATAAACCATGAAAGGCCCACTGATGTGTTTTTGGCTAGCAACATCCTTTCCTCCCCAGGGCGGTGGCCGGTCATTCCGAGGAACTTTGCTCAGACACCTCATCCAGCAAATACTGTTAACAACTGACATTTATGGTATGAGGTTGGACACTTAATTTTCCTTGGAGAGTCCTTCCCACCCCTTCCATCCTGCTCTGCCCTGGGGGAGGGGGCAAGCTGTGTGGATCACAAGAGTGGGAGGTACCAGCAGGAGCTTGAAGGACAGGAGAGAGGAGAGGGAAGGTATGGGGTATCTGTCACTACCCCCTTTTCTCCAGGAAGGGCTGGCCACATCCCTGTTCACATCACAGCTGCTCTCCACTTTCTTCAGGGACTGGACCCTGGGCATCATGATACTCAAATCATCCCAATTTGGCCCTGAGTGGCCCACCTGTTGCCTGCTCCAACCCTGCCCAGTGCGAACAAATAAGTGTGTGCTCCCGGCCCTGGAGAAGCTCCTGGGAAGGACACAGCCCCGTGGACAGTTTCATTCTACTTCAGCAAGGATTAGGATTGCCTGTATGCTATGGCAGTCAACCCAGGAGAGCCAGAAAGACTTCCAGAGGAGATTCCAGAACCCGGAGGCTGAGACCTCAGCAAGTGTTAGTCAAGTGACAGGGTCAAGTGGGAACACCCCTCCCTCCAACCAAAGCCAGACATGTGACAACAAGTGAGGTGTACTGAGACCTGCCCTCAGTTTGAGGTTCACAGAGGTGACAGGGAGTTGAGGATGGGGCAAGCTAGGTCAGGGAGAGCCATGTAGGCTGCACCATGACACGGACTTTAACATTGTCACTATCCTGCTTCAAACACCCCTGCCTCTGCACCCCGGGTGAGTATTTATTTATCTTTATTTTTGGTCCTGGAGATTGAACCAGGTCACTTTACCACTGAACTCTTTAGCCCCAGCCCTTTTTATTTATTTTTTTATTGAGTTGGGTTCTTGAGAAGTAGTTGCTAAAGCTGGCCTGGAACTTGAGATCTTCCTGCCTCAGCTTCCTCAGTCTCTGGAATTGTGCCACCACGCCTGGCCCAGATGAATATTTATAGATGGCTGTGTAGAGAACTCCTCTAAGGAGATGGAAGGGGGCCCAGGCAGGAGACAGGGAATTCAGTAAGCTCAAATGGTGATGAGAAGCCAGCGGTGATGGCACTTGCCTGTAGTCCCAGATACTCAAGAGGCTGAGCTAGGAGGATGGCTTGAGTCTAGGAGTGTTTAAGGCCTGGGTAACAGAATGAGATCATGTCTCTTTAAAAAAAAGTTAATGAGAGCATTAAGGTGGGGTAAGGCAGGGGTGGAAGATAGGGGTCAAGAGAGATTTGGCGAAAGACATTGAGCAGGTTGAAGTCACTTGGCATAGAGAAGTATCCAAAAATTGAAGTTAGCACAACTAAATATTTTGGGATAAGCTGTTGAAGGATGGGATTTGTATGCAGAGGGACTCCAAAGGGAAGAATAATGGGTAGGGGGGTTGCAGGCTGTGCCCGTGAGGGAGATTGACCAGCTCAGCAGGTGATTAGTGGGGACGTGGGCTAAGAGCACCCCAGGGGAGATGTCCACAGCTTTCTTTGTGCAGCTGGGCAGGCCACCGGGTTCCGTGGGGAGGTCTGGTTGGAAAGCTGTGTGATCTGAGTCGTGGGGCTGTTGCCCCTTGCATTCTGGAGCAGCCTCTCTCTGGGACATGGCTATGGCCTTGAAATAAAATGCATCCATGTGTCCCTGCACTTTCAACCTACAGGGCCACCCAACTCATACATCCCCAAAGTGGGATGGGCAAGATTTAAACAGAGTTGGAAAGAGGTGAGGCCCCTGGGTCTCCTGGCTCAGTGGGTGAGGTGGGATCATCTCAGGGTCCAGGATCCTGGGAGGAGAGGGAAGGGAGAAAGGGAGTCTTGTCTGCCTGTTGAGTTGCACAGTTTGGGAGTTGACCGGAAATGCAAAACCTCAGGCCAGGGGAGAGAACAGAGTGAGAGATTTCAGAGGCATCAGGACACAGGTGGTATTTCAAATCATGAGGTCACCCAAGGAGAGGGAAGGGAGGGAGGGAGGGGGGAGCTGTAGCCTAGGGCACAGACAACAGGGAGGTTCAAGAGGTGGGCGGTGGAGGAGGAAGCTGGGCGAGGGATCCAGAAGACATGGTCAGGTCGGGAGGAGAACTGGGGAAGTGAGGTTTGAGGAGAACGTGGTCAACCTCATCAGACAAAGTGATGCCACAGAGGGATATGAAGCGACCACAAGCTGTCACCAGTGGAACTTGGGGTCAAGGGCAGCCTGCAACGGGGTGGGGAGGAGATGGGTTAGGAGATGATCTCTGGAGGTGCCCATAACTTCTTCAAGGAGCTTGGCTGAGAAGGGTAGGAGAGATGAGCTGTAGTGAAAGGGGACATAAGGACTTTTTTTGTGAACACATGGGCTCTTCCCCTGCTGAGAGGCTTCTGGTGAGAAGATGTTAGCACGGTAAGTACTAAGAGGGCACCAAGCTCAGTAAGAGATGAGGCGCTGGGATGGGGTTTCATTCCAAGGACCCTCTCAGGGTGCTCTGACCCAGTGGAGCTGACACTCCCGGAGGAAAGTAAAGCGAGACTGCCGGATTGAGGACCAGGGTCCTGGGTGAGGGTGGGCAGGGACCCCAGGAGGGATAGAATCTGACTTATATGGGAGGATACTTTGATGGGGACAGTGGATAACCATTTGACACCATCCCTGGATTCTGTATCTCTGATCATCCAGTGATCACCTAATGGGGGCTGTGTTAGTCAGCTTTTTGTTGCTGTGACCAAAGTAACTGACACCCACACTTGGACAATAAAGGTTTATTTAGGTTCATGGTGTCAGAGGTTTCACTCCACGGTTGGCCAACGCCAGGGCATACACTTCATGGCAGAAGGACATGGCGGAGTAAAATTATTCACCCCGTGGCATCTGGGAAGCAGAGGAACAGGTGGGAGAAGGGGCCAGGGGCAAGACATAGTCCCCAGGGCTGTGCTTCCATGATGTCCCACCTGTCTATAGTTTCTACCACTTTCCAGTGGCCCATTAAGCTATCAATGGATCAATCCACTGATGCGGTCAGAACCTCATGATCAAATCATTTTCCCAAAGCTCCACCTCTGAACACTGCTGTACTGGGGACCAAGTCTTAGACACATGAGTTTTGCCGGGGGACGTTCTAAAGCCAAACTGTAACAGTGTCTTTGTGTCCTCTCAGATGCTGGGCATTGCCAAGGGTTACGGCAATACTGATCACATGTAGAAGGCTCCCGACCTGACTCCTGTTCTGAGCATTTCATGTGCCCAGTATCATCATCACGCCTTCCCAGTGGCCCCCTTTGATCTTCTGTTGACTCCACTGGTTTTTGCCCTGTGTGACAGACAGACGTGGGGACCAAAACTCAAGAGGGGTGGGGTCACTTGCCTAAGGTCTTCGGCTGGGAAATGGAGGGGCCTAAGTGCTCTGCAGTCATAGGGAGATGCTGCTGGAGGGGAGGCTGTGGAAACAAGGAGACAACAGAAGGAGCCCCAGGAAGAGAGACACCAGGAACCTGAGCAACTGAACGGGCATCTCACCCTCGGAGCCTGGCTGGGGCATGTGTGAACTGGCTGCTCCGAGAGGCCAGCCTGCCTGCGTGGGAGGGTGTTGAAAGACTGGGGCGGGGGAGGCTGTGTGCTGGCAGTGAGGGGGCAGCGTGGGAAAGGTGAGGACAAGGGCCCGGAAGGGTTATCATGCCCCCTCACCAGCAGGGCGTGGTGGCCATGTGGGTGTGAGGAAGGAGGGGAGGTGGCTGGGGACATACTGGTTGTGGTCTGCAGGAGAGGGGATGTGCCCCTTCTGTATTATAGGGTTTGCTGCCCAGGACAGAGTCACTCTGATCTCCATTGTCTCTGGGTTTTGAATACACTTCTGTCCCTCGGTGCCACACGAGGTTGTACTGATTAAATTACATGTCCAGTGACTCTAGAAAATGTGTCATTTGGGAGAGCAGGAAATATCTTTTTGCATTTCTAGTGTTTAGTGCAATGTCAGCACTTGAGAATATTGCTTGAACTTAGCTGTATTGCTTTTGTCCTGTGAGTTCTTCAAGGGACAGAAGTGTCCAGCGTGGGGCTGGGGCTGTGGCTCAGTGGTAGAGCCCTCGTTTAGCACATGGGAGGCCCTGGGTTCAATCCTCAGCACCACATATAAATAAATAAAATAAACATATTGTGTCCAACTACAACTAAAAAATAAATATTAAAAAAAAGAAGTGTCCAGCATGGGCTAAGCCCAGTGATGTCCACCTGTAATCCCAGCAGCTTGGGAGGCTGAGGCAGGAGGATCATGAGTTCAAAGGTAGCCTCAGCAACTTAGTGAGACCCTGTCTCTAAATAAAATACAAAAAAGGGTTGGGGATGTGGTTCAGTGGGTAAGCACCCCTGGGTTCAATCACTGGTTAAAAAAGAGAAGTGCTTGGCATGGAGCAATGATCAAATTTGAAATTTGTTCCAGCACCCTGGAGACTCCTCAGGGGAGGGCCAGGGCTAGTGCCTCTCCGAAAATCACCCATTCATTCGCTCACGCACCAGGACATACAGTCACATGCCTTCTCACCCACACGCCTGAGCACACAGCACACACACACACACACACATACTGCTTTTGTCAGAGCTGCTCCCCAGGCCTGGGCAAGGCAGGCCTGGCCTGCAGCCTCCTGGTGACAAAGCTGTTGCACAACTTCGAGGGCCAGGGCCAGGAATCTGTTTGGTGTCATTGCTCCTAATTTGTCCAGGACAGACTTAGGCTCAGAACTCAAGGGGGCTGCAGATGCCCTTGAGAAAGTCCCCTTGCCTAAAGCACTTGGCTGGGAGGGACAGACTGCAGGCGTGCCTAGACTGGGCGTGGAGCACAAGGGGTTTCACTTACTCTCCACCTGGGCAGGTATTACCTGCCTCCCTTTGTAATGAGGTTCAGGTGTTAATTAGTTGCCCCAAACCACCTGGTGAGGGGCGGAGCCAGGCTCTGGAATAGGGACTGACCCCCAAGGTCCTCTTTTTCAGCACTAGATGGAGCCGGGGCTGGCAAAGTGAGGGAGAGAGGGGCTTCGTGCTTCCACTGGTCCTTTTGAGCCTGAAACATGGCGCTGCTGGGACATAAAGTTACAAAAGCTGATGCAAGTCAGCACTTCTCAGCTCTTCTGGGGCTCTTTGAAAGCCTGGAGCTCAGTAAGGAGAGGGACGCTCTCCCCAGTGTGTGCATGGAGGTAACTTTGGGTACAATTTTAGAAGTGGGAGCCCCCAAGGCTTCCAGTGATTCCCAGGTGTAGAACCCCCTTGAGAGTTAGCAAGGGGTTTATTAGCAAGGTCACGGATGATGTCATCTGTATGAAACAAGGTAAATAAGCCAGGTAAATAAGCCAAGCCCACCATGGCACGGGATACTGCATAGCAGTCCTGAGCAGGCGCCATGCGAGTAGACATGGATGTAGGTCTCAAAAGACATGTGGCTGAGTGGGAGAAGGCACATGGAAGGGTAAGGCACACATCACTCACGTCAAATAAAGTAAAAGCACTCAACCATATTACTTATTTCCTACGGATGTAGAAAATTCTATGTAAATGCACACAAAAGCCCTGGAACGACACTCAAGACTGCCAATAGCAGAGGTTCCTTTGGTGGAGGGAGGAGGTCCCAGTCCAGGGGAGACAGCCCTATCTATAGTACTTAATTCTTAAATAAGGAGAATGCATCCCTTTATTATTTACATACTTAAAACTAACTTTGCAAAATAGAGCATGCACTGGGCCATCTGTAGGGGACAATTCGCTTTCATAGCCGTGTCACTGGGAGGCTGTGGTGCTGTACTTCCTGTAATCCCAGTGACTTGGAAGACTGAAGCAGGAAGATGGCAAGTTTAAGAGTTCAAGGCTAGCCTGGGCAACTTACTGAGACCCTCTCCCCAAATAAATAATTAAAAGTATTGTGGATGCAGCTCAGTGGTAAAGCAACACACACACACACACACACACACACACACACACACACACACTCACACACACACACACACTCACACACACACACAAATGTATATGGAATGCACTCTGGGTATATGGGAAGAGGAGAGACAAGAAGAGGGATTTTGAAGGAGGTGGTATAGGGTAGGAGAAAATCTTCCTATTATACAAGCCTAGATTCCAATTCTGACCTTTACAATGACCTGTCAATAACCTTGGGCAAGTCTCTTAACCTTCTGAGCCTCAGCCCACTTGTTTGTGAAATGGAGATGGTTATGCCTGTCTTCCAGGGCTCTTGTGAGGATGTGGGGTAAGATAAAGATCTAGTACACAGTAGGTACTTAATGCATCATAGGTTTTATTGTTCTTTCAACTTTTAGCCAAAAAAAATATTCAAGCTCTCATGAAGTGACAGTTGGGTTAAGGACTTTGGGACTATCTGGTTACATCTGAGAAGACTTCCTGGAGGAGGAGAAGTTGGAACTGCTCATTCTTTACGGAAAGTGAGGCCATGGTAAGTCAGATAGGCTGTGTGCAGAGGCCAGAGAGGGAGCTCCTGGGTGGCTCACTTCCATGTTGTAGATGAAGAGACTGGGAGAGTCTCGTAACCTGCCCCCATACACAGCTGGGATCACAGAGCTAATCACTTGGAAAGAGCTGGGCCGAGGAAGAGCCATGAGAAAATGCAGAGAACCAGGGTAGTCCAGCGGGAGGGGAAAGGGCCAAATGTGCTTTGTAGTCAGAAAGTCTGCTGAAGAGGGGCATGCTGGGAGTTAATGGCCAGCCGCTCCCTTGATGAGTGCAGGCCCAGGGGAGGGTGCAGGGCCTGAGGTCTTACAATCGAAAGATGCTCATGACATCTTGGCCAGCAGCTCTTCATCTCCCTAGGGTTCCAAGCTGAGAGGATTTGGTCCGGCCCTCACTCAGGAAGGGATGGCCCGCTGAGCAGTTCTGGGAGATTGGGGAGAATTAAGGGGGTGGAGAGCTGGCTGGCGGTACTGTGTCAAATGAAGTCAGCACGTACCCTGCCACCCGGCAGTTTCCGCACTCTCTCTTTTCAGGCAGGGCCATAGGGATCTTGTGAGGATGCTCACAGCTGTAGGAGTGTGGGAGGGAACCTGGGTGCCCCTCACTCTCAAATTGGGTAAGTAAGTGAGGAGTGCTCACCAAGGACTAAACCTGTCCACATCAATATGGATGGGTTTTAAAATATGGTGCTGAGTGAGAATAAGAAATATCTAAGGTACCAAGTATGAAACTAAAAAATACATGTTCTGGATTTGCAAGAGCACATGCAGATGGTTGGCTACGGGGCGGCGGGTGAGGGAGTGGGATAAAAGTGAGATAAATACAGCTGAGTATGGTGGTGTCCACACCTGCAATTCCAGCCACTCAGGAGGCTGAGGCAGGAGGATTCCAAGTTCAAGGCCAGCCTGGGCAACTTAGAGACCTTGTATCAAAAAAAAAAAAAAAAATATGAAGGGTTAATGATACAGCTTAATTGTAGAACATCCCTGGGTTCCATCCCCAATACCAAAAGGAGAGAGGAAGAGAAAGAGAGGAAGAGAAATATAAAGGGTGGGTGGTGAAACCCAGTCCTTCTGCCATGGGAAGGGAAGCCGAGGGCAAACCCATATTTCTGTGCACATTACGCCATCTAGTGGACAAGAGATGAAGGCTCCCAGCTGCCCCATCCCAAGTGGTGTGCAAAGTTAGCATGGGGTAGGAGCTGCCTAGCCTGAGCCCCTGGAGCAGAGGTGAGGTGTGACAGCTGACCAAGGTCAACTGGGGCTCAGCAATCTGCTGTGGTCTGGCTTTTGGGGACAGCAGCCATCTCTGGTGCAGGGTGGGGAGGGTCCTGACAGGTTTGCCTGTCCCTACTCCCCAGAGGGCCTGCTAACTTTAGGGGCCACTCCTCACCACCCCTTGTGGCAGGCAGGCAGGTGGTTCCTGGGTTTCAGATGCCCAATCCCCACACGCGGCCCTTGATCTTGGCAGGAAATGGAGCATCTGGCAGGACCTTTGTGAAAGCAAAAGGACAGGGAAGAGTCAGGGATGGAGATGCTCAGAGTTCTGAGAGCGCAAAGACTGACCCGGATATAGCACAGAGGAGAGTCGGCAAACAAGGACCCTGCAGCAGACTGCCATGGACTAGTCCCTCATGCCTCAGTTTCCCTTCCTTGGAATGCAGCAGTGCCTTTCTTATGAGGATGTTGTGAATGGAAAGAAAGCACATACCACAGGCCCCTTCCAGGTGAGGACTAGCTGGCTGCTCTCTGAGGGTTTCCCCACCCCTGTGAAGCCGACTCTCTGCCAGAGAGTGGGGGCTGTGGGCTCTGGGGAGAGCGACGGGGCCTGGGACTGTGGAGCCTGGAGAGGAAGCCCTGTGCCGCCGGGTGCAGTGGCGCATGCCTGTAATCCCAGAGGCTCACAAGCCTGAGGCAGGAGGATCCTGAGTTCAAAGCCAGCCTCAGCAACTTAGTGAGGCTCTAAGCAACTCAGTGAGACCCTGTCTCTGAATCAAATACAAAAAAAGGGCTGGGAGTGTGGCTCAGTGGTTAAGCGCCCCTGAGTTCAAATCCCTAGTACTAAAAAAAAAAAAAAAAAAAAAAGAGAGAGAGAGAGAGAGAAAGCCCTGTGCTGTTGGGGTCACTGGAAGCAGTTTCTGGGGTTCCTGACTGGGAATGGACTCCAGCTATGGGTGCCGACCAGGCTGGGAGATGGGCAGAGTGAGTTGGGTGGGGACATCCCATTCTCGGACTCTGTACAATGCTCCCCTAGCTTCAGCCTGGGCTTCCCTGCTCCCCCATCTCCTCCCCAGCCAGGCTGATGGGGAGTGGGTGAGGGGATGAAGGAGCCCCTGTCTGGGGCAACTGCCTGTCCTGGGTCCCTCTAGGTTTGAGGAGCCCTGCCTGTTCCACCTCTGTGACTCTCTGCACCCCTGATCACGTTTCTCCATCTCCCTTCCCTCCCCTCCACCAGCGTCTGTCTCCCCACTTAATTCAGCTGCCCACCCCGCTCCCTAATCTCAGGCTCCTGCACCAGAGTCATTTTTCTTTCTCTTTATTTTTTGGTGCTGGGGATCGAACCCAGTGCCTCACACAAGCTAGGCCAGCGCTCCGCCACTGAGCCACAGCCCTGGCCCAGTCCTCTGCTCTTCCTGAGCACACTGAGCCCTTTTTTCCCCTCCTGGCCTCTGAACCTGCTGTTTTCTACCTAGAACACGCTTCCCTCTCATCCTCCACCTCCAGTGTCACCTCCTGGAGAGGTCCTCTGGGACCCCCGGCTCTAAATCTTCTGCCTTGTTCTGCTCTCCCTTGCCTGGTTATCTTCTTCTGGGGCTTGTCCCAGTAGGAATTTTTTCCTGCTTTTTGACTTGGTTGTGAGCTCCATGAAGCTGGGATTCTTAACTGGGGATCATGGGAGATGAATTGACTTGATAAGTTTCAACCTTGACCTCTCCAATTACCAGTGGCACCTGCTTGTCTGGGAGACCCTGTCAGGGGAAGGGCTTGTACCTCATCCACGCTGTGTTCTTGGCACCGAGCCCTGGGCCTGGCCCACAGGGGCCCCACGGGCTCTCCCCGAGGCCTGCCTGCCCTTCCTTGTCTCGGCCTCCTTTTCCCTGCAGTCTCTTGTGGTCTTCTGACAGTTTCTAATGCCTGTCACACGGAGCCTGGCATCTCCCAGGGTGGGGGTGGCAGGTCCCAGGTCTTTGCCACTGATTTTGCTTCCAAGTCCAAGGCAGGATTTTAAAGTGGGGCTTGGGGTACATTCCTGCCGTAGTATTGGAGGCCTCTGCCCTGTCCTCAGACTGGGTGATAGGACAATGACCTAGAAGGGTGTGCTCAACTTGAGAGACTCGCGGAGAGTCAGGAGGGCCCAGGGAAGCGCTTGGGCTGGAGTGACCAGGCTGCAGTCTAATGAAGCCTCCTTTGGTTTAGAGGGAAAAAATGCTCTCGGAACGTGGACTGCTCCTTCTCAAGCCAAACCAGAGGTCAGGCAAAGGGGGCAGTGTGGCGGTTCCATATTGCCCTCTGCCTCAGACACAGCCCCTGGGGACTGGTCTGCTGGTGGACAGAGGCTTGCCCCAGGCCGTGGTGCCCAGGCTGAATCACGGTGCTGGAGCGAGGGAGGCCGATGCCCGTCTGCTACTGTGGGACGTGGGTGGAGGTGAGAGAGTGGCCAGGCAGGGACACATCCAGGGCCCCTACCCTCCTCCCACCCACTGAGCACGAGGCAGGGAGGACTCACTCCCTACCAGGAGGGGAGACTCCACATTTGAGAATTTACCAATAAAACTTCAAAATAAGTCATTTTGGAGACTCTGTAAGGGGTTGAGGGCATCTTATTTTTCCAACAAGGACAAGAGGATAATTTAAAAGTTAAATTTCTTCTAGTAGATCCTTAAAAGTGACATTTTTTTAAAAATTTTTTTTTAAAGAGAGAGTGAGAGAGGAAGGAGAGAGAGAGAGAGAGAGAGAGAGGGAGAGAGAGAGAGAGAGAGAGAGAGAGAATTTTTAATATTTATTTCTAGTTCTCGGCGGACACAACATCTTTGTTGGTATGTGGTGCTGAGGATCGAACCCGGGCCGCAAGCATGCCAGGCGAGCGTGCTACCGCTTGAGCCACATCCCCAGCCCAAAAGTGACATTTTTAATAAAAAAAAAAAAAAAAAGGAGAAAAAGACCAGTTGGTCCTTCCCTAGGAAGCTGATAGCATTTTAACTGACATTTTGAGCTGTGGACAGGGCGGGGGGGGGGGGCAGGGTTAGAGACCAGCTTGGGGGAACTGAGTCAGGGGTTTGGATGTGTGTGTCTCTGTGTGTGCCCAAAAATGATGTCCAGGGAAGGGAGTGCTCCCTACCCCAAATGTCCCCTGGATGGCTTCACTTCCTTATCTCACCTGGGCTTCCTGTGGATCCACTCCCCTGGACAGGGCTCCCCAGGAGCCAGGACAAGTACTGCATGTACCTCCCAGGAAGGTGTTCGTCCAGGTGAAAGCTGGTTGGGATAAGCACTGGGTGGCCATGTGGGGAAGGAGAGGGAGGAGGGGGTCTGCCCTGGCTGAGCCTGAGCTGGGTGGGGGCCCTGGGCCTGGGGCTTTTTCCCTGGTTAACTCACTTAATTCTCAACAACACGGAGAGCTTCTGCTTAGTATCCCCACATGACAGGTGAGAAAACAGACCCAGAGAGTCACAGTAATTTGCTGAAGTCACACAGCAGTGATGGAATCAGTATTTCCATCCAGTCTGTCTGAAGGCAAGGCCAGAGGGTCCATTTCTCTCTCAGGCCAGGGCACAAAAATGGCTAAAAACACCTTGGTTGGGGAGCTGGGGATCTAGCTCTGTTGGTAGAGTGCTTGCCTCACGTGCACAAGGCCCTGGGTTCAATCCCCAGCACCACACACACACACACACACACACACACACACACACACACGTCCTGGTTGGCACAGGGCTGAGTGGTCTTGCCTTTGGTTTGTTCCGTCCATGTCCAGACACCATGACTGACTGCTCCAGGCCCTAATCTCACTATTATATTCTCAACGGACCTTTATTTAATTTATTTATATGCAGTACTGAGAATCAAACCCAGTGCCTCGCACATGCTAGGCAATCGCTCTACCACTGAGCCACAACCCCAGCACCCTTAACTCACTTTTTTTTTAATATTTATTTTTTAGTTTTAGTTAGACACAATACCTTTATTTTATTTATTTATTTTCATGTGGTGCTGAGAGTCGAACCCAGGGCCTCACACATGGGAGGCAAGCACTCTACCGCTGAGCCACAACCCCAACCCCTCCTTAACTCACTTAAAAAAAAAAACTGTAAAATTTTGTGGTACAACACATGCAAAATTTGTCATTATAACAATTCTACCTTTAAAATTTTATTTATTTATTTACTGACTTATTTTTGTAATACTGGGAGTTGAACCCAGGGTGCTCTACCACCACGTTACACCCCCAATCCTATTTATTTATTTATTTATTTTTGAGACACAGTCCTCCTAAGTCACTGACCTTGAACTCGATCCTCCTGCCTCAGCCTCCCAGTCACTGGGATCACAGGTGTGCACCACAGCACTCGGCTCCTTATATCCACTTTAAAGTGTACGGTCCAGTGGCGTTTGGTATGTTCATGATGCGTGCCACTGTAATTGCTCCCTGGTTTCATGACTCATTGAGTAGTCACTCCCATTCTCCTCTCTCCATCCTGTCGACTCCCAGTCTGCATCCTGGCTCTATGGATTTGCCTATTCTGGCCACTTTATGTAAACATATCTGGCACGATGTTCCCAAGGTTCATCCAGGTGGTAGTGTGAGAATTGGCACTGCACTCCTTTTAATGGCTGTGTAATATTCCATTGTGTGGATGGACCATGTTTTGTTTAGTTATTCATCTGTTGGTGGGCATTTGGGTTATTTCCATTGTGAATAGTGCTCCTATGAACATTCTTGTACAAGTTTTTGTCTGAAAACCAGTTTTCAATTTTTGGTATATGCTGGGAGTAGAATCATGAGATCATATGGTGACTCTATGTTTAACTTCCTGAGGAGCCATCAAGCTATTTTCCACAGCAGCTGCATCATTTGTGTTCCCTCTAGCCATGGACAAGGGACCCAGTCCCCACGTCCTTGTCTATGCCTGTTATTTTCCATTTTTCAAATATATTTTGTATTACAGCCATGCTGGTGGGTGTGACGTGGTATCTCATTGTGGGTTCAATTTGGATTTCCATAGTGACTAATTCCTTGGTCATATTTGCCCTTAACTTTGGGGGGCCGCATGCAGGTGCCCTGACCTCTGGATGCCTCAGTTTCTTCCTCCCTAAGTCGGGATGCTCTGCAGGGTTGTGGAGAGGATTAAATGCACAGATCATGAGAAGGACTTGGCATCTGAGCCGCGCACAGAGCAGGAGATCTTGGGACCACCTCTGCAGCCCAGGCCCACCCGTGCCAGCTACTGGGGAGACAGGCTGCTCGGGGACCCTCCTGCCTCTGACCAGGAGACTCCACCGTGTAGGTTACAGCTGCTCCTCTCTGCCTGGGGGTCTCCCACCTCTGCCATGACCACCCTGGACCACACAGGGAGCCTGGATCTTTCAGAGGCTGGGCTGACATTTGGGGGTGTGTGGATGGCCTCACACCCCTTTTCCATTCTCCATTTCCACGAGTCCTCCCTGGCCAGCCTGGTGCCTCCCTGCTGGTCACTCTTTCTTGGCGACTGCCCTCAGCTGCAGTGGAAAGTCCTGGGAGTTTGATCCAAGCTTTCTTGCCTGGGGTGGGGACAACCCTGAGGCACAACCCAGCTCCAGGGTCCCCTCACAGGACCAGACAGAGCCTTCCTCTGTAGGACTGAGCCTCCAATACCTTTTCTGGCCTCTTCCTTCCAGTCCTGCTTCCCAGCACCCCATCTAGTCCCTGGGAACAGTCCCAAATCACCAAGCCTTAATTCCTCATCCCAGGATCTTCTGGGGACCTGACCCAAGACACAGAGCAGGTGCTGTGTGTCATGCCTTGTGCCGAATGCTGATCCAGACTAAGAAGAACACCATGAGCTCCCCCCAACCTGGAGCACCCCATAGCTTGGTTGAGGCTGATCCTGAGAGCTGCACTAATGCTGGTAGCCAATGTTGCGCACCTACTATGCGCAGGGCCCTAGGCTGATGCTTCCCATACATTTACTTCCTTTGAAACTTGAACCTTGATGCTGTGGTCATTTCAACTTTACAGAAGAGAAAAAAGGGGCCCAAAGATGTCAACTAATACTCAGCACTGGGGAGTAGCAGTGGCCACCAGACACCAGTCCCCCTACTCCTGTGCCATGTGCCTCTTGCAGAGGAACACATTTCGGGGAAGGGGGCTTTTCCTGTTCTCATTTAAAGGAGGAGAGAGATTCCCCAGGGCCTGCTGGGCTTGGTTAACTTCCTGAGGATAATTTAAATGAAAAAAGAGAAGAGGAGGAGGAGGAGGGGGAGGAGGAGGAGGAGGAGGAAGGGAGAGGGAGAGGAGGAAGAGGAGGAGGAGGGGGAGGAGGGGGAGGAGGGGAGGAGGAGGAGGAGGAGGAGGAAGGGAGAGGAGAGGAGGAAGAGGAGGAGGAGGGGGAGGAGGGGGAGGAGGAGGAGGAGGAGGAAGGGAGAGGGAGAGGAGGAAGAGGAGGAGGAGGGGGAGGAGGGGGAGGAGGAGGAAGAGGAGGAAGGGAGAGGGAGAGGAGGAAGAGGAGGAGGGGAAGAAGAAGAGAGATAAGAGAGACCGGTGCAGACGCTGCCCAGGTGCCTGGACTGCCCACTCAGGTGAGGACCAGGTGAGGTGTTATGGTGTAATCAGGGTATCAGCTGCTGCCTGGCCTGCCCTTCTCCCCAGCAGAGCTCCCAGGCCAAGTGGGTGCTCGAGCTTGGACCTCCCCCAGGGAAGGAGGCATGGTCAATGGCCCAATCTCCTTTGTGATAGAGCCCCCCACTGCCCTGTCAACAACCATCAGACCCCAGGAAAACCAGAAGCACTGCTCAGGAAAAGCCAGGTGGCCACTGAGCGTGCGCCTGGGAGGGTGGTTGAGGGCACAGCCTCAGAGACCTCCGCAGCCAGATTCCAGCTCTACTAGTTGCAAACTGAGCGACTTCGGGATAGCTGCTTACCTTCTCTGTGCCTCAGTGAAACCATCTGCACAGTGTGGACAGCGACAGCGTCGGTCTCTCAGGAGAGTTGTGAGAATTAAATAATATACATGACGCAGGAGAGCAGCGCTGTGTCCACAGAAGGAAACTCACAAACGTTGCCCTGGGAATCTGGGTGACACCAGGACTCCTGATGTCCCCAACAGCCCCCTACAGAGTCCCTGGATCTGGGCGCTCTCCCAGATGAACCACTCTGTGTTCCTGAGGGCAAGATAAAGTCTCTGCCTCTGTCTGTCCCAGGCCTCCCCTTCCTGGCTTGCATCTTGTCCAAACAAGGTTCCTGGTGCTCCCTTGGCTTGGAGCTCGGCAGTGGGACTAGGGGCTGGGGAGGGGGGTCTTAGGGACACCACCCTGGACTCTGAGCCAGGAAACTGTCCACTAGCCTGTGGGCCTCATGGCAGGTGGGTGGCAACGGGCACAGGGTCCTGGACCCGTGAGGAACCTGGCTCTGTGCTCCCTGGCTGTGACCTTGGCCAGCTCCCTCCCGGCCTGGAATCTCTTATGAGCACCTGTAAAGTGTTGTCTGATGTGATCTTCCAACTCCCTGGTGACTCTAGTTCTCATTAAACATGGAGGGGAGCCAGCAGGAGTGAGGAACCATGACCAACAGCAGCAGGGCCTGGTGCAGGGGAGCGGGCTGGGGCTGGCCGGGCGTTCCCTGTGCCCATGCAGGTGCCCGGATGGTGAGCAGCCAGCACAGTGGGGCCGGGACCAGAGCTGTTCCCAGGCAGTTCCAGGGCAATGCTGGGGCTCACTGATGAGGTCTGAGGCTCCATTTCTGGTGCTGGAATCATGTCTGTGTCCCTTGATATACCTGTGGCCCTCAGGGGATGGCTGGGGAGAAGCAGGGAGACCCTGGACACACACATGGTGGGGGCCATGTCTCTCTATTTTTTTAAATTTTTTTTTAAGAGAGAGAGAGAGAGAGAGAGAGAGAGAGAGAGAGAGAGAAAGAGAGAGCGCCTCAGTCTGGCTGGGCACAATTCAGGAGCCACTTGTCAAAAGAAACTAACTTTATTTTTAGAACCACACAGGCCAAACAAAACAGCTCCTCAGGAAAAACCCTCAGAGCCCAACTGCCACCACCGGCTTCCCACAAGCCTCTCTCTTAACCACAAGCCTCTCCACCTCCCCCACTCCTCCTGCTCTTGAGGCCGATTGGCTGGGTCGTGTGGGCGGAGCCAAAAAAGTCCCCCAATGAGCAGCTCTGTGGTCTTAAAGGGCAGGGAAACAGCCCAATGAGCATCACCGCAGAGGAGCCAATCAGCTAGATGTTGCTGGGGCTGCTGTGAGCCAATCATCAGCTGGCAGTCTGAAAGGGCAGGGAAACAGCTCAATGAGCATCTCCAATGAGCATCACCACAGAGGAGCCAATCAGCTAGATGTTGCTGGGGCTGCTGTGAGCCAATCATCAGCCGGCAGCTGGAAGTTTGCTGGGGCCCCTTCGGCTGTGGCTCTCAACATCTCCCCCTCTCTGTTTAAATAACAAGCATGTGGCTTAGGGACTGTGCCTGCCTTAGGTTGTCCAATAGTACATATGGTCCTTACCCGTTATCGGATGAGCTGACCTCAAGGCGTCAGCCTCCTGTCTTAGGTTGGTACCATTGCAATTGGATCTTACCTGTCACCCTCTACCGGTCCAGTATATAGCCACACCTGTGGAGAGGTCTTTGTACCAGCCAGGGGGTGAGGTTCTTTGCCTCATCTCTGTTGGCCCCCAAATTTTAGCTGAATGATCATGACAAGCAGAAGGGAGGAAGATACACCAAGCCAATTGACGGCTCCTTTTGGAAAAATTGTACCACCGATGACATCATCAGCAAAAATACCCCAACACTACCACAAGTCGCTGCACCAACAGATAGTTCACAATGCATACAAGTGATACATAGTCCAGGCAAGTTCTGCAAGCAGTTCAGTGATGGCTATTGCAGAAGCTATAGATTGGTTTTATCTTTGTCTTCACCGGCACTGGCAATAATAGCTAAAGAAAAAATTATGTAACATTCCAGAAGGCACTAAAAGAAAACAATTTTCTTAACAATTTTCATTATCTTGAAGAGAATTATTAAATATAATGAAAAGGAAAGGTGAAAGTAAACAAACAGATCTGTTAACCTCCTTTTTTGTTCACATATTAAAACAATCCTCAACAGTTGTTTACCCAATTTAAATTAAACCATTTAAATCACGTGAATAAAAAAAATTTGGATCCATTTTTTCATGAGCACTCATCATATATGATATGGACATACATACATTCAAACATATAACACAAAACACAAGTGTGCACACATAATATAATATATACAACACATAACATAATAGTAAAGGCCTTACAACTTTTTACAGGTGAAATCTCCATTGCAATGTTTAAAAACTCTATGGTCAAAAAATAGAACTGATCAGCAAAACATTAACCTAGGTCTGTATGAGCTCAAAAAACAAAATAGAACTTTATGATGTGGGAAAGGGCAATAATAAAATAGATATTGAAAAAAGCATCCTGGTTCTGTCGCAGATGTAAGGATAGCCAAACTGGAGTTTTGGATATCAGCTGTTATGGATTTGAGCCAAATCATCTTCTTTTTGGTCTGTAGAAATCGCTTTAGTTAATCTTTCTGGAATCCAAATCAGCTGCTGTTCTCCCTGTGGAAACACACAAACAGACCCCCGACTCCAGACAATCACTGGGTCAGGACCTTAATTAATCTCTCTGGAATCCAAATTGGCTGCTATTCTCCCTCTATGGCATCGTGGGCAAATACCCGGTATTCTACCCCTTTGATACCTAGTATTGTTAAACCCTCCTTCTATGGGGGCAATTACTTTTAAAATGTCCTGTTTGTTCACAATTGTAGCATGTTCTTGGCCTGGCATCTAAAGCTTGTTTTACTGCAGCTGCCACAATTTGCCCTTGTTCATTAATGTCTCTGGCATCTAAAGCCTGTTTTACTGCAGCTGCCACGACTTGCTCTTGTTCATTAATGTCTCTACATAATTTAATATATGTGTTTAAATCTTCATGCTTCCATGGTCTAATGATTTCTCTGCACCAACGATTTGCTTGGTCATAAGCCAGTTGTTTTATTAATGGCATTGCTTGTTCTGTATTCCCAAAAACTCTGGTAGCTATTTGAATAAGCCTACCTACAAATTCAGCATAAGATTCATTAGATCCTTGTATTATCTTAGATAATTGACCCTGTAAACCTCCATGTCCTTGTAAAGTCTTCCATGCCCTAACCGCCTCTACAGCAATTTGTGCGTATACGCCAGGATCATATGCAATTTGTTGCTGCTGATCCTCATAAGGTCCCTTTCCTAACAATATATCTAGATTTCTCTGAGGATAACCAGCTGCTGCCTTTCACCTAGCCGTCTCCTTGCAAAATTCCTCATTGGCAACCTTCCATAACAGGTATTGTCCTCCATTTAGCACAGCTTTACACATACTAGCCCAATCTGCTGGCGTCATGTTCAAGTTGGTAATGGATTCGACCATGCTTACAGTGAAAGGTGCTTGGGGACCATAGGTTGTTACAGCCTCTTTTAGCTGCTTCACTGTTTTGAAATCTAAAACATGGTGAATTCGCTGCCCTCCTGACTGTTCAAATACAGAGCATGCTGATCTTTGAGGTCCTGTCTCAGGATCCCATCTATCAACTACGGGGGTTGGGGGCCTCCCAGCATATGGAGGTGGCCTTGTTAGTTGGATATTTACGTCCTCTGGAGATAGAAAGGTGTTAGTAGCAGTCTCCTGTAGAGGTGGCACTGTTGGTTGGACACTTACGCCCTCTGGTGATAGAAAGTTGTTAGTAGCAGTCTCCTTTTGTAACTTTCCCCCTGATGGCTTTTTCTGCTCTAAGCTTTCTTCCTCTATCTTTGTCTGAACTGAAGGCTTTGGACTAAGCAAACCAGATACCAACGCCCACAATGTCAATGTGCCAACTGGCAGAATCCCTGGGCTTTTCTTTTCTATTCTTTTTAAATCTTCACCATGATGGTTCCATTGTGATATTTTAACAACTCCTCCTTAAAAAGCCATGGGCTACATTTTTGTATTGTATCAACGTATGCCCTGACTGTTCTTGATTTTACTGAGATGCCTCCTTCCTCTAATAATTTACTTAACACTCTTTCGGTTTGTTTTTTACTAATTTCTTTTTTTTTTCAAATATTTTTTTTAAAGAGAGAGAGAAAGAGAGAGAGAGAGAGAGAGAGAATTTTTTAATATTTATTTTTTAGTTCTCGGTGGACACAACATCTTTGTTGGTATGTGGTGCTGAGGATCGAACCCGAGCCGCACGCATGCCAGGCGAGCGTGCTACCGCTTGAGCCACATCCCCAGCCCTTTACTAATTTCTGATCCCATATTTCTACTATAATACAAGCCAACAAGATGACGCCAAACAAAACCGAGACAGAATGAAATAAAAATGGAACAACAAAAAATCATTATAGCCTTTCTATCCTCCTGAAATGTGCATCCGTCCTTTCTCCCTATCTGTTCCTCAGACGTAAATAGTTTTTCCTCAGATATGAGCGGTTTTTCTTCCGTCTCATTCATCTCCAGGAACAGGCAACTTAAAACAAAAGTGAAGCAAAACAAAAGAATAATCTTAAAATGGCTACCCATCCTCTCGCCCTGCCCTCAAGGGTGAGCAGTTTACCTTATCACTTACCCTCAGTGGTTCCCCATGCGGCCCACCAAATGCCGCAGTCTGGCTGGGCACAATTCAGGAGCCACTTGTCAAAAGAAACTAACTTTATTTTTAGAACCACACAGGCCAAACAAAACAGCTCCTCAGGAAAAACCCTCAGAGCCCAGCTGCCACCACCGGCTTCCCACAAGCCTCTCTCTTAACCACAAGCCTCTCCACCTCCCCCACTCCTCCTGCTCTTGAGGCCGATTGGCTGGGTCGTGTGGGCGGAGCCAAAAAAATCCCCCAATGAGCAGCTCCGTGGTCTGAAAGGGCAGGGAAACAGCCCAATGAGCAGAGGAGCCAATCAGCTAGATGTTGCTGGGGCTGCTGTGAGCCAATCATCAGCCGGCAGCTGGAAGTTTGCTGGCAGCTGGAAGTTTGCTGGGGCCCCTTCGGCTGTGGCTCTCATGAGAGAGAGAATTTTAATATTTATTTTTTAGTTTTCGGTGAACACAACATCTTTGTTTGTATGTGGTGCTGAGGATCGAACCCGGGCCGCACGCATGCCAGGCGAGCGCGCTACCGCTTGAGCCACATCCCCAGCCCATGTCTCCCCCTTTAGACTGGGGGCTTCCTGAGGTTAGAGGTTCCTCTCCTCTCAAGGGGGATTTTCTTACTGGGGATCATTTTCTTTTTTTTTTTTTTAATATTTATTTTTCAGTTTTTGGTGGACACAACATCTTTACTTTATTTTTTTATGTGGTGCTGAGGATCAAACCCAGTGCCCCGTGCATGCCAGGCGAGCCTGTTATGGCTTGAGCCACATCCCCAGCCCCGGGGATCATTTTCTTTTGAAAAATTTTATTATGGAAACACTTAAATATACACATAAGTAGAGAATCAAGTGTGGTGACCTGTACCCCCATTCCCAGACTCGGCAGCTATTAATTCTATGATCATTCTGATTTCATATCCCACTTTCGGCCTCACCCCCAGATTATTTTGAAGCATGCCAAAGACACAATACCCCTTCACAGATGTTTCAGAATCGTGTCTAAAGAACTCTCTGTAAAGAAAAAAAAACCAAACCCCAAACCAAAGGAACAAACCAAATACCAGCAAGCCCCCTTAATTCTAGGGAGTTTTATAAGGGCAAGAGCTTGGTCCCATTTCCTGAGGCCCTGGTTTGGAGGTCCCTTGCTCTTCCATTTCAGCCACAAGGGGAGCCTGAGCTGTGTGCAGCTCCGTGGGCCCCCCTGGACGTCAGCCACGCCTGGGCTGTGGAGGGCGGTAGGAGAAGGGTCCTCTGAGGTGGGTCCATCTCAGAGCCTCACAGATGGGGATCCTGGCTGCACTGAGCCTTGCTGGGGGCCCTGGAGGCTGGGGTCCGCCCTCGAGGGGAGTGCTAATCTTCCCAGGGTCACAGGCCTCTGGCCTTCTTTGTGTTTTTTTGGAGTGATTCTCCTCTTCCTCTCTCCCCCACACCCTTCTTTGTCCCTCCTAATATTTGATCCTTCCTGTTTTTGTGGTTCCTGCAAGTGGGGATGGCTGTTTTGTAAACATGTTATTATATTTTTCACTTTGGTGACTGTCATGTGTTATGGGTCCCCCCCTCTCAGCATTGTTTATAAAATCCAGCCCTATTGCTTCAGACCGCTGGGTCCTACCCCATGGGGGCACCCACATATTTTCTTGCCCCCCCACCCCGCCATGTCAAGGTGCCCTGACGATCCCGGGGTGGAGTCGTGAGTGGAGTCACTGGGTCACGGGGCACTTGTATTCTTAACCTGACGGAGTATGACCCACCCCAGGCTGTTGTGGCTGGCCGGCCTTCCCCGCCTCCCACAGGGCAGACGGCTCCTGGGTCCCCGTGTCCCCACGGATACTGGCCTTAACCCAGCGTGTGTGTCTTTGCCCATCTGCCTGGGGTGGGGAGGTCTCTGGTGTTCTTTGGCATTTTTTCTTGTGTTTTTGAGGTTTTGCCTTCCATCTCTCATGCCCACTATGGGGCAGGGCTGCTGTCCTCTTGTTGCTCTGTGAATGTTCTTTCTGTCATCCAGCCTAGATGTGACCCCTGGTGGATTTTGACATGCCAAGCTTTCGCCATCACTCTGTCATCTTCGGGCACTTTGAAACCTGACTCTTCTCCCTCTGAGGGCTCCTTCAAGAGCGGATGGCACAGGGAGGCCCTTCTCGGTGCCTCTGCCCTTTTGGTAAATGCCAGGCACCAGTGACAAGGTACAGCCTGCACCAGGAACTTGCTCTTAGCATGGGGCCCAGGCGTGGGGGAGGGAGGACAGGCCGGGGCAGGGTGGCAATGTCCCGGGGTCCCTGTGCCTATGCTCAGGGTCCTTGGCCAACATGGTCAGGTCTCCCTTAATTCACACCTACAAAGGTTAGGCTGGATTGTGGTGTCAGGTTTGTGGCCTGAAATTTGATGAAGACTCTGTCTCTCCCCAGAACCTTGAAGGTCAGTGTGGGAAAGCAACATGTCCACAGACCAGGGTGACGGCTCAGCCATCTGGCAAGACTGCCATTGCTGGTCAGGGTGTCCTGGAAGAGGTACCTTCCGTGCCCCTGAGCTTTGGAGGTTGTACAAGTGTCCCCTGGGCCTCAGCAAGGCCTTGTGTGGGAACAGGAGAGGAGCGTCCCATTCCCAGGTCCAGAAGGCAGGTGGCCCGGCCTTGGCTCTCAGAGGTGAAGGGGTCTTTGTCCCTGGCTTCTCTTTCTGAGCAGGGTCAGGGCACCTCACAGGCAAAGGAGCTGGTGGGAGACTCAGCGGACCTGCCTCTGTCCTTACTCTCAGTGGCCTTGGGCAAGTTCCTTCTTCCCTCTGACCTGGACCCTTTCATCTGAACGAAGCAGACATTCTCCCAGGACCTTCCAGAATCCCCAGGAAGATGCCAGCTCCCAGCCGTGACTCCTTCCCTCTTCTCAGTCCATCACACAGTTCAAGGACAGGGTGACAAGGACAACGGCTGCCCCGTGCTTTACCCCAAGAGTGTCATCCAGTTCTCAAAGTCTGCAAGCCAGGTACTATTATTAGCTCCATTTTGCAGATGACATCAAGAGGCTCAGAGAGGGCTAGCCACTTGCTCAAATCACCCAGCTTATATAAATGGCAAGACTGGTATCTAACCCTGGCTGTTTCCTAATCTCCTTCCCTGTGCCACATGAGTCTCCCTTTCCTTAAATTCCAACTGCCCTGTTAGCACTCTTTGGCCAAACCCTCTCCCTACTTCTCGATTCCAAACAGCCCACATGGGCACCTCCACCTTCCCAGGTTCATTCTTACTTTCAACCCTTTGTCAGTATGCATGATCCCCTTCCTACCCTGCTATGTCTAGCTGGCCCTGGAGGGCAAGAGGGCTGGGTGCCCTGCTGTAGCCACACCACCTTTCCTCCTAGAGCCACGTCAGTCCCCACCGGAGCATCTTGTTTCCCTGGACCTCCCTGGAGTGTGCCCAGAGATGCCATCAGGGCTGAGTGCCCACGCGAAGCCCCAGGAACCCTGAGCTTCCCCAGTAAGCCCCTACCTGCAGTGAACACTGATTCTGAGAAGGGATTTGAATGGGGGCTCCTCACACCCCAATCACCCTCTTCCTGAGGTTGAGCAGGGTCAGTCATGTAGCAGGTCACCCTCTAGGGCCCGGCAGGCCTGGGGCCCGGGTCCCTGGCAGCTGGCCTGGCACGTGCCTGACGTGGCCAGACTGAAGGCCGACGTGCCGGTCCTGCAGGAAGCCGCTGGGTTATCAGAGGGGAGGGAAGGGGCTGAGCCACCCT
Organism: Spermophilus citellus; assembly: GCF_964194105.1. NCBI lineage: Eukaryota > Metazoa > Chordata > Mammalia > Rodentia > Sciuridae > Spermophilus > Spermophilus citellus. Next base: position 59,830,778 of record NC_138186.1, on the reverse strand, counting down.
GTCCCTGGAACGTGCAGAGACTCATGACCCTGAGTGTGTGTGCGTGCCTGTGTGTGCATCTGCCCATGCCACCGAGCTAGCCCAGGACACTGTGGGCCTGACCCAAGGAGGAGGGGGGTGTTCCACGGTCCACCTGTAACTCCTATGCATTTATCAGACTCAGGGCTGTGCTGGGACCCTGAAGGCCTCCAATCCGTTGTCACTGATTAGTTTTATAATTGGGGCCCGAATCACAATTTCTTCCTCCTGGGTTAATCCTGTCTTCCACATGAAACCCACGTTGGTGGGGGCTGGGAGTGGGTGTGTAAAGGGAACCCTGGGCTGGAGTTGGGCTGCCAGGCAGGGTCCTGGTTCTGCTGCTCTTCCAGCCGCAAGGCCATCATGTTCTGAGCCTCACCTTGCCATCTGTCAGCGACGTTGGTGCGGTTGGGATTGGAGGTCATGAGTATGGAATGAGCCCGAGCGTGCAAACCACACTTGATGTCAGTGTGACATAATGGTGGGGGGATCATTTCTGATGAGCATCTTTGACTTTCACTTAGCACCATGCAGGGCCCAGGAGAGGCTGCCTGAGGACCCTCGGCTCTATTTGGACTTAGCCTGCCTCCTTGAACATGGTACTTTGCCTCAGCCCCAGAACGTGGCCGAGCATGGAACAAGGCTCACTAGCTGAGAGGCTGAATGGACAGCCGAGAGGCTCCCACTTCACAGTGTCGAGGCATGTGGGAGGTCATGTGGGCTGGACCGGATGTTTGAGGTGGCTTCCTACTGAAGGTGCTTTTAGGGTCCTGTGACTTGAGCTGAGTTCTGCCACCTTTCCAGGAGTCCCTCCTTCTTCCTGAGCATCTCTGTGGTGGGTGCTGGGCTGGGCATTGTACCTCTGTGTTCCACGTGGTCCTGTCCACAGGGGTTCCTGGGAGACCCCACAGCCAGCAGGACTGAGGCTCATTCAGGGCCTATTTGATGGGGTAGGGGTGAGGCTGGGGAAGAGAGGTCAGCCTCTGGGAGGCCAGGCTTTGTGGGTGGGAAATGTTGCCAGCCCTTTGGTGTTGATTCTGGGCCCTGGTCCCAGCTGTGACCAGTATGCATGATCCCCTTCCTGCCCTGCCGTGTCCAGCCCATGACCCTGGAGGGTAAGAGAGCTGAGTGCCCTGCTGTGGGGCAGAGGGTCCAGCACAGGTGTGAGGGACTCCTGAGTGACAAGCTGCTGTTCTTGCTAGATTACTAAAGCAGTCCCTCGGGCAGCTGGGCCTTCTAGGTGTGGTTCTGACACTACACGATCTTCACCAGTTTTTGTCTGTCAAATCCATTTCCTCCCCTGTGAGATGAAAGGTTAGTAAAAGCCACCGTCCAGGCCCTGCCCTGTGTTAGGATTCGGGTGGGCGTTGGCTGGAGGGTACCTGGTCAACCTGGCCTGAGACCTTGTGCCCCCGCGGTGAGCTCAGAAGACAGGCTTGGGGAATAATGGGGGAAGGGGCTTTTCTCTTTGCAGTTGCCACCTCCTGAAGGGCCTTTTGGGGGACTGGGAAGTACCCACCCCCAGAAAGGCCCCCTTCTTGACATCTGCACCCCCCTGTTTCATCCCCTGGGTGTTACATTCCACAGGGGAAGGTGATCCCTCACTAAAGGCCTGGGGATTATAGGCAGGGGCAGCCGGGGTCACCCTGGGAATGCTCTTGTAGTCCTTTCCCACCAGGGCCCTCTGCCTCCCGCCAAGACTGGGGTAGGGGGTGATCCTGGTGCACCCCATCCTGAAGGAGCAGCAGGACCTCAAGGGGTGGGGGCTGGATACCCCTTCCCTCCCTCTGTGAGGGTCAGCACCCCCAGAAAATGAGGGGACTGTGTGGAGTCCCTATTGGGCCCTCTCAGGGGGCAGCTGGGGCCTAGGTCCTGGGGTCTTCACATGCCTGGCCTCCCCTGCCCCCTCATTTCTGCCCTGACCCCCTCTCCAAGGCTGCAGCCCCCCCCCCCATCCCTACTAAGCTGGGGATTTCCGCAGGCTGAGCCAACCGCCTGACCCTAATTATGCCGCCTTCATCCTGTTGGGGTTAAGCTCCCTGTGGCCTTCCCTCCCCCAGCCAGGAGGCCGGGACTGGGGTCAGAGCCTCAGGAGGCTCAAGCCTGCTGGGCCCTTTCTAGAAAGGGCCGATGGGCCAGTGCCCTCCTGGGGCCCCTGATGGTGAGGAGGTCACTTATTCTGGGGGTCTGGGAGGAGTTGAGACAGTTTCTCTGGAAAGCCCTTGGGACTGGGAGAAGCCCGGGGAGCTGACCTCGGGAAGGAAGGGGAGTCTGAAAAATGGAAACTTGGAAAGGCTGTGTTCTCATATAGAAGCACCCAGAAAGATTTTGAAAAGAACCCATGCTTTGGCTCCACTCTGATTTTGATTTTCTCGGGCAAGGCTCAGCAAGCCTGTATATTAACACCCCGAAGGGATCCATGTACAGCCAGTTTGAAAATCACTACTCTTCTCACTTGTCATAGGACAGTCAAAGAAACAGGCCCAGTGGGCAGGAGGCCTTCCACAGAGGCCACCCCACTAGTTGGGGCAAAGCTGGCTTGGAACTTGAAGCTCCCAGCCCCGAGTCAGGCACCTTCTTCTTGGCCTTGAGCATCACCAGGAGTCGCTTCAGCACTTGGGCACCAAGGAGCTGTGAGTCTTGCAGTCTCCTTGCTGTGTCTTGGCTTCTTTGCAATAATTATGGGCTCTCATGATAAGAATTGAGCGAGGTGATGCCTGTAAGGTGTCCAGTAGCACCTGAGAGAAGGGTAGCCGTATTCTGCTTTCTGAGTGGGGCCAGGGCTGGGGCTGCAGAGTGGGCAGTCTTCCTTGGTCATCCCTCCCACCGGGTGCAGCCCTGACAGTTGGAGACCTGAAGGGCGGAGCGGGGAGTGGCTGCCTCAGAGACTGCCGGGGCCCTGACCATGAGATGGAAGGGGCAGGAAAGGTGTTGGAACCAAGAGCTCCCACACCTGACCTCAGGTCCCTCCAGGAGAGGGTGTCACCAGTCAGGGTCATGCGGCTGCAAAAATGGCCACTAGATGTCACCCTCAGCTCATGCTTGAAGTGAAGCTGTCCTGCCTGCGAGAAAGGAACAGGGTGGAAAAGAGGAGGCCAAACCACCAGAGAGTGGGCGAGTTTAAAGAAAGCCCAGGCTTCTGGGTGGCTGCAAAATTTCTGCAGGGAGGTGTCTGCAAGGGCTCATTTGTCTGCCTGCAGAATTTTCCTTCGCAGGATGATGCCAAGTCACAATCAACAGGTTCTTTTTTTTTTTTTTTTTTAAACAAAGACTAACCATTTTTTTTTAATATTTATTTTTTAGGTGTAGATGGACACAACACAATGCCTTTATTTTTATGTGGTGTTGAGGATCGAACCCAGGTCCCACCCGTGCTAGGCGAGCGCTCTACCGCTGAGCCACAATCCCAGCCCACAATAGGTTCTTTAGTGGGCACCTGTCACACAGACCAGGAAGACTCTGGTGCATGCATTATGTGCTAGATGTGTACACCAGCAGGCTGGTCAGTATCCACAATACACCACGTGGTAAGTGTGCTTGTCAGTCCCGTGTTATAGGCGAAGAAACCAAAGCCCATAGCAGTTATGTGTTGTGCCCACGTCATTCACCTGGAGGGGAATTGGGGCCTGTCTGGAGCCTAAATGCTTTCTCCATATTTGATGGGCTTCTGGAGAATTCCAGAATACTAAGCACTCAACAGGCTTCCTGCCAAGTTGGGAGATGTGGTGGGTGGCAACCCTACCTGGCTCTGCTCCTTTGGTGCCAGCAGAGTCTAGCAGGCAGGAGAGGGAGTGGCGCTTGCTGATGTGGGTGGGAGCTGGGTTTGGGTGATGCTGGGTGCTGGGCCCAGCAGATCTAGCACCAATGGGAGACTATCTGTCCATGTCCTCCTCTGAGCAATTTCCCCACCCAGAGTCATTTCAGTTTCTTCATCTGTCACTTCTAGGAGTGGACTTTGTTCCTTTACCACTCTGTCCCTGCTCCCGCCTCCCTTCAAGGCTCTGAGGCCAGATACTCAGACAGACAAGACAAACCAGCCCCTGCCCACAGTCACTCTGCCTGAAGTCTAGACCAGTGACCTTCAAGCTATTTTTGATCATGGAACCCTAGCAAGAAAAAGATTGTTGAGCACACCCCTGTAATATGAATATATTTTGTATTGTTGATCTTTTACAATATGGTCACATTAATTAGAAAAAGGATGAAATGAAAAATGAATAAGTGTTCTAGTATTTTCTTTAAGCATCCCTGTACCATGCACACACACAGTGCTCAAATGCCAACTGAACATTCCTGCCCACCCTTTTTGGCCCTAGCCATAGAAGGAAGAAACTTCAGATTCAACAGGTAGGAGTGTGGGCAGACAGGAAGCATGAGCAGGACTGGGGAGGGACCTTAATGACCTGAACAAGAGGCTAGATTTTATTTTGGACTCTAATGCTGAAAATTTCCTGATCATTTTCACTATGCTAGGATATACAGATCCAGGACACTGTTCCAGGCAGTATCTGATTTCATCTACTTTGGGCAGTTCTATTCCATTTCCAACAGATTTTGTATTAAAATATCCCCCCACTTCAGATGAGTGGGGAACAATTCCTTCACCACATATACTTGGGACAGGAAGAACAGAAGCCGGGTCCTCATGCAGGAAGCAGCACTTGGGGGCCCCCATAAGTATGGGTTGCAGGAGAAGAGGGGCAAAAGGCCACATCTGGGGTTCATAAGGGAACCCCCCTGTGGGCCTTTTACTCAGAGAAGTCTCAGGACAAGCCCCTTCCCCCAACCCTGGCACCATGCTGGAGAACAAAATGGTCGTGAAGGCATCTGTCTGCCCGCCGGGGGTGGCTGCCAGGGAGGCCGCCATGATGGCTGGCCTAGTGTGGGTGTCTTTGTGCGCCGGTGACTGGGTGTCTGTTTGGTACTCACTGAGTGCTTGTTCTGTGGGGCGAGGGGTGTGGGGGTGGGGGCACGGCCTGTAGCAGGGAAGGTACGTGAGGCTGGGCACGAACAGCCTCACCCACCAGCCCTACTCCTGCCAGGTACTCCCAGCTGCTCCAGAGGACTGCCCACCGCCTCCTCCCTTCCCTGGGCATGGCCAGGCCGGGGGGCAAATGACTTGGCCGGCATCTCCCTCACTTGGACCCACTGGGGCAGAGCCAGCTCACCTGGGGCACAGGCAGGGCTCCTTGCTGGGTGGGTGCTCTGCCAATCCCCCTCCCCCACTCCCAAGGGGGACAGGAGGAATAGGGAGGCGGCAGGGTAGAGGGCGCCGACCAGAGGGACAGGCCCCTTCCTCTCCGGGACTGTGGCTGGGTAGAGCAGGGCACAGGGGGCTGCTGGATGGGGTGGGGGTGTTTCTCTGTTGAGGGCCAGGAAATGATTTCCATGCAAATGAGATGCAAACTCCTTAATGAGCTTGCAATTAGGAAGCCAAGGCTGCCAGGCCCGGGCAGTGCCTGCGGGTTTTATGAATGGGCCAGCGTGGGGAGGGGGAGGAGGCGCGCCGGCCCGCCCCCACGTTTCCCTGCCTCTGCACCCGCGACATGCCGCGCCGCACGTTGCTGCCTCCCGGCCGTGGCGACCTGGCTCACGGCCAGCGAGTCAGCTGCTCCGGACGGCGCAGGAGGCTGTCGGGCAGAGTCCCCGCCACGCTGCCTACCGGCGATGCGTTGGGGCCGCCGACACGCCCCCTGGGGCCCGGCAGGGGCTCTGTCCTCCGGCGCCCTTTTCCCCGTTGCTGGAGTGGTTTCCTGCAGTAAATCGAGTGGAGTTAGCTGCAGGCCCTGTTCGGTTTAGGATGGGCAGCCCCGGGACTTCTAGACCAAAGGAGGAGGATGGGCCCCTACCTTGGGGTAGATAGAATGACCTTGAGAGGGATGGAGGTAGAGTGGCAGGATAGGTACCAGTTCCCACCCCAGGACCCTCGGCATCTCCACAATCCCCTTCTCCAGCCAGTTCCCAAGTGTGAACTTAACTTCAAAAGCCTGGTTCGCAACCACCCCACTGCACACGCTGTTTCCTACACTTGCTGGTTCTGCTCCTGGCCTTGCTGGACTGATCTGGGATGGAATCGAGGGTCTCCTAAGGGCGTGTGGGCACTCCGGTCAGCTCTGGGCTAGAAAGACACCACAGTGTGAGCAGTTGAACCCTGTTAGGCCAGAGCCCCCCTCCCCTCCTCTCTCCTCCTTCATTGCTTTCAGAGTGAATTAACTAATTACCTCCAATAAAGTGCCTGGCTCTCTGTTCCCCTGGGCCCCAATCCCTCCCCTAGGAATCCTCCTCGCCCAGGCTGGGCCTGGAAGGGGGCCTGGCCTGCAAGGTGGAAGTCAGTGAATCAGTCAAGTGGTGCAGGGAGGGTGGGACAGTGGAAGCTACAGTGTCATTTACCATGGGAGTGGTGCGGACAGCCAGGCTCTCTGACTTTGCTGGGATGCAGAACTGAAGTCAGGTCTAGGGACAAGGGCCCAGTGGGTGCTGTGAAAGCCAGGAGCAGGGGCTGCCTTTGGAGGTAAGACCTGGGTGAAGGGTGTGTGCTGATGTTGAGGCCCTGAGGGCCAAACTAGAAGACCCACCTCAGGAGAAGCAACTTGAGGGTGGGTCTTAGAGCTGCCAGTCTTTGGGGACACTTGCAGCCTCCCTCACTCAGGACAAAGGACAGACTCCAAAAGTCTGGGGGTCCATCCAGTCCCTTTTCTCTCTAACCAGGCTTGCTCCTGCTGCAGCAAGGACAGCCCCTCAGTTATCTTTGTCCTGTCCTACTCCTCAGTGGCTCTAAGGCACAGACCCCAGCACTAGCCCAGCCCAGCACCATCTGTGTGCCGCCCTGTGTGCCGCCCTGGTCCCGCCCTGGTCCCGCCCTGGTCCCGCCCTGGCCCCACGTGTGAGACGTGATGGGGAGGATACCTGGCATCAGGAGGCAGGGCAATGGGTTGTTGACCCAGGTCTCACCTCTGGTAGCTGGCATCTCCTGGGACCAGGCAGGTTCATGCCAGGCTGTGACTCAGGCCCAACCCCCCTTGAGTCCTGCCATGCCAGGGATCTGGGCTTGGGCATCCTTTGTATATGTGAACTGGGGTTGTCAATTGCAGCCTTCTATCTTGGGGTCACCTTCTCTCTATCCCAAGTTTCAGCTCCTCCCAACCACCACCCCTGGAGAGGCTGACTAGGGAGGGCCCCCTGGCAGCATACAGCAGCCTTCAGGGTCAGTGGGTATGTGAGCCATCCAGGGCAGGGGCAGGGCCTAGCACATGGGAAGGGCCACTCCTGGGGTGTCCTGAGCACCATCTACCTACTTGACTTGCCCCCTAAGCCCATGGAGAGCTGGCCCCAAACCCCTTATATCCAGGAAAACCTCATCATGCCTCCCTTGTGTGTGGCCAGCCCAGCTGGTACTATAAGCTCCAAGTCTCCACTTGTTTCTCTCTCTCTCTTGTCCCCCTCCGCAGATCCTCTGAGTTTGAGTCTTGTTTTTTCCTGTACTTCCCAATGGACAGCAGAGGGCGTTGCCCAAAGATGAGGCCACTAGGAATGGAGCAGAGAAATCAATCCCTTTCCTTGTGTCCAGTTGTATACAATGTAGAGCCCAGGCTCATGGGTCACTGTGTGTGTGTGTGTGTGTCTATGTGTATGTGTGTGTGTGAGAGAGGGAGAGAGAGAGAGAGAGAGAGAGAGAGTGATATGAGACTGACCCAGGAAGGACACCTTCCTTCCTGGGGATCTAGACTTAACCTTTCAGCTGAGGATTAGAAGTTAGACCACAGGTTGAACCTAAGTGGTGAACCCAGATGGCTCTAGGCAGGAAGAGGAAGGTGAGGGAGTTGTGCTTTCCCAGCAGGCTGAATGGGGAATGGGCACTGGAGGTTGCTAGCTTTCCTCCCTTGATACTGATTGGGAGGGGCTGCATACAATAGCTGGTGTCCCACCCTGTGGGAGGGACTGCTGTGGACATCTGGGCCACATCTGGATTCCTGGCAGGACCAGGATCTGGTCTATTTGGAGTCCTTAAGGGTTATAGGATCCACCCCTTTGGGACCCCTGCTATCACATTCCTGGGGAACCCTTTGTAAACAGGTGTATAGGGTACATCCTTGTAATGCCTGAGAATTCCTACCAGCTCAGTCCTTCCGGCACTCCTTTGGAAGCGGCCCTAGGGACCTGGGCAGCAGAGTTCTCTGGGCCAGGTGACCTTTTCATGGCTGAGCCTGTGTGCGCATGGTGAGATGCTGGGAAATACACTCGCGGGGTCCACATTGTCCATGCCTCTTCCTTCAGATGGGGTAAGAGCAAGGGCTGGAAGGGGAGTGAGGCTGCAGCACCTCTTAGGGACCCCACCCCAAAAAGAGGAGTGGGGAAGCCCTTGCTGTGGGGTGGTATCACACAAAAGCTTGGCAATGTGATTGGGACGGGAAGCAGAGAGGCGACAGCAGGAGTGGCTCTTTCTTGGGTCTGGGGTCTGGGTTCTAGGGAGGAGACCACACGGAGAAACAGCCCGTAGGTCCGCTGGGTTGCAGGACGCCTCCGACACGGAGCAGGAGGATGGCCGCGATGGCCTTGCAGAAAGGAGCAGTGACGGGGAGGGGGAGGGGACGAGAGTGGCGCCCACCCGGGCTCGGCCGCTGCGGGGGCCCAGCCCCTCTTTCCCACCCCTTTCTCGCCCGGCCGCCGCGGCCCCTCCCCCAGACCCGGGCGCCGCCTCCCCCTCCCCTCCTCCTCCCCCTCCCACCCGGCGCTGCAGCTGCTGCCGACGGACTATTCTGCACGTAGCGAATGGAGGAGACGCACAAGGGAGGCCTCAAGTGCGCGCGCGCGGGAGCCGGAGCCGCGCGGGCGGGGGAGTAGCGGCGTGAGCGCGCGCGCGTGCGGCGCCGGCCCTGAGCGCGCGCGCCGGGCCCCGGAGCGCGCGTGTCCTCCGCGCCCAGGGTCTGGGGATGCTTGGACTGAGTCTCAGCGACACCCCGCGCAGCCCGGCTCCCAGACCTTCTCCGTGCACGTTGCCTCCCTTCCAGCGAATTCCAACTCAGGTCCCTTTTCATCTTCCACCTCAATAGCAAGGTCCTTTGCACATAGTAGGCACTTCATGGTGGGGTGCTGGAATGAATTTATTTGCTCACCCTGCTCCTCCTCTCGGTCAGTGCTCTACAGTCAGCCAGGTCTTGGGCTGGGGGTTTACAGCGGGCTGAAAGCACTGGTTGCCTGCCATTCGGACCATATAGTCCCACGAAGGTGGCCCCCCAGGAGTCTCAGCCTTGAGAGCCTCTTCCTCCCACCCCTCTGTACCTGAATACAGGGTGAGCCCTGTAATGCCCCTTATTAAGGGCCTGGGAAGAAAAAACAAAGGAGTGCATTGACCTCTGTTTCTTCTGTGTTGGGGAACTCCCAAGGGAGTGCCTTCCCCTGTCACCTCTTCTCTCCTATGTCACTTGCACAGCTCCTAATTCCCTGGGGTGTCTGGGACCAGGCTGGGTTCTGCCCACACCTCTGGCAAAGGTGTATTATGGTGAACACAGAAACTGTGTCCTGGGATAACCTAGGGAGGGCAGGGAGGCCCTGGCTGTGGCAGGCAGTGCCCTAATCTTGGAGGTATCTCTAAGTTCCAGGGGAAACCTCCCTACTTTGGGAATCCCTAATTTGGGGCTGGAAAGTGACATACAGGGAGAGCCTGTCCATAACTTTCCTGAGTGGCTCAGGTTGACACCTCACTTCACCCTTCCAGCTGCACATACCATTTATAGGTCTGGGGTGAGATATCTGTCTTCTGGCTATGGGAATTGGGCAGGTGGCAGGACATTGCAAAGGGATGTCTGAATAGGATCAGTTGCCTTTTGGGCACTCTGGTGGTGGCAGGAATGAGAGTGAGGGCTCTCTCACATAGTAATTTAAATGTTCAAGTCATTTGACCTCTCTGAGCCTCAGTCCCCCAGTATGATGGGAACATAGCATTCACTCAGTGGGTATGTTGGGGACTGGGGGATGATCTTCTTCTGTTGGGGCAGACGCTTGGTAAGAGGTCAATCTTTTTTTTTTTTTTTTGAGCTGTTTGGACTGGCTGAAAGACTGGGACTATTTCCCTCAGCTCTGTTTCCATGGGTAGAATGAATTCAAATTTCAATGCTGGCAGCTCCTTGGAATTTGGAGGTGGGTTTTGAGAAAACTGTAGAGACCAGAAACATGTCACATTGATTTCATCATCCAAGAATGAACCGTTTCATACTGGTTTTCCAGACATTAATATCTGAGGCCTTAAAAAGGGATATTTTGGATAGGAATCACTAGTGGGTATTACACACTTCCCGGCCTTCTTAATCAGAGGTTACAGAACATGTGAGTCTTTGTGACTCAGAACTGTGGTCACAAGGGTCCAGCACTATTCTGGTTGTAATGTAGTGAAAATCCCAAGCCCTGTTTGGCCCCACTTCCCTGATGGCTACATATTCATAGTTCTTGTGTCTACTTTTTATAGTTCTTCATCACTTCTATTCCCTCCCTGTTAGCTGTCACTTCTCCTGCCTTGCCTTCACTTTGCCTGCCTCAGGCCCATCTCCAACCCACCCCCCTTGTTCTCAGCTTGTTTCTGTTTGGCTGTGCGCTGAGAAATCAGAAAATCACATCTGTTAGAAGATGTGAAAAACAACAAGATCTTTTGAACTTGACAAATTATATTAAAGTTCATCTGGAGAAATAAACATGCAGAGAGAGCTTGGGAAATTCTGAAAAAGAGGTATTATAAGGGGCAACTAGTGCTATGAAAGTGTTCTGTAAAGCTCCAATAATAAAATAGTTGGGTACTGGCATAAGAACAGGCAGACAGATCAAAGGAAAAGAGTAGAGTCCAGACACACACCCATGAACAATGGAAATTGAATATATGATAAAGTGACATTTTAGATCAGAGGAGAAAAGATGAATGATTCAATCAAATTGGATAATTGGCTAGCTGCTTAGGAAAAAATAAATAAATAAAAACGGTTCTCTATTTCTGAAATAAATTCCAGATGGAACAAAAATATAAATGTAAAAAGGAAACCATAAAATTACTAGAAGAAAACATTAGCAAAAATTCTAAAAGTATATATTCTTGGAGTGGGGGAAAGTATGACAAAATCCAGGAGTCTCCACAGGAAAGATTTTTTAAAACTGGCTACATGAAAATGTAATATCCTAAGGTCTAAAGGCAAATAACAAACTGGAAAAAAATATTTTCAACATGGACGACAGAATTCTTACAAGTCAATAAGGAAAAAAAAAAACCAAACAGAAAAATGGCCAAAGCACATGAAAGAACAGAAAAGGATTTCTGGGGTTTTTTTTTTTGTTGTTGTTTGTTTTTTAGTGGAGATTGAACCCAGAGGCACTTTGCCACTGAGCTACAGCCCCAACACAACCCCATTTTTTAAAAAAATTTAATTTTGAGACAGGGTCTTGTTACATTGCTGCTGAGGCTGGCCTCAATCTTGCAGTGTCCTGCCTCAGCCTCCTGAGTTGCTGGCATTACAAGCAAGTACCACCATGCTCAGCCAGGAGAGGGTTTCTGAATGGCTAACAAGTGCTCCCTCAGTCAAAATATGCAAAATCAAAATTAAGAAATGAGAAGGTTCTCTTTTCACCAATTTGACGGCTACTCCAAGGGTGACCTCTGCCTGTGTGAACACAAGCATCTTTAAACTTGATGGGAAAGTCACTGTACCTAGGAAGGGACCTGGTAATATGCATCAGAAGAAGTAATTTACAGTTTAGGATTTCATGCCTAGGAATCCCCCAGATACAATGTTAAAAGTGTCCCAAGTGTGTGTTCATTGCAATTTTGTTTCCAAACTTGAAAACTTGGAAGGAACATCAAGTCTATCAGTAGGGCCCAGTTAGATATGTCATGAATTTCCAAACCCTGGAGCATGTAGTGGTTGAGGGGAGTGAGGGTGAGCTTCGGCACTGATACTAAGTGGAAAAGCACATGGCAGGACATTACTTATATGGTGCTACTCGGTGGAGAGTGTGCCCCAGGGCAGCATTGGATCCTGGGGGGGGGGGGGCTATCAGGAGCCCATCATCTTGGGCCACCTTAAACTACTGGGTTGGGAACCCTGGAGCCGGGACTCAGCAGTCTGTGTTGTTACACATTTTATAGTATGCACACTCATATGTTTGGAAGCACGAGTAAGTCACTATATGTGTCAAAAATAGATGTAAACCTGTTGGCCCTTGTGCCTCAAAAATTCTAGGATTCACCAGAAACAGCTTTCTGTGAGCAGAGAGAATACAAGTCCATTTTTCATTTTATTTGTTTTTGAGCTGTTCAGATTTTTTTTACATGAGAATACATTGCTTTGATTTTTCTAAAAGAATAGTTTAAAAAGTTACTGAGGTGGGGCTGGGGATGTGGCTCAGGCGGTAGCACGCTTGCCTGGCATGCGTGCGGCCCAGGTTGGATCCTCAGCACCACATACAAACAAAGATGTTGTGTCTGCCGAGAACTGAAAAATAAATATTAAAAAAAAAATTCTCTCTCTGTCTCTCTCTCTCTCTCCCCCTCCTCTTTCTTAAAAAAAAAAAAAAAAAGTTACTGAGGTAGCTCAGTGGTGGAGTGCTTGTTTTGTAGACCTTGGCTTCCAGCCTCAGTATAGAACAATAAAAAAAAAAAAAGTGCTACATACATACAATGATACAGTGGATTATTTATTATTCAGCCTTAAAAGGAGGGGGATTTTTCCCACATTTTTTTTATTGGTGCATTAGAGTTATACACAGTGACAGGGTTTGTCATTACATATTCGTACATGCACACAATATAACAATATAATTTGACCAATATCACTCCCCAGCACTTCCTCTCTCCTTCCCCACCTTCCCACCCCTTGGTCCTTTTCCTTTGTTGATCTCCCTTTGACTTTCATGAGACCTGCCCCCCACCCCCAACACCTTTCTTTTCCTTTTTCCTTTCTAGCTTCTGCATGTGAGAGAAAACATACAACCCTTGATCTTCTGAGTTTGACTTATTTTGCTTAACGTAATGGATGGAACGTGAGACCATGGTCTCACGTTCTATCCATTTTTTTTCTGCAAATTACATAATTTCCTTTTTTCTTTATAGCTGAAATAAAACTCCATTTTTCTTTATAGCTGAAATAAAACTCCAAGCCACATTTTCTTTTTCCATTCATCCGTTCCTGGATGCCTAGGCTGGTTTCATAGTTTGGGTACTGTGAATTGTGCTGCTATAAACATGGGTATGCATGTGTTACTGTAGTAAGATGACTTTAATTCTTCAGGATAAATACCAAAGGGTGGCATAGCTGGGTCCATGCCTAGTCTATGGAGGAACCTGAAAAAGGGGAATTCTGACACAGGAGACAACATGAATGACCCTGAAGGACATTATGAAGAGTGAAATCAGCTGAATATTTCATGATTCTACCTTAATGAGGCACCTGGAGGAGTCAAGTTCAAAGAGACAGAAAGTGGACCCCTGGTTGCTGGGGGCTGGGGAGTTAGTGTTTGCTGGGTAGAGTTTCAGTTTTGTGAGATGAAAAGCACTTTGGAGATGGATGTGGTGGGGGCTGGGTAACAACTGAAACATGTTTAATACCACTGAGCTGAACCCTTAAAAACGGTTAAGATGGCAAACTTCATGTTTTGTGTTTGCCCACATTTTTTTTAAGTTAAAAAAAAAAAAAGAAAAGAAAAGTTACTCAACCAAAAGGTGTATGAAGTAGGGCCACAATGGAAGCTGGCAAGTTCTGCGTGAGCCTGCCTCTGGATTATAGAGTGTGAACTTGAGGGTTAGGCTCAATGACAACTCTCTCTGCTTCAGAGCCTGGTTGCAGCAAGTCTTGGCATCTGATAAGAGAGAGGCCTCCTCCTCGCCCACACAATGGGAAGCAGAGCTAAGGAACTTGCTGCCTTGAGGGATGTCACAGGCTGACAATAGGGCCGGATAGGAGAGTGGTTTGGTGGCTTACTGGAAGACAGGCATGCTAGGTTACTGGGGGAACTGGATCGCTGCCCTTGCCTGAGGCCTTTGCTGAGACCCTTCTGGCTGTCAGAGCTCTGCAAAGTATGTGGAGCCCAGGGGCCCTGGGGAGATTTGGGGAGTAGAGGGAGCAGGAGGATGAACAGAGATTGGTGGGGTCGGGCTGAGTTTCTTGGGGCTGAGTCCTTGCTTAGACATGTGGCTGGAGCAAAGGCTGTACTGGAAAGAAGGATGATGCCAGGGTGGGGGTGAGAAGGGAGATGGCATTGAGTGTGGGAGAATCTGGCCAAGCTGAGCCTAGCACAGCCAACTGGCTGGGACTCAGGGGCAGGGGACAGCATGTGGGTTTCTGCCTGCCCTTCTCCCAGCTGGAGGAGAGGGCTCTTGCACCAGATTCTGGGGACTGCTCCAAATGGTCCATTCTGGCCTGAGTGCACAGCTCTCTGTGCCGCCTTAGACCCTCTCTGTCAAGACAGTAGAAGTTTGGGGCTGCCAGGAACCAAGCAGGGGACTTGTGGCCAGGGAGGGGCCCAGAGGTGAGGAGGTCCTGAGCCAGCCGGTTTAGGCTGACCAAGCTGCAGAGTTCCACAGCATGACCAGCTGAGGTTCGGTGCTTTGCCTGTCTTTGTTCAATCCATTACCGAGCAAGCTCCTCTCAGGAAGCTGAGACCAGTCCCTGTCCTTAGGGAGCTCATGGTCTGGCAGAGGGAAAGGCCACCCTGACTCAGGCAGCGTGGGTGTCGACCACAAGCCTGGCGGGTTCACTCTAGGGCAGGATCTGTGCTCACTGCAAAAGGTCTCAGTCTCCCTCTGTGTGTAGTGGGGTTGATAGCTCAGGATACATTCAGTCATGGTGATGGCCAATTCCCAGTGCTACCTGGAGAGGCACTGACTGACCCCATCAGCCAGGAGACGGGGTGATCAGTGGCACAGGAGAGCCACATCCTCAGTTCCCTCTGGGACTGGAGATGTGGCTCAACAGTAGAGCACTTGCTTAGCATGAGCAGGGCTCTGAGTTTGATCTCTGCACCATTAAAAAAAACACAAACAAACAAATGTCCTTTTTTTCCTGGTGTGGCCATACCAGTTTCAGCATGATCCTGTTTCATTGTCCTGAAAGTGGAACAGGAGGTGAGCAGACAGAGAGGAATGGGGTTAAAGAAACAGGGAGGAATTTCTAGGTCTGTCCAGCTGTTTCCAGATTTCTCCACAGCTACACATATATATTCGGAGGTGGGGTCATCATCCCTCCCAGGGAACCACTGGGGTAGGGGCGATCCCCCTCTGTAACCCTGGGGGCTAGAGTATAGGATAAGGAAAAACCGAGGCAGGCTTGGACCCACTTCCTGAGCTGATTTGGGCTTGTGGACCCAGGAGCTGGCCTTTCCTGACTTCCCCAGACTATAGAGGTAGGTGCCCAGGCTTGTTGGCTGCCTCCATGCTCAAATGGCTCTGTAGACCTTCCCAGCTGAGGGCAGCTGGGCCTGGGATAAAGCCAGAAAATGCTTGGTCTCTCAGCTCGACCCTGACCCCACCAGGCCCAGGCAGGTCCTGCCTGCACACCCTGAGTCCACCCTGCCCAGCCACCCATGGTGATTTAGCATGAGAGAATGGGGCTAGATGGTGGGAGGGACCACCCAGAGGGGTGAGTGGGTGAACTGGGAGCAGGCTGCGTATTCAGGACCCATGTTAGTGAGCGTGATTGTCCTTCCTCAGAAGGGTGATTTGTTGGGATTCCCCACCCACTTCCAGTCTGAAAACCTTGAAGTGTGTAGATGTGTAGACTCATCTGTTTTAGATGCCAAAAGGAATCCTATTCTGACCCAGTTTGATGGACAGACACAGCCCCTGTCTTCATGGAACTCACAACAGTCTGAGGGAGGAGACACAGTCCTGTCCTCAGGAAGCCCCTGTCTGAGGGACACACAGTCATAGCCCTGTCTTCAGGAAGCTCTGCCTGGTAGGGAAATGCTCTGGGCTCCCTATAGCCTCCTTCCCTGGCATGTTATTTTCCTCTCCAGCCCCCTCCTCTGCTGTCCTGAGATGTTCCTTTCCCTGGGAGGAGTTGGTGGAGCTGGTGGAGCTGTGGGAGCTCAGGGCCTGCTCTGTGGCCTGCTGCCCACCACTCTCAGCGTGTTCTCAACCTCACCTGCACAGAGCCTGCAGAGCCCAAGAGGAGTTCCAGGCGGGGAGACTGAGTCATGGTGGATCCCACCTCCCAAGTGGCTGCATGAAAGATGACATGAGGCCCAGGGGAAAGAAAAGAAGGGGTTCTACTAGCTCATGACCCCAGACATCGCCCCTCCCGGTGTCCACGGGAGCCTTGCGCGTGCGTGTGGGAGAAGGCACGCAGTCAGACCTACACCCATGCCCTGAGCCCCAGCAGACATGTGAGGCTGGGGTGAATCATGGAGCAGGAGGTGGATGTCTGGAAGCCAGATGCAGCCCAGCTGTTCAAGGCCATGAGCCCAGCCATCCCTAGGCCAGATGTCTCCCCCACCCTCCATCTTCCAAGCTTTCAGAAGCACTTCTGAGGAAGACCGGTGCCCAGGACCCAACCAGGAATCCTCTCCTTAAAGTGAGGAATTCTTGCCTTTCTTCAGACACTGGTGGGGGCAGGGTGGGCAGTAAACCTTGAGAGGGCCAGATGAGGGCCACACATTCTCATGTACTCACAAGCCCGAGAGCTGCTGGATACAGATGCCCCTCAGACAAGAGGGCTGGGGGAGGGGCAGAGGCCATATCTGAGGGTGGGAGGTGTCAACTCTGGGACAAAACTGCTGGGGGTGGGTGGGTGGGTCTGCATCATTTTGGCGGTGGCCTGTTGACCCCACCTGACAGGAGCCTCATCAGACTGCAGGGTCTGAAAGAAGCCGGGAAGGTGTCGACACACAGATGCCCAATATTCACTCAAATATCTGCTCCCTCAGAGGCAGACAAGCCCTCTGGGGCTCCCTGAGCACAGAGACGGACACTCCCTGTCACACTGATTTCTCATAAGGCTGATGTTGGTGAAGTTTCCCTATAAGACTGGGAATCCCGAAGGCAGACCCCTTTCTCTCCCCTGAAAGGGAGAAAGGTCAGGCAGGGAGCTGCCTGGGGGCAGGGCTATATCTGTCCATCATCCCTGGGTCCCTCTGGGGACAGAGACTCCTTCTCTAGCCTGCCTCCTCTAGAATTCCTGGAGATAAGATCTGCTGTGGGTCCCTTGCTGTCCCATTTGGCCAACTCCCAGCCATTGAGGTTGGCTGGTGTCTCCTGCCATTGCTTCACTTTCAGTAACAGGGACGGCAGCAGTTTGGTCCCAGAGTTGACACCGCCAGTGACCAGCCCCTGGGTTTCGGTTCCCCTGCCCAGGCAGCCTCAGCCCTCACAGCACAGTAGGGAAAACCCTCTGCTTCCCTCCTTCTCTGACATCTGTGTCTGGCTCCTGTGTCTTCCTGGTCCTGGCCCTTCTCTGCACCCTCCTCCTGTCGCTGGAGTCCTAATGTCCTAAGCAGAAGTCATGAGGCCATCTCATGGGAAGTATGTTACAGAGGTGGCTTCACTTTGTCCTCACAAGCCTAGAATTTAGATGGGAATGTGACCACCACTGGACAAGTAAAGAGATGGGCCCTACAAGGTTAAGGACTTGTTCAAGGTCGCATAGCTTCTGGCAGCAGACTGGACAGGGACCAGGGTCTAGGTCTTCTTGTGTGAGGCCTGACTATGTGCATGTCCATGTAAGAGGAGGCAGAGACTCTCTGGCTCCATGGCAGGTAATTAATCTTCCTGGGCAGGAGATAGGGAGAACACAGGGCCTATGGAGGGTTCCATGACAGGGCAGGGGCTGAGGGAACCTAGGGGGCTACCTGGCAGGTCTTCCAGCAACTCGCAGCAGAGCTGGGGTGCCAGGGAATAGGGCCACTCTAGGTTTGGACTGGGGGAGTGTAGGCCCGGATGGTGGGTTTCAGTCAGCCAGGTGGAGGCCATTGGGGTCATTTGATAGGAGGCTGCCTGAATCTGCTGGGGGAAGGGGAGTGGTATTTGTGGAGCAGCTTCCAGTGTGAGGCACACACAGCTGCACTGCCTCACTCCACTGCACCCAGTTTATAGGTGAGGAAATGCTGACCCAAAAAGGGACTCCACTTGCCCTAGAGCATGATGTTCCAGGCCTTGAGCCATGCCTCTCAGACCTCAAAGCCGACGTTCCTGGGGGCTAGGAGGCCTGCTCCTGTTGTGTTCTCTGTTCAGTTCCTGACCCCGTTCCTACCAGTCCTGTGCTGTGGGCCTCTGTTTCCCCGTTGAGTAAAGGGGATCATGCACGACTACTTGTCATATAACCTTGCTACGTGGGACAATGGGTACTATTGAACTGCTGACCCAGAGTATTCATAGGAAGTTTGGGGCCTCTGTCTGTCTTCTCCCCCACACCAGCCTCCCCATTTCAGCTGGGTGTTGGGACTTGGCCAGATGGACTAGGGTCTCAGAATGGGAGACTTATCAAGGGGTGTGCGGAGCTCGACCAGGTCCCTGTTTGGGGGGTGCAGGAAGTCTTGTTTCTCATCCCTCTTGGGCCCACAGATCCCTCCCCGCTGCAGTGTGGGCATGTGAGCTCCTAGCACGTACCTGGCGATAAGGACCACTTTGGAAGCAGGACGTGGGCTACGTGAAGGGCCAGTGGAGGCGGCTGCCTGCCCAGCACAAGGGGCCAAGGCCAGGAGGCCGGGCTGTGGGGTCCATTGTTTGCCTGCCACCCCCCTCTGATGATCACAGGCTCAGCAGCAGTCTGCATCAGGCCCTTGGCAGAAGCTAGGTCCTGTTCCCCCCACGCAGGCACGCCCTGGCCCGCACGTCCTCTCCTGGGCCGCCAGCCACAATGGTGCTGGCCTCTGCTGCTGCTGGCCTCTAGGGGGCATTGCCTGGGCACCTAGGGAATCCTTGCTCGATGAGGCAGGGCCTGGGGAGCTCATCTTGGGGTTGTCAGCCCATTGAGGTGAGACAGCCAGTGACAGGGCAGAGGGACAATGGCTCTACCGAGCAACAGGGTGGGTGGGGTGAGGTGACCCCTCCAGTGTTGCTTTGGAGAGTAATTTGCATGTGCATGTCAGAGTCCAGATCCATAGGTGAATTCAGGGGGCGGGGAACGGGTGCTGACCACTGTGTGACCTTGGGCTTCTGCTCTCAGGTCTCAGTGTCCTTAGCTATACGATGCCGGGCCTGGAGAGGACCCATCTTGAGGTTTAATATGCTGTGACTTGTGGCAGCCTTGCTCTTCCTGATGGAGCTCAGACCCAGTGAGACCAACGGGCGGGATGGGCTGCCCTGGGCTGTGTGTCCTGCAGGATACAGGGTAAGACCAGGAGTCCCTGCATCCCAATGCCCTTGGAATTCTTTGAGGTGAAGCTGTCAGCTCGTGTCCCCTCAGAACCCCCAGCCCCAGGCCTCCCAGGGCTAGAGCTGTGGCCTCTGACCAACAGGTTAAAAATAACCCCCATGGGCTCTTCTCCTTCCACAGGAATGGTGTTTGTGTTGGCATCTGTGGTCCCTCTGGCTCTGCCAACTTCCACAGCATGTGACATTGTCAGGGGATCGTAGGTGTGAGGAAGGAGTCATTGGAGGGGCTCGTGCTGCCTGGCCACCAGGTGAGAGTGTCTGGCAGAGGTCAGAGATGGCTGGCAGGGCCATCTGTGGCCACGAGGCTGCTCATGGGGTTGGGGGCACATGATGGGCCAGGCAAAGCCCACTTGTGGAAATAAAATGATGTAGGCTGCTGGCTGGACTGTGTCCAGGTGCTGGGCCTGGACTCCGTGGGGCAGACCTGAGTAGCCAGGTCATCCTCAGTCAGTCTCCAGATTCCAGAATCCAAACAGTGAATCACAAGACTGTGGAATCAAGGAATTCTAGACTTGTAAAGGACACCAGAGACACTCGTAGTCAAATCTCTGCCCAGGGGAGAAAAATAGCAGCCCCATTAGAGAATATTTATGGAGCTTGTCCTGGGTGCCAGGCTCTAAGCTGGCATCCACTGAATTAATCTTTCCAGCAACCCTCTGAGCCCAGTTCTGTTTTGTTGTGTTTCCTTTTAAACAAAAGTAAGAAAGAAAGGCACAGAGGAGTTAGGTAATTTGTGCAGAGTGGCTTCAAACTCACCTCTGATTCCAATCTCTACATCCATGATCGTCACCGGGTCCTACTTGACAGAGCCAGAAGCCCAGAGTTGGTGGGTGGGGTGAGGGTGGGTTTCAGGATGGGCCATTGAGGACATGCCCCTTCACCTCCTGCCCCTGCCCACAGCTCCCCCGACTCTAACCGTGCGTAGTCAGAATCCTCCCTCAGGCCCCCTGAATCACACTGACTTTAGTGTAGACCATTTCCCGTCCTTCACCCCCCAGGGAGACATGACAGCCCCTCATTGCCCCTGCTCATTAGATACCCATTTTTTCCTGAGGGTTTTCAGAAGAGCCTCCCTGCATCCTCTCATGAACCACTGAAGAAGGCCTTGCTGTTGTCTGTAGCCTTCCCTTCCCCAGCCCTTCCCTTGCCCTCTGAGGTGCTGTTTAACTCCGGGGGCCTCTGTGGCCTGACTTGGGCTACTTGTCTGCTCCCCTTGACCCAATATGGACCTGGCCTGGCTGAGGAGGGGAGCTCAGGGGCCAGAGCCTGACCCGATGGCTGTCCTTTCAGGGGAGTCCCCCAGCAGAGACTGCAGGTTAAACCCTGGCCGTTCCCATCCTGCCAGGTCTCTCCACTTCCCATCCCCACTCTATGCCCTTGAGATGCTCATGTGGGCTTCAGGCATGGTCCTCCCATGGCATTAGTTGGTCTTTTGGGACCCCAAGTGGCTGGGGACGTAGATATGGGGTGAAGAGCAACTCTTTGCTCCTCATACCCCAGGGCGGGATTTCACCAGCAGCAATAATGAGCACCGACTGCTTACGGACCACTTGCCCAGGCACTGGTGAATGCAGGGCAGGAGGCACTTGGCAGAGTCCTCACCAGGACCTGGTGAGGAAGGTTCTATTGTTCTCTCTGCTTTTTGAGTGAGAAATGGCAGGCGAGTGGCTTGGCTAGGGAGGGACTAGCATCTGTTTTGTTTGCTGTTGACCCCCTTCATTCACATTTGCCCCGAGAAGTGAGGCAATCAGGTTCAGTCCCAAAGCCCAGGTGGGAAAAGTGAGGGTCAGACCTGGGCCAACTGCTTTGATCTCTGCATGTCCCCACTCTGGCTGTCACCTGAAGTGTTTGTCCGGGTGTCTCCTCTCTTCTGGATTTAGATCCTCATCTTGCCCACTTTCTGAAGTGGACTCTGCCCTCCTTCCCTGCTTCCTCCTGGAGCTCTGTCCTCCCCACAGGGCTGCTCCTGGTCTCACAGAGCGTGTGGAAGGAAATTCTCCTGGTGGAGATGTCACATTACTGGCAACTTCTCTCTTCCAGGCCTCTTATCCGTTCCCACATGTCTTTTAAAAATTGAAAAAAAAAACAGAAATTTTTTTATTGGTTCTTTTTAGTTATGCATGACAGTAGAATCCATTTTGACATAATTATAAAAGCATGGAATATATCTTGATCTAATTTAGTCCCCAGCACCCCTCCTTCCCCTTCTCTCTATTGGTTTTTCTGCCATTTACCCAGAGTTATTTTTTAAATAATTTCTTGTGGATGTACCTGATGGTGAGGTTCACTGTGGTGAATTTATATATGTACCTAGGAAAGTTGTGCCAGATTCATTCCACTATCTTTCCTTTTCCCATTCTTCCCTCCCATCCCTTTATTCTCCTTTATCTACTCCACTGAACTTCTGTTCTTTTCCCATGTGTCTTGAGGTGATTCCACCAGAGGAGAGGCCTGTGTCAGTAGAAGTTAGGTTTACATAGAATAGATGTGCACTGTTTTGGTATGGGGGATTGAATCAAGGGGCGCTTAACCACTGAGCCACATCCCCAGCCCTTTTTTTTATATTTTATTTAGAGGCAGGGTTTTGCTGAGTTGCTTAGGGTCTCACTAAGTTGCTGAGGCTGGCTTTGAACTCATGATCCTCCTGCTTCAGCCTCCCAACCTGCTGGGATCACAGGGCTGCCACAGCACACCTGGCTATATGTGCCCTTTTTTGGTTGTGAACTTAAGAGTCTGAACATAAACACTCCAAGGATGAGCTGATGACTGCATGCTGTCAGGGAACCAGGCTCCTTTTATTTACTGATCTGCTAGGTGTAGTTCCCAATTCCAAGGTTATCTCATTGCCAAAGATGGCTGCTGGAGCTCCGGTCAGCAGGAAGGAGGAAGAAAACCTGAAGAAGGGCATGACTCTTCCCTTTAAGGAAACTTCCTGGAAGTCGCACATACCTCTGACATCCAGGAGCTCAGTTATCTTGCCACACCTAGCTGCAAGGGAAGCTGGGTAATATGTTTTTTATTCCATGGCATCTGGCTAAAAATTGGGGATGAAGGGAAGAATGGATGCTGGGAGACAGCACTTGTCACAAAGACTTTTGTGCCCTTAATGGCATTGGGTAGAGGTTAAGTGAGCCCTTCCCAATTCCCTGCTGCAGGTGACCCTGGTTCTTCCCTTCTCTGAGACCTCAGTTTTTCTAATTTTTAGTATTTCCTCCCTCCAGTGGTTAATGGCAGCCGTGCAATGCCACGTCTGACTACCTCTGCAGATCCACCCATCAGACCCATTTATTCTCCCAACAGCCCAACAAGTGGCTAGTCTAAGTCCCATTTGTACAGCTTGGGAAGTTGAGGCCCAGAGAGGTCAGGTAATTTTCCTTGGAGCACCCTGCTGGGCTCTGAGCCCAGTTCCTGTATTCCTTTCCCATTGAGCCTTCCCTGCAGGCCTGGTTTCCTGGGCCCTCTCAGAGTTGGAGAGGAGGACTGGAATGGTCTGAGACCTGGGAGGGGCCTTTCTGGAAGGAGAGGACTGGCAGAGGCGTGGCCTCAGTCGCAGGTGTCTCCTCAGCACTTACTCAGTGCCATGGTCAGCCAACATGTCTGAACAGGGTCTACTGACGGGCTTGGGGATTTCTGCTGGCGCCAGGAGCTGGCCACTGCAGCCACATCCTCAGACATCACTTTCCCCAGAATGAGCGTCCTAGACCCAGCAGGAGGAAGGGCGGACAGGGCAGCCTCCCTCACTTCCCCTTTCTCCCTCTAACTCACACTGGTGTCAGAGGCTGGGGGTAGGGGGCTGCTCCCTCTGCCTTCACTTTGGGG
Organism: Spermophilus citellus; assembly: GCF_964194105.1. Lineage (NCBI taxonomy): Eukaryota > Metazoa > Chordata > Mammalia > Rodentia > Sciuridae > Spermophilus > Spermophilus citellus. The sequence goes on along the minus strand of NC_138186.1, from coordinate 59,807,599 downwards.
AGGGGGCAGAAGGGGACAGTCTCCCTCCCCTGTCCTAGCTGGGCTGCTTGGTGGGGCATATGTGGGGACAGTGTGTAGCCGGCTCTGAGGGAATGGGGCCAGGCTCTGGGCTTTTCTGGAAGCCCAGAGCTGTCTGGGCTATGCCTCTACCTCAGGGCAGGACTGTCCTTGCCTGCTGCTGACCCATGAGGGTGAGGTCATTGCCCTGGCCTGGGTGGGGGAGGAGCTTCGCGCGTAAGTGTGGTTGCCACCGCTTACATTACTGTGGTTAGTAGTGTTCCTGCACTATCTGGTCTCTGCCCCCAGAGAGGAGGCTCAGAAGCAGTGAGTCACAGCTGGTAGTTGACAGTGGGGTGTCCTGGGGATGGCCCTGAGACCCAGACATAACCTCTGCCCTCTGGACTTCCAGCCAGAAACAGATGACGAGCAAGAAGAGCAGATGTGAGACCGGAAGTCCCCCTGCTCCTTGCCCTGCTCCTCCAGGAAGACTTCCAGGGGGAACTGCCTTGGAATTGCTCTGGGGTGGATCTTGAGTTCCTAGATCTGGCAAGATGGGCTCCTTCTCTACCATCCTGCCAGGTCCGAGCCTCCAGCTCTTGCAGATTCCTTGTTAGGGGATAGGAGGGCTGTCTCTGTTCTGGTCATTCATTCATTCAGGAAATGTCCCAGAGCTCTGGATACAACACATATGGAAATGACCAGGAAGGGATGCTGCTTAAAGGGCAGTGAAGCAAAACATACCTTGGTTCATCCTAATGCTCTGGAGCCAGATGCTCCTTGCCTGCCTGGATGATGTCTCTGTTCACATGGCCAAGGTCCTGTCCCCGGGTGCTGGTATAGGTGGTACCTGGGAACGGGAGCTCTCTGGGTTCCATCAGGACCTATCAAACCACTGCTAAATGAGTTGTTCTAGGGGTGCTGGGTGGGGGCTTGGGGTTGTGTGGTGGTCAGGGAAGGGCCCAAGGAGGGCGGTGGAATGAGTCTGGAAGGACTGAGGCTAGGATGGGGGGTGTACAGAAGGAGCATGGGGACAGTGAAGAGACTGGCGAGTTGGAGTCCCTGAGGGCAGGGGCCACGTCTTTGCCTCAGACTGGCAGAGCCCAGGCAGTGAGAAGTGTCTTCCTCTTCAGACTGTGAGCTCCCTCTACTCTTTGGGAGCTGGCTTCAGGAGGTGGCACCATTTGGACCTGGGGTGGGTGTGGGGGTCCATGGTGGGTCTTCTGTCACACCCTCAGCAGCTTAGGGGCCTCTGGGGAGATTCCAGAGCTGAGGGACTCCTCATTCTCTTTCCCAATTCTGACTTGACTCCGTCTGTAGGGAACGGGAGCCAGAGCCTGAGGGCTTCAGGTCACCTGAATAAGGAGGTCATTTTCCCTCTGTGATTGGTCTCTGGCTCTGGGCTGAGATCCCCAGTTCCACTGGCCCAGACTGGAATTAATCTTTCAGCTTCAGTGTCCTTTGTCCTCTTCCTTCTCTCTGCCCCAGCTTTGGCTGGGCCAGGGCATGGCCGGCGGGGGATAGGTGTGGTGCTCAGAGGGTTTTCCTGGGGCTCTGCCACTCCTGGTGGCCGCCAATCTCCTTAGCAGCTGCTCCCCTGAGAACGGAGGTTCTGCAGGGAGACGGTTGGCTGATAGGGTGGCACGCTGCCCACCAATGGGGGCTGAGCCAAGCGTGATGTGATGTGTGCCGATCCTCTCCACTCTTCAGTGAGGACTGGAGTCTGGTGCCCCCGCAGCATGGGGAGCCTGGGTGGTGCACCCCTCACAACCAGGGATGTTTGGGGGAGATGTGGGAGTGGAGAGAGGGTCCCCTTGTGCTGCAGGCAGAGGGGCCAGTCTGAAAGAATCTCTTGTCCCCCAAATCTGGTCTCCTCTTTCCAGTTGAAGGGGCCAGTGGGCACTGTTCAGGGTATCAGTATCTCTGCATCATTCATACCCTGCAAAGGACGCAGGTCCTGTTGGCCTTATTGATCGTCTCACACCACGCTTTGGCCCTTCCACCCCACGACATGTTGGACACATTTTCTCGCCCTCTGCTGCCTCTGCTCTGCCTGTGCGGCCCCAGGTTCCAGGAGAGAGTGTAAAGCATCCTGGGGGGGGGGGAGTGGGTGCAGGGACAGTGCTCAGTCATCACCTCAGGGATGACCAGTGCAGATTGATGGGCTCTGTCTTCTTTTTCCTTCTAAAGGAGTCTGGTTGTCTGTGATAGGTGGCAGGAGGTCCAGTGCTGGAGCAGTCACTCTGTGAATTGTAGACCCTTGATTCTCACCCACAGAGACTCTGACTCTCTAGGTCTGTGGAGGATCTTAGGGGCTCTACATTTAGGAAAGGTCCTTCAGTATTGGGACATCAGTAGCTGAGGGTCACATTCTGCACTGAGGACAGAGCCCAGATTCTGGAGGTAGGAAGTCTTGAGTATTGACCCCTGCTCCTCTGCTTGTTCCCACGTGACTGTGGACCCTTCTTTTGAGGCCTCAGTCTTCTTGCCTGTATAATGGGGCAGTGGTATCCTCTCTGAAGACTCAATGAAGCAAATGAAAGAAAGAAAGACCAACATTAGGTCTAGCACATAGGGATAGCCCAATAATGGTCCTTCTTGGAATGAGTCTGGCTCCTCCACTTTCTGGGCAGGGTTGGAGCCCCTTGTTCTCCCCCCCCCCCTTTTTTTTTTTTTTTAGTTTTCGGCGGACACAACATCTTTGTATGTGGTGCTGAGGATCGAACCCGGGCCGCATGCATGCCAGGCGAGCGCGCTACCGCTTGAGCCACATCCTCAGCCCCTCTTGTTCTTCCCTTTACCTGTGAATCCAGGTGGGATGAAGGAAGCGACCAGAGGTTAGGAATGATATCTGTGCAAGGAGATGTTCCCAACAGGTGGCTGCCGCTGGTGATAGGAAGGGGTTAGAATCCCCCCAGTTCACCAACACAGAGACTCTCGTCTTAAAAATAGCAATCTAAACCCAGATACAGAGCCCCATGTGCCAGACATGGTCCTGAGGCCATCAATATAACATGCAATTCTTTACAGGAAATGTTATCCCATTTGATAGGTAGGAAAACCAAGACACAGAGAGGTTGAAGCAGCTGCCAAGGGTCATAGAGTTAGTGATTGGCAGGGCTGGGCTTGACTCCAGAGCCTGACTCTGGAGAGAGGGATGACTATGCTTTCCCTTGGTGGCCCTGCGGGGGGCTCTGGTTCCCTGGTGGGAGGAGGCTGCCCAAGCTGGGCCTCTGGGGTCTCCCTGACTCTAGCAGTTGCTGTCCACCCTTCCTGGGCTCCTTTTCCTCCCCTGTGGCTGCCTCCTCCTCTCTGCTCCTTCTTCCCCCTCGGGGGTTGGGGCTCACCTTCTCCAACTGTGAGCACATGGACCCCAGGAGTGGTCACTGGGCTCTGCCTGCCCCGGATGCCTCAGGCTCAGTGCTCAGTGACCAGGGAGAGGTGAGGAGCCTTAGCCTGACCCTAAAGCCCAAGCCCAGTGGCCTCGTTCATTGTTCCCTCTGACCTGGTCTATGGGCGCTGGGCTACCTGCCCACCTTGAGCTGCTGTTTATGCCTCTGTAAATCACTCCCAGTCCCCACCCTCAGCCTTAATGAGTGCCAGAGCCTGCCACAACACCCCAATTAACCACGCCATCTGTTTCCCTTTAGCAGCAGCAGTGTGGCGGGGGAGCAAGAGCCGGGAGTGAGGTGACATGGGGTGGGCTTAGGGGTTGTTTTCTTCTCTGGAAAATGACTTACCACCCACCCTGACCTCTGCTGTGCCCAGACGATGGCTCTCCTCCCTCAAGAGGAGCCTGGGAACCCCTGAAGTGCACAAATTTCTGTCCCACATTGGGGCGGGGATGTGGCTCAAGCGGTAACGCGGTTGCCTGGCATGTGCGGGGCGCTGGGTTCAATCCTTAGCACCACATAAAAATAAAAACTAAAGATGTTATGTCCACCAAAAACTAAAAAATAAATATTAAAACATTCTCTCTCTCTCTCTCTTTAAAAAAAAATTTCTGTCCCATAGAGGGACTGGCTTCTGCAGCAGGCTGGATTGGGGTTCAGTGGTGACTCAGAGGGGCACAGGGCACCTGATTGTGTCTAGGCTTCCTGGAGTTTCCGGAGGCCAGATATGAGTATCAACAAAGGCTTCTGAGTACGGGAATGGGCAGGAGGCGAGGATGGGAAACGGGAAACTAGTGGTTGGTGAAGACACTCCCAAGCAAGCCCAGGTACTCTTGCACTGATCTGGGGTTTTGCTAAGCATTTACTGAGTGCCCAGCACCCACTGGACACACAAGATATGTGGCCACAGAAGGGAGGGCTTTTGGAAGGGATGGGGGTGAGGACTATACCTGGAGGAGGTGAGAACCTACTTTAACTCAACGAATCAGTCCAGGTCAGCTCCAGCTCTTTCCTGAGGTCAACTCCAAGGTCAGAAACCCAGGAGCATAGAGTTAGTATGAACTTTGGGGTGCTGGGCTGGGAACTGTAAGTTGTACTTGGCTTAAGTTTTGGGAAAAGAAATCAGGAGGTGGAAAGCATCAGGAATAAAATGGGTTGGTGAACTAGTGCTGAGTCGGGGAATCAGTGGGGAGAGTCAGGAAACTGCGGGTGGCTGTCTCAGGAGTATATGGCGGCGTGAATCCCAGTCTGCCTCAAACAGGAAGTAGCTCTGTTCATTTCTCCCTCAAATATGTGAGCGATTACCCAGCAAGCACTTGTAAACATCCACTCCTGCACCCTTGGCAGGCATCACCAGCCGATCCTAGCACTCTCTTGGGGAAGCCCTGGCTCCCAGAAGGAGCCACTACTTTCCCTGACACACTGGTCCAGGTTGTCACTACTAACTGATCAGAGTTGACAGATGAAATAAAAATCTGTTTACCATCCTGAACTGGAATTCAGACATACACCAGGGTCTAAGGAGACTCCTAAGACTCATCTAAAGAGAAGAGCAAATTGGATGGGCCATGTTGGCCAAGTGACAAGGCCTTGTTGTCAAAGGGCAAGGACAGTTCTCACGGGGTAGACGCGTATCTGGGGGTGGGGGAAAGAATGAATCACAAGCCTGAGCTCTGGTGTGCAGGAGGGTGCTGGGAATAGAAGATCAAATGCCGTGTGTCCGTCAGGATTGTGTTGGGATCACAGCATCCACGCTGGCTGGGTTAAATGGATTTACTAGAGTGTGAAATGGCTCCAGAACTCTTGGGAGGGCCAAAGACATAGCTTGAGGCTGGACTTTAAGGAGCGACTCTCAAAGCCACAGTGCAGAAATGGGCCACCAAGGGAGTTGCCGCCTCTTTGGCAATCATGAAGTCACCAGCTCCAGAACCACACTGCCTTACCGTGAGCAGAAGCTGCCTCTGCTGCGACTGCATTAGGAGTTGCTTGGCTGTGTCTTTCCCTTGACACCCCCCTCCCCCCGCAGTACCTCGAGGAAACAATACAGAAAGCACCCCCATCTTGTTCCAGAAAGCAGCGGAAGCTGTAGGAGCTCAGTTTCGGTCACATGAGTGCATCCGATGGGCTACAACTGAGTTACGTGGGCATCCTAACAGCGGGGGTGGAAATGGGAATGTCCTTTATTCTTGGCTTCTCTGTTTCTGTGGTTGAACAAGGTACATGGTGGGGGTGGGGTGGGATGGGGAGATGGAGTGGATATGGAGAGCTAATCTACTATGGCCACCACGCACACACTATCTCCTAACTTTGTAAGATGCCAGACACAAGCAGCTGTCTTTCTGGATACTCTCAGAGGTGAGTGGAAGGGGTGTCGAAGGCTTCTTCCCTCTTTACCAATGCACCCTTGTGCAGCTTTGGCACCATGGGTACGATCCCCAGGGAGCTTGCCACCGGCAGTTGTACAGATCCAGGGGCCCAGGAGTGGTTGGTAGGACTTTGCAAGCAGCTAGGACCAAGGCATACTGGTTATCGGGGTCTGAGTGATTTCATTGAACTCCTGGCTGTGTCCATCTTTGGAGGCTGCCAAGCACCTCTGTGTGTCAGACACTGCTCTGGTGGTAACAAGAGGAGCTTGGTGACTGTCCTTTTATGGCTCCTTGTCTAGCAAGGAAGGGTGGGGGAAAGCAGATAAAGAGATGTCCATGGTGCCAAGGGTGCCAAAACAACAGGGGAGCTTCCCAGGGGAGGTGACATTGGACCTGAGTCCTGAAAGGTCCACAGGTGCTGAGAAGAGGCCTGGGTGAGAGACAGAGGTGAAGATGGCAGCACCAGAATCTCCTAGCCAGGCAGGAAGGGCCTGGGGAAAGGAGTCGGTGTCAGGGAAACCAAGCTGGGCGTTTCTCAAAACCTCAGTTTCAGTCTCCGTATGCAGACCAGGTTTCTGTGCCAGACACCTGCCTCTGGCTGCTCCTGCAGTTTGTCCCCTGTTCTCTGCAGGCTGTGGGATAGGGTTTGCTGCTCTGCTCGCACAGGCTGCCGGGAATGACTCATGGCCAGGGAGTGGCTTGGGGGAGCCCTGGGCTGCTGTCCAGGCTGGAGGCTATGGGGCAGCCTCTATCCCAAGGCTGGTGGCAGCAGGAGAAATTAGCTCATGTAGGCAGAGTGGCCCCGATGCCCCCCCCCCCCCACTCCCCTCTCTCACCCCGGGGCCTCCAGACAACAGGGCTGGGTGGCCAGAGGGAGTGGATGTCCCCCCAAGCCCCCTACATTCCCTCCAGCACTCCTTGTCTCTGCTTCCCTGCCCCCAGGCAGGGCTACCCACCCCTCCCTGCACCCTGCTCTAGCCTGATGCCAGTCCTCCCCAGCTTGGGTGGCAGGGGACCCGGGGTGGGGTCATTACAGGACACCGCTGCCTGAGGGTAAGAATGGAGGAGGCCCAGCTGTCAGCTGGAACCCATCAGAGGCCAAACCAAGCCCTGGCAGTGGGCAGGATGGGGAGGGCTGGCGAATAAGAGAGGTGCCCCTGAGAACTGCTGGTGTGAGCCTGCTTAACCCTTCACAGCCCAATGCCAGGGTGGGTCCCACATCTTCCCACAGTGACAGGTGGTTTCCTGTCCCTGCTTTATCAATCCAAGTCGTTGGAGATCAGATGGAGTTAACTTAATGGAGAGAGTTAACTTAATGGGCCCCTGCCTCAGGGAGCCCCTAATTGGAGAGAAGAGCCTGCCCTCATCTCGAGGGGGTCACATAGCCCTGTCTTAGGGGAGACCCTGGTCTTATAGGGAAATGCAGCTCATCTAGTCTGAGGGGACCATAGCCTGAGACCCTTCGTGCGTTACCTCCAAACCACTAAGCAAGTGGCTTATTTTCAACAGCTCATTCCAGTTCCTTCTTTGGTACCCAAGTAACTTATGTAACTCATGGCTTTCAATTAACAATTAAACCCGGTGAGCCGGGGCACGGAGGGAAACGTGTCCACTTGCAACTGGCTCCTCTTCAACTGCCTGGTTTAGATGTCCCTGATTTATTTTCCACAATTAGTGGCTGGCATTCTCCCAGCCTCTCTCCAGTTCTCTTTGAATGGCCTGCTGCTCGCTGGCTGGGCACCATGGCCTGGGGGCTCTGTCTGAGGGCACCTTTTTCTCCAGTGCTGGGGTCACCAAAGAGCTCAGACCACTTGGTTACTGGGCTGCCGGGTACTTCAAACTCTCCAAAGTGAGGGGGGAGCCCAAGTCCATAGGCAGGGCGGGGAGGAAATGTTCAGAGATCCTGGCATCTCTGCAAGTCTTTGCTGTGCTTCTCAGCTTCAGGCAAGTCAATCCAATTCCCAGGCCTTGGTTTCCTCATCTGCTAAATGGGAATGAACGTTTGGGTCTGATGGTCTTAAGAGTCCTTTGCATTGGATTTTGACAGTTTCGTCTATTTCCCTCCCCTGTCAGCCCTGAGCCCACCCAACACCCTGTCATGACCCCCAGTGGGTGGGTTAATTGCTAACCCAGTTCAGCACCTAATTCAGTCAGCAAGGGTCCTGCCAGGTGGCTTTGTGCTTTTGGCATATCTGTGAATGTGCAGGCAAGTGGAGCCAGCTGGCCACGTTTCCTGGGACCCCCTGATCTGGCCACTGGCCCTTGTCCTCAAGGGGCTCCTGGCACCATGGTGAGGACAGCAATCAATGCATATTCCTGAGCACCTGTGCTGAGCCAGGTCCTGAGAAGGGCCAGGGCGGGGGGGGGGGGGGACGACTAAAGAGGAACAAGCAGATGTGGCTCAGGTTCTGTGGCCCTCAGGGGCATGAGCCTGGGCTCGGCAGTCTTCCAGGCTCAGATCTGGTCCTGTGCTCACATGCACAAAGGAGTTGGCCGCTCTGTGCCTCGGGTTTTCCACCCGTGGATGAAGACACCAGCAGTCCCACCACCGTGGAGTGGCAGCGAGGATGGAATGAGTCAGTGAATGTAAAGTGTGTAGAGCTCAGGGTGTGGTCACGACAACTTTCATTTCATGAGCATCAGTTCTGTGCCAGGAACCATCATGGCATTTGTTGTAAACAAAAATCCCTTACAGGGCCAGCCTCAGCAACTCAGCAAGGCCCTAAGCAACTCAGCAAGGCCCTGTCTCTAAATAAAATATGAGAAAGGGCTGGGGATGTGGCTCAGTGATTAAGTGCCCTGGGTTCAATTGCTGGTACAAAAAAAAAAAAAAAAAAAAAGAAAGAAAGAAAGAAAGAAATCCCCTACAGGGAAGGAGAGAGCACTCTGGCTTGGCCGAGGAAACTCTCTCTTCATGGGAGAGTTGGTATCGCAGCGAGGTCTTGAAGGATGGAGATGAGTTCAGTATGTCGCCAAGAGGGAAGGTGTGCCAGGAGGAGGGGACGGCAGAGGCAAAGGCAGGAGAGGCAGAAAGGCCAAAAATGTGGTAGGAGGGCTCTGAAAGGACCAGGGGACTAAAATGTAAGGGACATCAACTCAGAAAATGGGCTGAAGCCAGATGGACATCTAGCCACAGAATGTGTCCTTTATTCCTTAGGCAAAGGGGAGTCACTGATGGTTGTTGAGCAAGGGCCTCCGGAGGGAGCTGAGCTGCTGTGCTTGATGAGGCAGTGGGGTTCGTTCCCCCAGATGATGGCAGTAACAACAACAAAGACAACCTGAAAACTTTTATTTGTAGGTTACAGTCTCCACCGAATGTTTTCATGGGCTCAACCTCACAGGTCATCGTGTCAACCCTGTGAGGTGAGGTGAGCAGGGATTGTCACTCACTGTACCGTAGGAGGATTAGGCCTGCCTGAGATCACCCTACAGCTCCCCTGGTCTCCTCGCCAGCATCAGCATGGATGGTCTCGTGTGCGTGAGGCCACAGGTCCCCATCTTTGGCTGCCCTGGGAACTGAACCACCTTCTCAAACCCCACTGGTAAGTCCCCTCTCCTGTCAGGTGGCTTCTGTTCCATCTCAAGGCTTGGCAAGCTTCCAACTCTGTGTGTGAGTGTGTGCACTTGCGCGTGTGTGAGCATGCTTGTGCATGGCGGGTTGTATCTGCAAGGATCCCCCAGCCACTGCCCACTCTGCTGCCCTTCTGCTAGAGGTTGACTCTGCCTAGCATGCAGGAGGTGGGCACCTGATCTCTGCTGACAGGAACTGAGCTACACCAGGGGCTGGTGGGATGGTGGGGGGACAGGAGGGAAGGTGGGGGCAGGAAACCCACATGGCCCTACCCTTACGGTGGACTTCTGCCTCTGTGGATGCCTTTGCCAGCTGGGTACACCAGGCGGTGGGGAAGCAGCTTCCTGCTTACTCTGTCTCTCCTGCTCCTCCCTGACTGCTCCCTTCCTGCCCAGGACCCAGGACCCAGGACCCGGAGTGTACGGCTGGCTGATGCCGCAGTCTTAACTCTTGCCTTCCTGGTAATCTGCCTGCTCAGCGAACCCCCTCCCCTCCACACTGGGCCTTCCTTCCCAGATGTTAGGTTTCCTGGAATTTCTCAGCTGGGCCTGGCTGAGGAAGAAAAGGTAGAGCCCCTGCCATTCTGGGTGCTCACTCTGCCCCAGTTTGGGGTAGACCAGGACAGGAAGGACTGCTTTCTCTAGCACTCTGCCCAGGGACTGCCTCTGAACCAGCTCTGTCTGCCAGGGCCCTGCTCTTCAGGGAAGTCCAGGAGCCCTGGGGGAGCTCAAGTGAACCAACTCAAAAAGGTACACCATAATATAAGCTCCAAAGTGGCCCCAGCAAAGGGCTGTGCAGGGACTTGGAGCAGGTGGGTCAGGGCGTGAGAGTGAAGGGGCAGGGACTTCTGGGTGAGGTTCTGGACTGGGGCTCAGCCTTCCCTGAGAGGTGGCAGGGCTTGGATAGGGGAGAGGACAATACAGGGATTCTTCCCAGGGGGTGGGAGCCAGCCTCACTGTGCTGTAGAAAGCCCTGGGTGAAGGGAACAAGCAGAGGGTTGTGGACCTGCTTGCCTCAGGCCAATCCTGGAAGAGGCCCTCAGTTCTGGGTAGTTGTTCATTCATTCGTTCACATTTGTTCCACACATGTCTGTGCCAGGTGCTGTGTTTGGGGCTGGTCTTAATGGCAAGACAAGTGTCCCTTTTCTCCTGGAGCTTCTGGGTGAGACAGGAAGGTGGGCAGAAACAGCTCATCCCAACACCTGCACCGGCGCCAAGACAGGAGAGAAGAAGCCTGGCCTTCAGACCCCGGAATGGGGGGCTCCTGTCAGTGGCTCAGGATCCTGGCCTGCAACAGCAAGGAAATATCCTCAGGGCGCTGGGAAGCCTTTGAAATGTTTTAAGCCATGACTGGATGGGATCCGATTTGTGTTTTGGAAAATCCCCTGGGGCTCAGGGAGAGAACAGGTTGGGAGAGTGCTGAGATGCCCAGGAGAAGGCCCAGGACAGGGAGGCTGGGAAGGGAGATGGTGGCCTTTTGGCTGTTACTCCCACCCAGTAGGGGCTGTTACGTCCAGTAGGGGTATTGTCCAAGTCCCCTTAAAGGAGGCCTCCGGGTCTGGGAGTGGCTGGTCTTGCCCACTAGGTCCCTTTCTCTGGCCAGGCACAGTCGCTGTGGCAGTGGCCCAGATCTCTGGCAGCAGCAGGGAGAGGACAGGGGCCCCATGCTAGTTGAAGGCTGCCAGGGCAGGTGGGGAAGGTCTCCGGGTGCAGGGAAGAGCCCTCTAGCAGATGAGGGGCTGCCTCAGGTCAGCCCCTTACTGCCTGTCCTTCACTTTCTGTCCCCCAATTAATTTGACCTTTCAAACTAAAATTCTTGTGCTTCCCGTTGTGTTGGGTGGGGGTGGGGGGTTGGGAGGGAGAGGCCTGCCCTAGACTAAGCATGGCAAGGGAAGAGGGCAGCTGGGATGCCAGGGATGGGGGTGGACATGAATGTCATGGTTGAGGGACCATCTTTCCTGCTCTGGGAAGGATGAAGTGGAGAGCTGAGGACCTGGGACTTTGGGGACAGACTCTGGCCCCTGCATTGTTCTAAAAGCTGCTTCTGAGGGCTGAGGGATGGAACCCCAGGGATTTGGGGAGCTTCCTTCTCCCCTAATCCCCCATCCCAAGGGAGAAGGGAATGGGAGGGCTGGGGAGGGCCATTTGGCTGGGCCTCCAGCACTGGGAATCCTGCCCAGGGTGCCCAAGACAATGGCGGGAGGGAGGCTGGCCTGGCCAGAGGCAGCCTGGGAGGGGAAGGAGCAGTGCCCACTTCATTCACAGTCTTGGCCTCTGCCTGGTGGCCACAGCGCCACCCCCTACTCCTGGGCTCCCCGCCTGGTCCCAGGCCTCTGCCCGCCCCTTGGCAGCCACCAGCAGTATGTCCTCCTAGAAGGCTCCTGTTTCTCAGCCCACTCCTTTCCTAAACCCCAGAGGGAAAAGTGTGTTCTCGGGTGAGTGTGTGTGTGTGTGTGTGTGTGTGTGTCTGAGTGTGAGTGGGCATGTGTGTGTGCATGGAAGTGTGAGGTGCGGGTATGTGTATGGGGAGTGTGTGTGTGTAACTGCGTGTGAGTATAATGGGTGAGTGTGAGCATGTGTGTCTAGAGGTGTGAGAAAGTGTATACAAATGTTTGTGTGTGCACGAGTGTGTGAGTGGCCTGGGCCCACTCCCCGCAGCTACTCAGCCTGAGTCTCCTCTGGTCAGCCCTCAGGGTGATAGTTCAGCCTCCACCTCCACCCTGCTGTTTACCTTTCCCACCCACAGGGCCTCTCACCCAGGGTGGCAGAGGCAGTCACCCATATCTCTGGTAACCTCCTTCTTCTCTGGAGGAAGGAGCTGACATCCCCTAACCTGACCAGCCAGAGCAGGACTGGGGACGGGGAGGGGCCACTGCCCTTTCTAGAGGAAGCAGGACTCGTTCCTGGGGCTCTCGTAGGAAGCTGGAGGCTGGGGAGGCTGGGGAGTGTGGGGACAGGCTTTATTGTTCCCAGGCCTGGCCTGAATTTCCCTTGAGGGGACAGTGGGAGGAGCCCACAGGGAGGACTGGGTTGGGTTATTAAATCAACTAGCAAGTTCTGACCATTTGCTTTCTGGCCAACTTTTCTGGTTTTCTCTGCAAGATAATAGAAACCCGCGGGAGGGGTTCCCCTTCTCCCTGGCAGGCTGGGGAGGCTGGGGCCCTGCTATTGGCCCAGGCCCCTGTCATCACAGGCACACCCCCTGGACCCAGGCCAACTCCCACCCCAATGGGGGAGCTGGGTGGGGTGGAGCAATTACATCAGACGCTGTCTCTCTAGCAGCTGGGAGAAGCCCATGACAGCTCTCAGAAAGAGCAAGGCCTTCTAAAGAGGGGTGTCGACCCTGGTTCTGGCTGCATGACCTTTGACTCTCTCTGACTGCTGCGAGGCTTTGAAATCATGGCAGCTGCAGGGTTCAGATGAGGCAGCTTTACAGGGGGTTTGGATCCTGGCTCAGACACTTTCCAGCTGTGATACTGGGCAAGTCAGGTGACCTCTCTGGGCCTCCATTTCCCCATCTGTGACTGGGGATGCCAGTAGTGCTGTCTCTATAATTTTGTTCTGGGGGATTAAGGGGTTCACATTATAAAGTACTTGAACTTGGCCTTGTACTATATGAGTGCTGGGCTGGGGGTGTGGCTCAGTGGTAGAGCGCTTGCCTAGCATGGGTGAGGCACTGGGTTCGATTCCCCAGCACCACATTAAAAAAAAAAAAAAAAACAACAACAACGAAATAAACTATATAAGTGCTGGTTAAATATTTGCCTCATTTCCCTAATGATGGCTGTCTAAGGGAGAGATGGAGGAGTGGGTCACCCATCTGCTAACTCCTAGCTTCAGGCCTCAATGCCTGTTCCTTCCTGGGCACTTAGCTCCTACCCCATATGGAGCCAGGAGATTTCTGATTTTTTTCCTTCATCCCTCAGTCTCTGAATCCCAGCCCCAGCATTTAGGCCAATGGAACACTTCATCAGGGCCAGAGATACCACAGAACATGGAGCCCAGCGGACCTCAGGAGCAAGCCTCCCTCCTGACCTGTCTCCCCCTCCTCTTTGGCCACAGTAGCCATACCCCTGTGGACCCTGAAGGGGAAGAGGTACCCCACATGCAGGCCACTCTCCAGCGCCTTCTGGGTTTTGGCTGCTCTGGAGAGGAAGTGGCTGCTTTGCCCGCTCAGCTGGGGGGTTAGGTTTTGGTTTGAGGATGGAAAAGATTCACTCATGGAAACTCAGCTGCCTTCCTGAGACAATGATCCTGATCCCTACGAGATGAGTCGCTCTGAGACACTCCTGCTGGGCCTGCCAAGGTGGTGGAGAGATCCTCTCAGCTACCCCCACCCTGACTTCTCCCTCCTCCATGGTCCCAGATCCCAACAGGACTCCAAAACTCAGCCCTTCCTGGTCCCCTTCACTCTGGTGATGCTCAGAAGCCATCTGGGAGGCGCTGCCATCCACAAGCCACAAGAAGGTCCCTTACTGCTTTGGCGGCCTCTGCCTGGCCCTGAGGCCTCTCTCCCCACCACTCCCAGGCAGCTTCGCTGTGGGTCTTGGAGGCAGATGCCAGGGTGGCCTTGTCGCCAGGATCCAGGGCCTGGCTTCTCAGTGCAAGGAGTCTTCCAGCTCAGCTTTGTTCTCGAACATGTCACAAGCACCTATTCTCTTCTCCTGGGCCTGGCACTGGGAGCAGAGATGGAAAAAGCCCAGTTGGTCTTGGTCACCAGGGAGCTGCTTGATCAGAGCGCACCCTTCAAAGAACAGCCAAAGGAGGCGAGGCCCCCCCCCCCATACCTCTGAGCCCTCCTGGGGTGCAGGCACAGTTAGGTACGTCCTGCAGTGAGGTCAGAGAGGGCCATGCTGCGGGCTTTGGGCAGAGCTTTGCTTTCTCAGAATTCTATTTATCTATCTATCTATCTATCTATCTATCTATCTATCTATCTATCTATCCATCCATCCATCCATCTTTGCCGTGCAAGGGGGATCTATCCCAGGTCCTCCCACATGCCAGACAAAGGCTCTATCAGTGAGATGTACCCTCACCCCTTTCTGCTCACCTGTGGGCTCCCTGAGGGCAGGGCCTGAGGTGTCTTCTTCTCAATCTTCGTTGACTCACTGATCCTTATTCACAGTCACTCAAGGGGTGCCTGCTGCGCGCCGGGCATTGTGCCAGGCTCCTGTGAACTGGGCAGGTGCTGTCTCCGCTGGGTTTTGGAGGGTGCGGAATCTGGGCCTGGGAAGGTGGTTCCAGGCAGAAGGAACAGCATGTGTGAAGCCAGGAAGCCTGGAGTTCTTGGAGGAGGGCCCTGGGCCAAAGCAGGAAGAGACCTGGCAAGGGCAGTGACTCAGAGCAGCGCAGGGCCGGCAGGAGCCATGGAAGGATGATGGAAGATTTCACATCTGCAGTAGGTGACAAAACCCAGGAGAGGGCCGAAGTCGATGCCCATAAGAAGCCAGGGATCTCAATTCCGTGGAATCACTGACTCATCACTGTGGGTGAAGGTGGGGGCGGGGGTGGCTACTGTGCTGCAGCTGTAGCCTTCCAGAGCATGACAGCACCCTCCTCGGAGTCCTTCCCTCCCTGCCCCTCAGTTTCCTGTCCTTAGGGGAATGAGTCCTGGGGCCCTGGCAGTCATTGAGTTCTCCTGTTGCCTAACCCAAATCTATCCTGCTGCATTCTTGCATGTTTGGTGGAAATAGACCCCCGTTGGGGCCTTCAGCCTTGTCCTCATCTCCCAGAGGCCTTGGCAGAGATACTCATCAGCCTATAGCTGCTCCAGCAACTAACTGTTCAGGGCCACTAAGGCTGGGTCTGGAGCATGTGGTTAGTTCCTAGAAGCATCTTCCTTGAATCCTAGGCCAAACCTTGGCCTTGATCTCCAGGATTGACGAAGGTCTTAGGTCACACTGGAGAGGTCTGGAGGGGTCCAGGGAAACCTGAGCTCTTGTTCCTGTCTCTTTATTTCCATGACTCTTCTTGTTTTAAAATTGCAGTCCTGAGGATTCAACCCAGGGTCTCACTCATGCTAGGCAAGTGCTCTACCACTGGCCTATACCCCTAGCCCCCCTGTGACTCTTACTTCTCTTTCCTGTCTCCATATCTTTCTTTTTCTCTTCTCTGCCCCATTCCCTTCTCCCTCTGTCTTTCCCTGGTTCTGTCTTCCCTTCCCTCCTTTTTTTTTTTTTTTTTTTTTTTTTTTTGGTATCAGGGATTGAACTCAGGGGCACTCAACCACTGAGCCCCATCCCCAGCCCTATTTTGTATTTTATTTAGAGACAGGGTCTCACTGAGTTGGTTAGCTCCTCAATTTTGCTGAAACTGGCTTTGAACTCATGATCTTCCTGCCTCAGCCTCCTGAGCTGCTGGGATTACAGGAGTGTGCCACCACGCCCGGAACATCCTTCCTTCTGGGTTTCAACTTTGTCTTTGTCTCTCTGTGTCCCTCTAGGGCTCAGTCTCCATCCTCATCCCTGTCCTACTCTCTTTCTTATGGCCTCCTGGCCATGCTGGGGGTGAGAAGGCTGCATCAGCCTGCAGGAGGCAAGTCACACTGTGCTGGATAGCCCTCCTGCTTTCCAGGGTCAGAGGAGGCCAAAGCAGGCCAGGACCTAGCTGTGACCTGGCTTCTGTGCCAGGCCTGGGGCAGAACTTATAATAAAGGGCCAGGTACTGGAGCCCTGAGCAGCTTTCTAGAAGAAAGTCAATGTGGTGGCTTCTCAGATGAGGACAGCCTGCCCACCCAGATGAGGGAAAGATGGAGAACACACAACAGGCAGGCTTTAAGTCTCCCCGACCCCAACACACACACCAAGGTTCCAACTGCACACTGTTGGTGGGTCTGGGGATACTCGTCATGGAGAGGGGACTGATTTCCTAAAATGATTTCGAGTTGGGAAACAGGAGGAAGGGGACTGGGCTCCTCTCTGGCTGATTGGTAGGTTCCTTGGGCATCTACAGTGGGCAGTGTGTGCCTGGTCTCCTCCTGCATCTAAAGGCGACAAGAAGCCCTCAGCGTGGAACGGAAGTTAAGCTCCTTGAGATGCTGGGGGCAGCTGGGATCCTGGGAAAAAGCCAGGAGAACAGGAGACAATATCTTCTCCCGATGGGCAGCAATGCATTTTAGGGAGAAAATGGAGCTCTGTTGGCCGGATACTTGAGGGTGTCTGGGAGTGAGGGGCCCAGGTGGGTCCCCTAGGTTGCATGAGCCTGCCTTTGAGTAAGGTCTGCTCACACCAGAGGGTGGACAGATGTCTACATGGCCAGGTGAAGCAGTGTGCGGAGCCTGAGGGTCCTGGCGGGTGACAGGTAGGTTCAAGAGCTCAGGATTTGCAGAGGAAAGGGCCTTCCTACCCCCTAATGTAGCAGATGAAGCCACGTTTTTCCTGAGAATAACTCAGGGTCGGGGGAAGGGACTGTGACAAGAGGCAGAGGTTTAGGAACTCCCCATGCAGACGTGGTGCAGGAGACTGGCCACGTTAGGCTCCTCCTGGGATGACGGGAAGGACACCCCTGACCACCTCTGGGGCCCCAGGACCCCACAGGGCAGCACCCTGCTGCAGCTCTAAGGGCCATCTTCTCACTTCCTGTTTCCCTTGGTTGGCTGTCCTCCTTCCAGAAGCCTCTGTCCCTTTCTTTTTCTGTTGTCTTCCTGTCTCTCTCTGGACTCCTAAGGGCTTCTTGCTTTCTCTGTGTCTGTTCCTCTTTATCCCCGCATGGTGCCCTCCTTCTGTCTATAAGGAGAAACCCCTCCCTCCCCTGGGACCCAGGGGACCCCTGGTTATCTACCTGTGTGTGTGTGTGTGTGTGTGTGTGTGTGTGTGTGTAGACGTGCCCTGGGCACAGGGTGAGGTGTGAGGTGCAGGTTGGGCCACGGTGGGCTGGCTATGGAGGGCCTGTGAAGGTGGAGGTGGGAGGGCAGGGGCAGGGCCAGCTGCCACTCTGCGTGCGTGGAGGGCAGGCGCAGGTTTTCTAGGCAGAGTCAGCGCCAGCCTGCTCCTGAACTGCCACTCATTCTAGGAAAATGACAAGAGCCAGCCCCGCCAAGGCCAGCACACACAAAGCACATTGTTCCCCTTCCAGGCCGCCGCCCCGGCCTGCTGTGGCAGGCTGGCAGCCTTGCTCCTGGGGCCACGGCTGCTCACCTGGCGCGGGGAGCTGCTGCCTGCCTACCTGTGGTCTCCAGGGAGGAGGCAGGGACAGGGCCAGCCCTGGGCAGGTCCAGGAGTTTGTGGGGCTGGCGAAGGCTCAAGAATGGCACCTGCCACCCCTTCCTGCCAGCGGTCTACTTTGTATACCTTGCCCCATTCCAGGAGCTGGCCGAGCTGGTCTGCCCTATGTCGTCACCTCTCCACCCCTCTCCTTTTTTCCCACAAGTCTTTGCAGAAGCCAGGTCTCTTGGACAGGAAGCTGGCTTTCCCTTCCCCCATTCCGAAGGCTTTCATTCCTGGCTGCAGGTCTTCTCCTCCTCCAGGAGGGCTTCTATGATTGGCTCCCTTCCATCTGAGGGGCCCGTTCCTCCTTGGTCCTGCTAAATTGCTGGATGCACAGAGGACACCCTTGATAATAGAGATCCAAGGTTCCCGGCTGAGCGCTGTCCAGGGAACAGTCAGGGGTCAGGGAAGGCATGGGCCCTGACTACCACCCCCCATATGCCAGGTACATGGCTCATTTCATTTCTATGGCAGTCTTCTACGTGAACTTTATCATCCCCATTTGACAGAGGAGAAAACTGAGAATCTGAGAGATTCAGTGACCTGTCCCACAGCAGAATCCCAAAGCTGAGACACTCTCACAATGATGTGGGAATGTTAGGGGCTTCCGGGCAGAGGGAAACCGGCCTTCCAAGAGGGCGGGTGTGCTGGCATGGAAAGTCCAGATGTTGCTACTAGAGTTTGGGATGGAGGCAGGAGGATGGATGATATGATCTCTTTAGGGCTTTCTTAGATTTAGTCTACTTTCTTGGCCCTCCCTGTGGTGACCTCTCAGCACTGCCTCCAGAGGCCTTGTTCCCGCCCTCCCCCATGGGCAAACACAGTCCCCAGCCTCTGAATCCCCTCCTCAGGGTTGGCACTTAGGTTTCTAGGGAGGCCTGGATCAGAGTAACCTGCCCGCTCCCTGTTCCAGGCGGGTCCCTGGTCTGCTCCCCTGTTTGAGCAACTAGACTAGGACATACCCAGAACTTCCATCAGGACCTTCTCTGCCTTTGGGGTGTTGGAAGAGCCTAGATTTAGTCTTCCTCACCCTGGATACCATCCACAGGGCCCATCCCTCCTCCTCCCTGCTTTCCCCAGTCTTTGCTCTTCTCTCTTTCTTCCTTCATTATACTCCAGCCACACACAGGACCTGAACCCACAGGAAGTGGTTCCATCCATAATCAACCAGACAAGAACTTGAAGTAACAAAAGAGGCTGAACAGTGCATTGTGGGAGCTCTGGAGAAACTGTGCTGGTGGGCGCCATCTTGGAAATTTTCCTGAGAGACGGCTGTATTGAACTGAACTTTAGAGGATTCTGACAGGCAGAGGAGGGCCACTCCTCACTGTGGGAAGGCCAGATGAGTTGTCCATTTTGAACTCTGAGCTTCTGGGCAGAGCCTGTATCCTCCAAAGCAGTGCTTCTCAAATGACTTGACGTTATCAACAGATTATTTTCTTTAACCCCAATCTGTCATAAAGAAATAATATTATAAAATACAATATAATGATATTTAAAAAAATAAGACATATAAAATATAAGCCCCAACTTTTAATTGTTGGATTACACACACACACACACACACACACACACACACACACACACATACACACACACATCACTCTGTCAAATTGCTATGAAAGATTCTAAATGCCTGTGGTTGGTCTCCATATGACCTTGTCCCAGGCTGGTCAGAGGAGGTTGGTGGGTGGGTCACTCTCCAGTGTCCCTGCATGAGAGAAGTTTTGAAGCTGCAGGTCATGACCTATTAGTTGGATGGGAGATTAATTCAGTGTGATATAACCAGCATTTTAAAAGATGAGTAGAATAGGAAACTGGGCACCTCGTGGTTGAAGTGGGACAGGTACTGTTCTGAAACGTTCTTTTCTGCACCCATGTCCGTGCTGGTACTGGGTTGGTCAGACAGCTCCTGCGGGTTGTCCTTGCGGCTCTCTCGCCACACTGTGTGAACTTGACCCTCCTCTCCCATGCTGCTGCCTCCAGCCCAGCAGTTTCCTTCCCTCAGAATCTGTTTCTTTCATTTCCTCCTCAGTTCAACCCCATGCTGCTCCTGGCTCCATGGCGGGGTCCTGCTCAGAGAATGTGGCCCTTTCACCTTTTGGCCACTTTTTTTCTGAACAGACTGTAGGGATCCTTCCTTGCCTCTGGGGATCCCTAAGATACAGAATGGGGTCCCTGCCCTCAAGAAGGGAGCAGAAGTGCTGGGGAGTCAGGGAAGGAAAGGAATGTCGGAAGTCGAGGTGTGATAGAAACAGAGCCAGGAGCCCAGTCACAGGCCCCTCCCTCCAAGCTGGAGAAGGGGGCCACCTGACCCCCTCCTGGCTAGTGTCACCTCTTTGAGGGCTCTGCTGATACCTGCTCCCACTCTATGGATATACTAAAATTTATTTAACCAGTTCTTTATAAATGAATCAATCTCTGGGTTCTTTCCACATTTATTGGACTCAGAAACTGTGAGACAATGCTGGAATGAACATCTTTGGACCTTTCCCTTGCCACACAGAGCTGCTGATTCCCAGAGGTCCCCTCACTCCACGTCCAGTTTGTCCCCTCTTTATCCGTACACAATCCATATATACAATTCCTTCTGCTTCTCTGGACTCAGTTGGCCTAGTCTCCATGTCATGAGGCTAACATGAGCCAGAGGTTTGGAAATGTGATCCCCTCCCTCTTCAGGTCAAATACCCTCCTTGTTGACAACTACTCATTTGGTTTTCCAAATGCACATCTGGTCATTTGGGAAGCACCCTTGGGCTGCAAGTAACAGAAAGTCACGTTCAAAATGGTTTAGACGATACAGGAAGTTTTTATTTCCTAAGAAAGGAAATCCTGAGGTACAGTGGCTCCATGGAGGGAAATTGATTGAATTTACCACATTTTCAATATTCCAGATCCTGTCTGTCTTTCTGCTTTGCTGTCTCCAGGGTACTGATTTGTTCTTCAGGTACTAGAACTTCCCTTGTGGTTGCAAGAGGGCTGCTGAAGTTCCTGATATCACATCCAGATATGATATGCCTGGAGATTGAAGAGGCTCCATTTCTTTCAGTAGGTCTATTTTTAAGATCTAGACAACTTTTCCCTGAATCCACCCTAGAAAATTTCTCCCTGGTTCTTATCAGCCAAGGGTAGGCATCAAGGTCATTCCTTTGTGAATTCTTGGTAGGGTCAAGGAGGCTTCCTTAACTGGTTGGTGAGTCATGAGCCTTGTGGAGAGGGTTGGGTTTTAGCAGAGGAAAAGGATGTGGGAACAGAGGTGAGAAGACAGCAGTGCCCAGCACACCAACAAGTAGAGAAGGCCTCTCCATTGGGAAGACTCCATTTCCGTTTCTTAACAAGCTGGCCCTGAAAATCCTACTCTGGAGGGTTAGCGTGACTCTGACTCAATCAGAAGATGCTTGATGAGGGAACGAGATGTGGTTTACGCCTCGAGGGAGTTTGTTGTAAGGCAGGAGGGTGAGAGCAGAGTTGGGGTCCAGAAGAAACTGGAGATGGGGGTCAAGGCAGCCCTGCCTCTAAGGAAAGGACACAGGAGGGACTCATAGGAGTTGCTGTTGGGGACGGACTGAGGTAGGCTTTGACCTTGGCTTCCCTAGAGCTGGGACCAACTCGGTGTCAGGGATGGAGAGCTCAAGGAGGGGGAGGCACAGACAACAGGGATCACTTATCCCAGGCCAGTGTTCTCTACCTTTTCCTTGGCCCTCAGGTGGATCTTGTCCTTGTCCTTGAGTCACAGAGGGATAGGAAGGAGAGAAAAGAGTGGTATGAATTAGCAGCCTACCTGGGGACAAGAAAAACACAGGAAGTGACTCAAAGCCTGTAGGGTGGCCAGGTGGCCAGCAGTGCCCCAGGATGGACCCTGGGGGAGTTGGCCGAGGGCGAGAGTCACCTCCCCGGAGGCTGCGGGTGCATGCCATCCTG